>NC_092511.1:15158000-15501000 GCF_047511675.1 Marmota flaviventris
TTTGTCCAGATTCATGTGTATAGAGAGGCTGGACATGAGCAATGTTGATGGAATTAGCATGATTATGGGAACAGACAAAAACATCACTTCTGTCTACTGATCATGACCATGCTGAGCACTATAAAGCACCTCAGGGATTTTATTAGAAAGGGATAAAAATCAAGGTCCTTTTAGGATAGTTAAATAGTCTATGGAAAATATTGGAAGTTCTGAGCACTGGACTAATCAAAAGTGAGGAAGGGTTTTACTGCTCAGGCAGAAATTCTAAGAAGGAACAGTGCAAGATGAAGCAGATAAGCTAAATGAAGGCCTTTGAAATTTATCCTACAGGCAAGTGAGGTCCTACTGGTGATTCGGGACTGAAGTAATGGATCTGGAAAATGAATATGACAGTGACATGTCAGAAAAATTGGATTTGGAGGTGGTTGATGGGGGTGAGTGGTGTTGCATACAAAGGCAGCCCTGAGAACTCCTAGATGGAAAGCGAAAGAAGGGCATAGGAAAATTTTCAAAGATTTATTTATCTTTGGATAGAAAATGAAAGAGTGTGGTATTAAAGATGACTTCAAAACTTTGAACCTTAGAAGTTTGGAACAATTAGATAGGTGGTGTCACTGAAAAGGAGGACAGACAGAATTTCTCATTGGGGAGGTTTTTCAGTGTAAGGCACTTCTGACAATATCATTGCTTATCATATGGTATTCTTTTTTTAAAAAAATTCAGTTCATCTCATTTCATTGTCCAATAATCTGTGAGACAGGTATGGCAATTAAATAACCATTTCTCTTATAGAATAATAAACTGAAGCTCAAGGATGTTAAATGACAAAGTGATTTATGCAAACTTCAGGAAGGTGGCCCAACTGAGATTGGATACAAAAGGCAGCCTTGTGGTTTTGACCAAAGAAGTGGGGAAAACACTATGTGAGCATGGATTCAGGACAATGGGTGAGTGCTCAGAGAAGAAGTGATAGGGCCCCATGAGATAGTGTTCAAGAAGGGATAGGGCCTCGAGGGTATGGTCTGCCCTCTTCTCCATGTGAGAGGTGAGTACCAGGGACATGAAATAATTAGACATTGAAGGTCCAGGTGTCTGGAACTTGGGTCTATTGTTAACCCAAATCAGAAGTATGGTCTTACCTTTTAAAAAATGGACATATTATAAGATATAATGTATTGATTATTCTTTATTCAGATTATTTTGGGGAATATTATCATATCTAGTATAAGGACTTTCCCTCCTTTCCCTTTAATGAATGGAAATTTATTTGTTTAAGCAAGATGAAGGATGTGGAGTAGCGTAAGGTATAAAGGTAGAGATGTATGTGAGAAAGCTGTGGTAAGACTTTCCTGGGAGCTTTCCTTCACCCTCCATATGACTCTCATGATATGGAAGAGATGCTACTGTTATGGCCATCTTATTTGGTACCTTCTAGGAATGCATGTTCTTATCTCCCCATTCTCCACAGGTTGGGGAGAAATGAGAGTACTGCAAGAAGTAGAACTCATTAACTCTCCCTCCGCTATTTTCTATCTCTGGTAGTTAGTGTCCAAGAGTTATAGAAGGGGTACATTTTATGAAAGCTATAACTTTTCCTCCTTCCAAAGTTAATGGGGCTTTGAAAGAGATTCCTACTACTTGGGTTAGTTTCTATATGGAATTAAAGTGAGTCTCCATCATCTAAGTGACTATTAAAAGTCCAACATATTTGACACATAATAATGAGGCAGGTAGAAGGCAGGTCCTATAGACTTTACCATTCTAATATAGAAAGAATGAGAGTGACCTGTCCAGAACAGTTCTGAAATTCAGCGAGGTAAGTTTTGTAGTTTCTTAATTAAGGCTCTGTGCTGTGGAGAGGAGTTGACCTCCAGGGCTCTTCGCTCCCTCTGGGTTCTTCATTCTACCCTCCAAATCGCCTTTCCTTTTCTGTAAGAAATAGCCTTACATTTGGAGCTGAGCCATTCACAGGCAGCACACTGTTCTGCATTATTCTTTGATATGTAGAACAGCAGTTTTTAGCCTGTGCTGAAACTGAGTTACTCCATTTTATAAAGCAGCAGTTTTCCATAAGCTACTTCATTTTGTGCTAAGGTAGAATGACTCGACATCTTGTTTGTACAAGGAAACAGCCACCATCTGCCTGGTACCACCATAAGCCACAAATTGATAAATAACTTATATATGCCAACTTATCAAACTAAATCAAGATATATTGGACACATGGTCATTCCAAATTATGTCAGTAACACCAGACATGAGAGCTTATCAACCTCACCAGATGAGAACCTTTTACTTGAGACCCATAACAGAAGCCCCCCAAGAATGAATATGGCAGCACCTTAACCCTATCATCTGATCACTCATCATGAGTCTTGCCCAGGAAAACCACCACCGTGATGGACTTCTGATTTCTTGTCCCCATCAGGCTTCAGCAGAGTGTAGTTTCTCCTACTTGTTATGACCATGTATGATATCCAAGCACACCTGGAGCTAACATTCTGAAATTGAAATTGCCATCAGTCTAGATCCTCTGCTTTGACATCTCTGTGGACCTGGGTGTGTTAAAATCTTTATCTGACCACCTACCATGACGCTTGGACTCTGAATTCATCTTTCTCTTCCTGTGCTCTTGGCATAACATCCTGTAAACTTGAGGCTATTTTAACCAGACTTTCTATGATCTGTTTATATATATTTATTATTGTGTGAAATATGTGTGCCTGGAGTGTTGTAGACATTTGAAATTAAGATTGGAATAAAAGAACTTGTGACTGCCTGGCTTATGACTATCAGGTGAGCTGCAAGTGTTCAGTGAACTGCCACTGATGAATGTGGTATAGCCTGTAAATTTATTGTTTTGCAATAAATTCTGACATTGTATAAAGACACAAATGTGTTTGGTCTGTGTCAGTGACACAACTTGTATACCACAATAGCTCTGCATTAGACTAATGTCACATTCAAAAATCCCAACTTTGGGTCCTGGGATATAGCAGCATGATAGTGCCCTTAAGATTCTTAGCAGACTCTATAGTTTCATTTCTGTTGTTATTGTTTTAATTGTGCTATTTTTAAAAAAGCTTTTATTCGGAAATATTTCAAACTTATAAAAATGTTTCCAAAAGTAAAAATAGTACAAAGAATACCCTTTATCACTGTAACTCAGATCTGCCTTTCATGTGAGTTTCCTGAGCTGCTGTAAAAAAATCACAAAAACCCCAGTGACTTAGAGTGACTATAATTCATTTCTGTCACAGTTCTGGAGGTAAAATGCCCCAAATCTAGGACTGTCCTCTTCTAAAGGCCCTCAAGAACAATCTGTCCATTCTCTCCTGGCTTCTGATCTCACCTGCAACCTCTGTCACTCCTTGATTTGAAGATGCACCTCTCCGACCTCTGCCTCTTTCTCACATGGCTGTTCTCTTCCATGCTCACAGGAGAACTGTCAACTTCCTAAGTGACAGTCAATACAATACTTTCATTTATTTGGCCATCTACATTCTAGTTTTATTAATTGATAAAATAGTCTCCTTGAGAGCACTTTATCCCTCCAAAACTAGATCTAAGTCCAGGAGTAGACACTGCATTTTGTCATATCTTTTTAGCTTCCTTAATCTGGACAACTTTTGTGATCTTTATTTTTTATGACACTGAGTTTTTGAAGATTACAGAATGCCTTCTATCCGTTTTTAAAATTACTACATTCCTCATTTTGTATTTGTCTATTTCCTCCTGATTAATCTGAGGTTAAGAATTTCAACTGAAATACCAGCTAAGTGACACATCCTTCTCAGGGAATCTTATGGAGGTACACAGTGCACATCTGTCCCTCATCATGGTATTAATTTTGATCACTTGGTTAAGGTATTGCCCAATTTTATAATGCTTGTAATTATTGCTTTTTTCTCCCTTCCACTTATGAGCATCTGGTAAACATATAAATACCCTACACCTTATCAAAATTTCTTCTGGAGCTTACCATCCATTGATAATTATTTACCATGTGGCTATAAAATAGTGATGTTCTAACCCAGGACTCCCTTGATAGTTACCAGTAGGTCCCTGACATTCTTCTGTAAACAAGAAGCCCTCCCTCTCCCTTATCTATTTATGCATTATTGTAATAGATGCTATGGAATCCTGTGTTTTTTTAATGGTTTAGAATTACTGCAGTTAATTATTTGGGAACTCAACTTGTCATATATTTGGTTGGTGTGAGTCCCTGAAAGCCAACTTCTGTGTCTTTGTGACACTTCCACGATATTCATTAGCATTTTCTGACTTACTGATTTACAAGCTGTTCAGGCTTATCTTGGTATGTGTCCTGGAGTCAATAATTTCTCCAAGGAGCCCTGTTTCTTTTTAGTTGGGAATAGTATTAGAGACCAAGAGATGGATGCTAAGGTATATTCATTGCAACTGGGGTATCTTTATTTCTTGGTCCTTTAAGTGGAAGGGAGCTAGGAAATACATGCATGTCTGTACACACATCTAAACACATACATATGGGGATAAATGTACAAATGCATATTTTTAAAATTGCAACTAAAAAGCTGATACTTCCAATTCCAACATCCAGAGATGGTTTTTGCCTTCCCCTTTCCACATTTGCAGTTCTCTTCCTCCATATTAAGAATACTGTTTCCCAACAACATTGTTACATTTACTCATTTACTCAATCCTATAATATACTTAGGATAGTTTCAAATTGCTTAGCGCACCATTGCAATAAGCAAACTTACGGCAAAGAGTTAAGGATTCTTTTGCATTTCTTCCCTTCTCTCCCTGTGCGCTTTTCTTTCCTAGACTAAAAGAATACAATCTAACACTGTGTTCATAGTTAGATTGATTCTCTTCTCCCCCAACACCCATTCACTGTGCTATGGTGTTCATTTGAAATATAAAGAGCTTCATTTGTGGCCCCCCTTTTAAGTATTCCTGTCCCATTCCTATTTTTTTAATTTAATTTAATTTTTGAATTTGTAGGATAATGATGTTTTCAAAGTCTCAGAAATTTCACTCCCTGTTTTATACCTTGCACTCCATTTCCTCCACTTGTAATTGGTAACTGATTTCACTGTTTTCTGATTAATCTACTTGTTTTTATTTTGTGTAATAAATAGTTGTATGTGTGTTTTTTCATTTTCTTTGCATCCCTACATAAAGTTTTATGAACATGCTCTTTCTTACTCTCTGCATATGTGTGCAAGTATTTTTAATATATTCTATATACTCTTTACTACTTTCCATTTTCCTTTAGTATGTCCTTTAGTAAATCACTCCATAACAGTTCATAGAGGTCCCCTCATTCTTTTTTGTGTTCTATGGTTGCATTATACTTCATTTTGTGTAAGCATCATAGTTTATTCTCCCAATCTCCTATGCTTGGACATATAGGTAGTTTCCAACAGTTTGCAAGTACAAATGAAGAGAATACCATAAATAGCTTTGTACATATGAATTTTTGTGTTTGCAAATTCCTAGCAGGAGAATTTCTCTGTTGAAGAGTAAGCACACATGTAGTTGTGAGATTGTGCCAAAAACACCATTTATTTGGGATTTTTTCCATTTTGCAGTTCTACCCAGTGATGCAGAAAAGTGCCTGCTTCCTTCCCACAGCCTCACTAACAGGGTGTTGCTGTACTTTTGGTGTATGTGTGGTACTAGGGATTGAACCCCGGGTGCTCTACCACTGAGCTACATTCTCAGCTCTATTTTTTATTTTTAGACAGGGTCTTGCTAAGTTGCCAAGGATGACCTGGAATTTGCCATTCTCTTTCCTAGGTCTCCAGAGTAGCTGGGATTACAGGCATGTGTCACCACACCCTACCCATTACATTTTTAAAATGTTTTCCAGTCTATAGGGTAAGAAATGCACCTCAGCATAGTTTTAATTTACTTTATATTGTTATAAGTGAAGTTAAATATCTTTTCATATGCTTTAAGGCATTTTTGTGTGTTTGAATTGTCTGGTTTTATGCATTTTTTTTCTATGGATTTTTAGCCTTTTTTTCTCTTGAATGTTAAACATTCTTTCAAATAAGAGATATTAACTCTTTATCTGTGATACTTGTTACAGACATTTTCTCAGCTTTTTTGCCTCTGGATTTCTGGCTATGGTTAGAAAACCTTTTTCTACATTGAAGTTAAAGTAGATCTTACTCATGTTTTCTTCTAGTACTTCTGTAGGTTTATTTAGGTGACTTCAGTATTCCTAAAGTGTTTTCTTTTAGTTTTTGTTTTCTTCTGAAAGCTTCTGACTTATCTTGTTAGCTTAGCTGTCCATTTTTTGAAAAATTTTTCAGAAGTTGATGGATCTTTATTTTATTCATTTATTTATATGTAGTTCTGACAATCGAACCCAGTGCCTCACGCATGCTAGGCAAGTGCTCTACCACTGAGCCACAACCCCATCCCGTAACTGTCCATTTTTAAAAAATCATGGATGATGATGTTTTTAGTGATTTAATTGTGGCAAGCATTACACAATGTATGTACATATAAAATCATGTTGTGCAATATATTCAATCTTCAGCAAATATTTTAAAATGAAAAATTATGTGAAATGAGATTAAATGAGCTTAAAAATAAAAGTATTTTGTCCAGCAATTTTAGTGGCCTTTATAGGAAGAATTCTTCAGAGTTCTGAGTCTATATTGCTACTGGATTTAGAAAAAAGCTAATTTCTCTCTGTAGCCCTTGAAGAAGACAATATATTTTAGCTACTCATTTCATAAATGTATCTTCTTACAATAACATATTAATTCTTTTGGAAATTTGCTTTTGGCTGATCATGCATAAAAGAGATCTTTTATGGCCAAAAATGCATCAGGTTTTCACATAGTGAATTTTCTACTTATCAGCAATATAATAGAAGAAAACAAAACTCAGATTTTTGAAAAATCTCCCTTTCTAGTCCAACAATATGTTTCTGGACCTAATCTAGTACAATTGTTGTTTTGGGCACTGAAAATTTGAAGTACACAAGACATTGCTCTGAGCAGGTCTATATATCAGTGCAAAGGTTTTATGCAGCCTCCATCCAAGGAAAGCTTAGTTTTCTATCAGCTGATTTTGGGTCTTCTACTGTCCAAACTTCACTATAAATTTACTTATGTTGTGGATTTTGTAAAAGGTTTTAGATGAGCTGTTGGTTTAAAACAAACATGGATAGGACTTTTACCAGATCAAACTACAGGAAAAGATACTTTTGAATCATTGTAATTTTAATATTACGTGGGGAAAGCTGAAAATATAGTTTAAAAAAGGAAAGCCAAAGGGGGAAGTTCCAACAAAATTCTCCTAAAATTCCAATCTATAATTGGGCTCCTCAATTCCCACCCCCCTCCTTTTTAATATACTGTGGATTTAACCCAGAGATGCTTTATCACTGAATTATATTCCAGCCTTTTTTTTTTTTTTAATTTTTGAGACAGGGTGTCACTAACTTTCTGAGGCTGGCCTTGAACTTGCAATTCTAGTGCTAGCTAGCTTCAGCAGCATACTAAAAAATTGAACTTGCAATTCTTCTGTCTCAGTCTTCTGAGTCTTTGGGATTCAGGCATGCACCACTGTGCCGAGCTCTCTCTTTAACTTATTTGCTAGTTTCTAGTAGCTTCATGGGCTTAGTAGCTAGCACTTTGCCAAGTGTTTGCTTAATACATATTTGTAAACTGAAAGAATAATCAGACTGTAGCAATCATTATATGAGGACATATTGGTAAATCTCTTAAATTTGAAATGGTTTTAGATGGTCATTGGTTACCATAAAAATTTATAATTTAAATAGATTTTAATATGGAGCAATGACTGGTCAAGTCTTTGGTTCTTAGGTGAGAAAGTTAGATGATAACTTTATAGTTAGCTAGTATTGTAGAAAGCATAGCCTGCAGTGCTAGGTTACTTTAAAATTAAGTCTAAGAATGTGAAATATTTGAGGGCCAAAGTTATGGATCATAATCAAAGGAAACTAAGGATATAGAAATTACATGATGTCTGATGTATCTGTGGAAACTTAGAAACTCTGTTTTTGCTCTGGCTCATGGTGGGTTTCAGATTGTGTCTATAGACACGCTCTTGTCTGAAACTCACAGCAGTCTTATGGGATCAGAAGACTCAGAAAGATCCTCTCCCTTTAAGGGGTTAGGAATCTGAATCTGAGAAGGGTTAATTGACCTAAGGTTTTTCTAGCATTATTGCTGTCTGAAACTCGGACCTCTCTACATTCTTCTCTGAATGTTCTTTCTCATTGTGACATCTGGAGAAAATAAAAGAGCATAACAAGAAATAAAAAGGAAAATGAATTAAATATCATAAGTTGTTATAAATGATAGGCTTTTATTAAGAATATTTTAAAATGTAACACATTTAGTGAACATTAGAATGGAATTTCTGGGTGGGTGATAACTGTGTTTGAAAAGTTCAGAGATGAGGTGAAAATGAGTTTCCTGGAATGATAAAGCCCTGGGAGTAAACGGTAAATGTAAACGACTGTCCTGGGTGGATTTTCATCTTTCTAAAGTCATCTTTAGCATATGCTGCCATATGTAATGAATCGCTGATCCTTTTGATATGGGTCTTGAAAATCAAGATTGGGTCCTCATTCCCTCGGTTTGGTGTTGAAGACTAAACACCCGAAGAACACCTAAGCAAGAAAACAAGTTTTATTTAAGGGATAAACAGAAACAGACTTCTCTGGAGAGGAGAAGGGACCCAGAGCTGATATCTGTGGGAGTGGGGGTGTCTGGCCCTTTTATAGATTTTAGGTTTCCTTTCTTCTCATGCTTCCTCCTCCTCTTATCTTGCCTTTGTAACAAAAGAAAGAGCAGGGATGAGTAGCCCCAGGGGGTAATCTCTTGTATTGGAAAGTGCATCCTCTCCTCCCAGGTGTTAGCAACCAGTTGATGGGGAAGTGCTATCTACCTATTTCCATTTTTTTTTTTTTTTATAATCATGTCTCACTTTTAGAGTCTTCTAGGAGTTTTCCTAGGGGAGGTTTCTCTTTTTCTCATACCAAGTGGATTGATGGTAGTGCTCTGGATAACCAATGTAAGAATTTCTTCTTACTTGGAAACCTGGACCAATATCATTACCGACTACGGGGTAGAAGTCCTTTCCAAGATCCTGATATAGCAATATGTTTTTTATTCTTTGAACCAGAAAGAAAATGAACAAGTAGAAGTTTTCTAGAGTTGAAAATGAGAGTCCTTTACATGACTGTGCTTCTCCTGCCAGGCAGAAGAGGGCTATGCATCTAGAAATGTAGAACAGAATTTACTATTTGTACTTTTTATATCTTAAGAAATTACTATAGAAATTCAGCCATTCTGTCTCTACTTCATTTGCATCTGTATGTGCAAAATCCTTAAAGTATACTATGAAAAGTCAGTTAAATGCACCAGCAATTAAATCAGTATTTTTAAAAATTGTTTTTTGTATAGTAAAGACTCTTAAACCCTGATGAAGTGGTTAGGTCATATTCCCAAGATATAATTTAGGGATTGCATCAGACCATAAGAGTTCTTAGTAAATCCCACTTGAATTTTATAGCATCATGGTCTATCTGTGTTAGCAGAGTTCTTAAAATGTAAGTTACCAGGAGTAAGGCCTAGTGAGAGAAGCCACAGCAAGTTGCCATTTTCTTTGGATTCCTCAAGGTAAGAGAGCTTTGCATTTTTCCTGGGGCTGAGGCTAAAGCCAGATCCAAAGCTGACACATAGGCAAACTCCTTCGAACACAGAAAGGGCTTTAGGAAGTTAAGTGTAAATCTAATTATTACTGGAAAAAAATTAGTAATGATAAATCAAGACCTATAAATACAAGTTAAATCCCATCTAAGACATGGGGTCTAAAGGATACTTTCTTGAGCAGTATCATCTTGACCCCTCCCTTTTCTGGGCTTGACTGCTCCATGTGTTTTCTTTCTGCCAGTTGCAGAGGCTTTGTGTATGAACTTAGGTCCCATTTACTAATGTCAGTCTTCAAGATCCAGCCCTCCTGAGGCCTTTGTGAGGCCAACAAGGGGATGGGAAGGAGGTACCTTGGCATAAAGCTCTCTGCTCAGGTGTCTTTCCAGGCTGTGTTCCAATGTCCACACTAGCTGCAGAACAACCTTCCCAAAGCACAAATCCAATCATGTGACATGTAGTTAAGACTCTTCTGAGACTCTGCTCCAGCACCTTTCAAATAGTTTGCACTCAGGCCTCCATATTTTTGCTTATGTGGTTTCTTTTGCCTTGACAAACAAATAAGCAAATCAACTTACTTAGCTTTTGTGGCTCTGTTCTCAAAACTTTTCTTCTGTAAAGATCTTGATGATACGCCATCCTCACCTGTTCTCTTCTGAGTGTGTCCAGAGAACAGTGCTTACTGATAGATTCTAAGATTCATATACAGGTGAGTGTGCACATGCACATGCATTTTAAAGGTATTCTGAGCTTCCCACATGTTGTACATGAGGGCCAGCTCTTAGAAAATGATGAATCAGTTAACAACAGTCCCAGAGGAACAACCAGGTTTTTCTTGATTTGAAAGTTTTCTTTATGAAAGAGAATGTTAAAAATGTCCTAAGTTCAAAGGAGTTTCATTTTGCCCCGACTCCCTGAAGTGGAGATTAAACATGCTGAAGGCAAGAAGAGTCAGTGAGGAGGCACAGGAGTTCCAGACACTGCAGAAGCTGAGGTCACTGGAAAGGTGGGTTCATATACTTTGTACAGCTTTATGTGACATTTTTATTCTCTAAAAGAGAAACCACAAGAAAAGTGGGTAGAGTTGATATTCGGCAAAGTCTCATCTCTGTCTACTCCTGAGATGAAAGGGACTGCTGTATTAAGATGGTTCATCCCATTAGTTAGAAAACTTGACTGAGCAAAGTGATCTTTGCCAGTCTTGTGCTAGGCTCTAGAGATACAGGTGGCAGGGCAGTGAGTGGCTTGTGCACAGCACAGTGTCCAGTGGCAGATGCTGATGCTCCCAAGGATTCCATGCCTCTATGCTCTCTTACTTATTCTTCTTATTTATTTTTATGTAACTTCACCTGTGAACTGTGGACACTGATGATTTTGCCTCTATTCCAGATCTTTCCCTGAGTCCCAGAGTTGTATATCTGATGTCATTTTTTCATTTCCCTCTGGGTGTTTCTCAAGCATCCCAAATGTAACATACTCATGGGCTTACCCCGGTATCTTTCCCCAGTGCCCATTTTTTTCTCTTCCTGGTTCCAGTAAATGTTACCCCCTGACACTTATACTCCAAATCCTGAAATCATCAACTGAAAAGAGAGTTTGTTGATTTCCTACCCTGGGCCTTGGGCTGAAAGAATACTTTTATTTATTTATTTTTATTTATTTATTTGTAGTTGTAGTTGGACACAATACTTTTACTTTATTTATTTATGTTTTTGTGGTGCTGAGGATCTAATCCAGGGCCTCACCCGTGCTAGGTGAGCGCTCTACCGCTGAGCCACAACCCCAGCCCCTGAAAGAATACTTTCATATGTATGGTCTGATCTTTTCCTTTTTCTTCATATCAACCCTTCACTTCACTTTCCCAGGCCCAACCTGACTTCAATCTGATCAATTTGATTACTATTTCCCTCTCCTCTCCATACCTAGTGTCCAGATTCAAGTTTTCACTTTTGCTCTTAGGATATCTTCCTCTCCCCCATGCTCCTAGAGTATTTTCTGAAGTCTCACAGGGCCTCCCTTTCCTACAGAATAAAGTCTTAACTTGCCACCCAATGCCCTACATATCCTGTTCCTTGTTGGGGCTCCTTTTCATCTCTGCCTTTCCCCAAAATGTTGATCTCCAGCTGTTAGGGTCCGTAAACAAGTCAAGATAGTGCTTGGCACTTTGCCAGAGGGAGTGGTTTGAGAAGTAATGCCAGCGAGCCATTAAGATGATTGATAGAGATTCCTTAATGACTGACTGCTGTGTCTAGATTATGTCAATTAAGTTAAGCTGTGTGTAATCATTAAAATGATGATTCCTTATTGTTTGACTGCTGTATCTAATTTATGTTAATTAAGATAAGCTGTGTGTAATCAGTTAAGTATATGTACCTCTGCTGTTCTGTAATAAAGCGGCTCCCGCTGTATCAACCTTCACAAGTTCCTTGTCACTCGCCACCCCCCACCCCAGACTTCGGCATCCAGCAACATTCGTTGACTTAAAAAAAAAATTAGGCCCCAGGCTTTTCTGCCATGGTATTCTTGCTTGAGGCATTGATCTTGGAGAGACTTTCTCCTGTTCTCTACTATTTGAAATTCTACACAGGTTTGAAGGTCCAGCTCCATCCCCTCTCTTCTAATTTCCCCATGTCTCCTTAGACTGCAGTCAGTATTTCCTCTCTTGTTCTTACAGAAGGCTTTCTTTGTGTTGTGGGTCAAAGTGTTGGAGGAGGTAGGCTCTATCTAAAGTCATTCTCTGTGGTTCCACTTCTGATTTCAAATATGATGATGCATGATTGATCATAAGTGCATGACCTTGGCTTACAATGCCCTGAATCTGTGAATGGAGATGCACTTAAGAGAGCTTTGCTGCTTACTTCAGTTAAAAAGGAAAAAGTTGTTTGGAACACATAAGTGTCCTGTGAAAACCAAACCAAACCAAAACTCATGCCAAGTGTGGTAGAATCATTGTGGGAGTTTGAAAGGAAAGACAGGAGCAGCTACCTAGGTTAATGACATTTAGCTAGGGAGGAGTAGAGTGGATTAACTATGGTATCATAATATCTAAGTGTGCCTCTAAATGTTTGGTGCCACTTGTTGGGGTATGTTAGGTAATTGTCCCACTTTGCTGCAGCTGTGAAATAATTTGGTAATGATTAGTGTACACAACCATGAAGGCCTGAGGGCAGAAATGACTGAAGGTAGTGTTAGAACTTCATCTAGAATCAGATGAAGTTTATTCCAGGGCAAAAGTCAGCAAACTGAGAGAACATGAAACTGCCCATAATTTAGGCCAAAGCAACAATGAAACTGTTGTTTTCTCAGTTATAATTTGTCTCTTGGATCATATGGAAAATCAACCTTTGATTTTCTTATATAGCAGTGCACACTAAAGTAATACTGACATTTGGAGCCATTCATGGAATGAAAAATAAAACCATCTACTACGCTGCTGGTGCCATAGAAACAGGCAAGTGCTTCTCACCTGAGGATGTTACTTAGTTCTGAGGCCGGGAGACCATTTCCCCAGCCACACTGCCCAGATAGTTGCTCTCTTACTTCTGGACTTCCATAGCCACATGGGACATTTATCAATTACAGCATTTTTTTCAGACTGACTGTGTTAATGGTGTTCTGTTTTCCCTTTAGACTGTATGTCCCTTATAGATCTTCAGGCTGTTTCTCAAATGTTTTTACATTTGCTCAACAATGAAATCCCAAGTTTTGTTTTGCCTTTGGCTAATTACCTTACTTAATGAGGAAGGAGCAGAATGAGAACCTGGGGAAAGAATGTGAGCTAGTTCAGCTGGAGTTTTCCCATGTCAGAAATGAGCAAGAGGAGCTGTGGACATCACACAAATGAAGCTTGAGGGTCCTTCCTAAGGGGCAAACATTTGCTGGGGATCTCTCTGAGAAGAAAAGATGCCAACTGGTTGATGTGAGCCAGGGTTTCACATAAGAGTGCTCTTTAAACCACATAGCTCCAAAGGTTTGGAGGCAGAGGGGAGGTAGGGTAATGTTGGGACATATGGTAGAGGGACCATGCATGAAGGAAGAACCTGGGTATAATGCAAAGGTTCCATACCCACTTCCCACCCAGCAGGATCTCATGGGGTTTGAAGCCCCTGTGTTTCATGCAAGCACCACCAGCCACCAATGGGTGACTTGAATGTCTGTGCATATTTCACCATCTTGATGGGCATTAGAGAGCCCTGCCCTCCCAAGCTTGGAGAAAAGCTCTGGAAGCCAATGAGAAAAAGATTGGGAAGTGCACTTTGTATTAGCATGCCCTATATTCCACCAGGAAATATTATGTTCATTGAGCAGGGTCCCTTGTTGAAAGGCTGGAAAGGGCCATACTTTGTCAATAATTAGTTTTTTGAGTCTCGATCCTCTCTGAGAATGAGGCTTAAAGGGATGGTTGAAAGAAATTAGTCTTAAGGCTCAGACATTGGATGGGACACCTTGACCAGAAGATAGGGGTAAAAATTTCACTAGTTTTCTAAAGGAAGAGCAGAGGAGGAAAAAGGAGGACAGCAGGAAACTGGAGTTTTGGAGTTGGAAAGACAAATGGAAAAGAGTAGGAAATCCTCCCCTACCTCAGTTGGTTCTCAGCTGGTCTTGGCCTAGAAAAGGAGTAGGTTGAGCCAGAGACCTTGCCTGCTTTGCCTGATGTTGGAGCCTCGCCCAGGTGATGGGTCTGGGAGCAGTGACAAAACTTGAGGCAATAATGGTCTTTCTCTCCACTGAGAACTAGAGTCAAGCTTATAAAGAGAGTTGGTGGAGAGGGGGTTGTGCCAGAGAAAACAGACGAACAAAGCAGAGCCTCACCCAAGACTTCAGGCCAAGAAAATGAACATAGGAACATAGATTAAAAAAAAAAAAAAAAGAGTGTGGGCATAAATGGCAAGACATGTGAAAGCCATATTGGGGAAGTAGATTATGCTGTGCAAAGAAGACTGTTCTCTGCAAGGCCAGCATTAGTCTCCAAAGTACACCCCACTTTTTCCTCCTTAAATAATCAGCCATTGAAACAGGGTTTCTCAGCCTCAGTACAGCTGACATTTGGGGGCCAGATAGTTCTTCCCTGTGGGGACTGTCCTGTGCATTGCAGGACATTTGGCAGCATTCCTGGCCTTTATCCATTAGATGCCAGTAGCCCCCTCTCCCCTGTTGTGACAACCTAAAATATTTCTAGGCACTGCTACATGTCCAGGAGGGGTATAAAATCCCTCCAACCAAGATTTGCTAACTTAAATGTTTCTGGAGGGGGGATGTTTCTTTGCTCAACTATTTCCTGATCTTGGTTTTTAATTTTTTATCTCTGAAATTTTTTTGTTCTGTTTTTGGTGCTAGGGATTGAATTCATGGACTAAATTTTAGAATGTCACTTTACATATAATTTGCCTATCTATTCAACCAAGTTTCCTCCTGAATAAAGTACTCTTGGTAACAAGAGATGATATTTTCCAAATCAGACAAGGTTTGGGCAAATGGTAGATAAACCATGTCTTA
Organism: Marmota flaviventris; assembly: GCF_047511675.1. NCBI lineage: Eukaryota > Metazoa > Chordata > Mammalia > Rodentia > Sciuridae > Marmota > Marmota flaviventris. The sequence goes on from NC_092511.1 coordinate 15,173,186, forward strand.
TTTAACAGTACAGCTGGCACGTTGGCAGCATCAGCATGGAGGCAGCATAAAGGCTTGCTTGATGCACTGGGTTTGAAGTCAGAAAACCTGTAGTCTTGTCTCTGTCCATATGTGTGGGCTCTGGAGATTCAGCCTTTCCTAAACCGCCAAATGAGTATAATGTGATCAGATAGTATGTAATTACTGGTAATGCATTTTTAGTTTTTCATTTTTATGAGCCTAGAAGCACCTGTAAAAAGTTGCTACTAGGAAGCTTCTTGGAAAATAGTTTGCCTCTGTCAAAATAGTAATACTTCATGAGCTACATCAAACACAGGTGGGATTAATTTCTACTAATGAGCCTATACAGACAAATAGGTATTTAAAAAAAATCCAAAGGAAAGAGTAAAATCGAGGTAGGAACCCTTCAAATGGATCAATTTGATGAATCACATGAATAATTGCATAAATGCTTATGAGGAATACAAAAATAAATGACTGAAGCATAAAAATATGTAGAAAAATACAAAACTTTGTAAAAAGGCTAAAACTGTCCTACTTCACAGGAAATGCTCTAAAAGTGAAACTGTCGGGGACACCATGAACAGGAGCTAAGCACGTAGCAGCTGAGCATCGCCCTTAGCCTTGAGCTATGGAGGTGTGGAACTGGCTTCTGCTTGCAGCAGAAAGCAAGTGGACCCCACCTTTGCTTGGCAAGGAATTACAGCTCTGGGAGTGGGCCACCCAATAGGACTGGGCTACACCCCCTGAAACCCAATCCCTTGCCTCATAAGTAGGGCTTCAGGCGTGTCTCTCTCTCTCTCTCTCTCTCTCTCTCTCTCTCTCTCTCTCTCTCTCTCCCCCTCCCCCTCCCCCTCCCTCCCTCCCTCTCTCTCTCTCTCTCTCTCTCTCCCCCCACCTCCCTCTCCCTCTCTCCCTCTCCCTCTCCCTCTCTCTCTCTCTCTATCTCCCCCTCTCCCCCTCTCTCCCTCTCTGCCCCTCTCTCCCCCCACATTCTCTCCTGCCTCTCTTGCCTTCCTTGTGGGAGCTGGGACTGAAGAGCTGTCACTGAACCCAATGTCTGTGTCATTTGTTCATGCCAGTCCACTTCACCTGGAGTGGCCCTGACTGATTTAGTCATTGTTGCAGCAGATGAAACATTACAAGAAAGGTAGATGAAAGCAGTACATGGTCAGTAGATCATTAAGCAAGTTGATTATATGCTAATTGACTTTAGAGAACTTGAATTTGGGCCAGCTGGACTTAGTTAAATTGTTTTCTTAGACAACTGCACTGTTTTATTGATTCTAGGGTTAGAAGATGAGTTTGGGGAGTAAAATGAAAAAGAATTTAGACAGATATATGAAAATCAAAATAAGGTAGTATCAAAGGACAGTTTTCTGTCTAAAGACTATATCCTGTAGACACAGCCCTTAGTAAAACTGAGGCATGACCAAGATGTCTTAGCTGAGTGTTGTCTCAATCTGTTTTCTGTTGCTATAACAGGATATTTGAGACTTGGTACTTTATAAAGAAAAAAGGTTTATTTAGCTTTGGTTCTGGAAGTCCAAGAGCATGGTGCCAGACTCTGCTCTGCTTCTGGTGAGGGCCACGTATTGCTGTATGCTTGGTGGGAAAGCAGAAGGGGAAACAGGAATGTGTTGAAGAGAAGAGACAAAAGAGCTGACCTACTTTATAACAGCTTTCTCTTGCAAGAGATAATCGTTTCCTGTATTACCTTATCTAGTCTCTAGAGAAATACATTAACTCTTCTTACAGTCTCACCTTGCAGCAGCACTACATTAGCAACAAGATTTGACATGAGAGTTTTGGGGAAAAACCACAACCAAAACATAACAGCCTCCCCCAACCAATCTCTCTTCCTTTGCCACTCACCAGCTTCTAATTCTGATTTATTTTTTCTAACATTACTAATCTCATCCCGAGATTATTTGTTTATCTGCTTAGTGTCTGTCCTCCCACTGCAACATACACACACACACACACACACACACACAATATAAACCCTTTAATTCCTACTGTCTTCTCCAGGGCTTTTCTTTCCTGCCCTGTAAAAATTGTGAATCTGCATGTTATAAGCATAATCATTCAAAATTTGTCCTTTTGTGCCTGGATAATTTAACTTAGTATAATAAATTTAAGGCTCATTCATGTTGTAGCATGTATCAGAACTTTATTCTTTTTTATGGCTGAGTAATATTCCATATGTGTGTTTTGTGTGTGTGTGTGGGTGTGTGTGTGTGTGTGTGTGCATGTACCATGTTTTAAAAGTCCATTCATGTATTCATGAACATGTATTGCTTCCTCCTTTTGTCTATTGTAAATAATGCTACTGTGGTACTATGGACATTTACATTTAAGTATGTAAATGTTTTCACTTCTATGGGTTGTTACCTGTAAGTGGAATTTCTGGGCCAATATGATACTGCCTTTAATACTGCCTTATTTTGCTATTTTTTTTTTTTTTTGAGAAACAACCAACTATTTCCCAGAGTTGTGGTGCCATTCCACTAGCAATGCATGAGGGTTCTGATTTCTACACATCTTCGCCATTTTTCCCTTTCTGGACTCCAAAGATAATCTCTTGCCATTTCTAGGAAGCAAAAGAATATTCCCAGAGTACATACAAGTACCTATGGAAAGACTTGATATCCAATTTCAGGTACTGTTTCTTTCAGAGTAGGTTTAAAGTGTGTAGAATCGGCTGATGTAGTGACTTAATCAGTATAAAAGTTTAAAGACAGGCTTGATAGCTGTGATTCACACGATTTCACTACATTCACATTTTCATATAAGTGATATCAACATGGAAGAAATGGTCTGGAAGGGAAGAGATGGAAAAATATTTAAACAAGCCATTAGTCCTGCCAACTCAACACTAGGGCATCTTGACCACAAATTTGGAACTACAAGAAACAAGTCATAAACCTCTGAACTCTGGGAGTGATTACATCTGGCATGAGAAGAGGCAGGGCAGACAGAGCCCCTTAAGCCAGCTACGGTTGATGCTTGGGCTGTGTTTCCAGCCTCTCCGAGAAGAGGGTAAACAGAGCCCAGGAGCCTGTGCAGACATTTTCAGCAGGAAGGGAACAGGAAAGTGTTACTTACAGGTAATGGGAAAGGACGGCACTGGAGTCAAATGCTGCCAAGGACAGCTTTGCACATGCTGCAGTCTGAAAGGGAAGGAGAGAGGAGGAGGAGGGACCGAGCTTTGAGTCTAAGAGCTGCCAGACTGGAAATGAACGTGGATGTGAAACTGGAGTGGGAGAATCCACAGGTTCTGTTCTACAAATTGGTACTTTTCTCACTTTAATGTGCTTTGGAGTAACTTGGGAATCTTGTTAAAATGCGGATTCTGGCAAAGTCAGTGTAGGATGGGAATGAGAGTCTACATTTCTAAAAAGCTCACAGGCAATATGAGGCTGCTCAACCCCACTGGAGGATCGAGGCTATAAATAAAGTCAAGGTAGAGAACTTAAGAAGAAAGAAATGAAGAAGGATAAGGGAGGTCATAAATCCCAGGACTTTACCTCCCTGTCATGCTATGGAAAGCCCTTTGGATTATTTGACAATTTAATCTCCCTAGTTGGTCCACAACCAAATTCCATCTTGTAGCATCCATTTACTTCTAGAGACCATTTACTTGAATCTGTGTGATAAAGAGTGATGTAGAGTGTTGGTGTGAGTCATTCTTTGTTTTCTGGAGGGAAACACCATGGCTTCAGAGTTGTGAAACCCTCATGTCAGAGACTTCAAGCACCAGCTGGATAGGAGAAGCTGCATATAATCTAAGTGAGCACACATAATACATAAGGCATCCTTGGGAATGCCTAGAAATATGATTTTGGGGGTCAACCTGATGAGAATTAGAGAAATATATGGCTTCCCAAGAAATTCCATGTGTGCTGCTCCTTAACAATTAGGCCTTTTTAATATGTGCATGTTTAAAGTTTTATAAACTAGAGACATATGGCCTTCGAAATTGCAGATGCTGCTTCTGCTTTTTGGACATTGCTTCTGTGGTGCATTAATGTCTCGTGGGACACTGTGTCCTAATAATTCTACTGCTACATAAAAAAGTAGCCTGAACTGAGTGGTGGATTGAGAAAAAGTGGAGGTTAATTGGGTACCACCACCAACTAGCTAATTAAAGATAACATGGGTATTCAATGCCTCATGAAAATTGGAGGTATCACATGACCCCTGAATATTTATCAAGCACTTGGTTTTTCCATCCTTTCTAACCCATGTTTAGCACACATATGCTCTACTTCTGTTTTATCTGTTCCTTATTTGATACCTATTTCTATACTTACTTTCATTCATCTTTTTTTCATTTGTTTGTCCAATGTTGTATGTAGAATTGAATAATCTTTTTTGGGGGGGGTGGGTACCAAGGATTGAACTCAGGGGCACTCAGCCACTGAGCCACATGCCCAGCCCTATTTTGTATTTTATTTAGAGACAGAGTCTCACTGAGTTGCTTAGTGCCTCACTTATGCTGAGGCTGGCTTTGAACTTGTGATCCTCCTGCCTCAGCCTCCCGAACCGCTGGGATTACAGGCATACACCACCGCATCCAGCGAATCATCTTTTTAAATAGGCACATTTACTACTTTCCCTAAGGTGCTTTGCAAAATATTTGAGAAGCAACCAAGGAGACATTTTAAGTGCAATCAAAGACTCCTTTCCTAAATTGAGATTTCTCTTCCAATCTTGGACTAGGTCATTATTTGGAGCCTCAGACAGGATGGCCGGAAAGTCACCAACGTTCTTTCCCATCAAGGCCTGAGAAAGCCCACATGTCGAACTACCATAAGAGTTGGCTCATCTGACAGCAAGAGGGAAGTTCCTTGGAGGCCATTCTGGCAGAAGACTTACAGGAAAGCATGATTGCTCAGAAATTGTCTCATTGTTGTAAATGGCACCTGATACCTACTGAACACACCTGTACCCTTGAGGTGTGGAAAATGGCACCCCCACTCAGTTACATGTTAATTCTCTATAGAGTGGTAACAACAATTGAGATCAAAATTGGAAACCAATAAAGCCTGTCTTCTGTAGTTTGTGCCATCCCCATGTAATTAATGGGCAAGAGCAAAAACTTAAATTGCCCTCATAAAATGAAAATAGTCATTGGGATAAACTTTATTTCCCTCATTTAATGGGAATCATTAGGCTTTTGTTTTACATGGGAAAGGGGGATCAAAGGCATTAAAGACCAATAATTTAAAGTCAAAACAATGTTTTATTACTTTTTCATAATTAAAATAGATCAAGGACTTTTCAGAGTTCAGAAACAAAATTGAAATTTTTAAGAAGATGTAGCATGAAAGGGAAGAAAGTTAAAACACTGAAATGTCTGTACCTAAAATAATAGCTCATCCCTGCCCCCCAACTCTTGTGTTTGATAGAAAAACAGAGATGAATCATTTTCATTAGCCAAGCATATTCTAATGTTCTATTAGCTAAATGGAAATCTTATTATAGTCCCTGGTGGAATAATTTAAGCTAGTATTCTTTATGTAGCTCTGCATATAAATATCTAACTTCAGAGTTTTAACCAAGATCCAAATCAAACAAAATTAGTTAATTTCATCTTTCAGTAAGACATTGTTCAACTAACACACAGGTGTGCTCTTTGGAAAGAAGCCAGGCAGAAAATACTTGAAACTGAGTACAGAGAAATTACCAGAATTTACTAAAGAGCACAGGTTATAGTTTTAATTACTTAAAGAGCAATTTATTCAGATAGCCAGGAGGGGTTTTAATCTCAGCTGAAAATGTTTGGATAGATTCCATTTTACTTTATTCTTATTCTAGAACTTAAATCTTTTTGTGTTTTATTTCCTCCCCAGAGTAACATATTGCTTTTTGGGTCATGCCAATAAATACAAAGTTCTTATGGGTTGAAATATGGGCAAACAAGAAACACTCACTGTTTAGGTACTCACGATTCGCATGTCTAAAATACTTAGGATAAATGATACCCATACCCCTTTGTTCTGCAGATGGAGCTGAAAATCTCTAAAGATTAGGTTTTCTTGCAGAGCTTCCAATAATAATACTTGATTACACAAAGAATTGATGTAGTAATAGTTTCAGATAATAATAATGCTTAGCACTTAAGCATTTGTCCCCATCCAAGAGTTTTAACTATTTAATCCTCATAAAACCCCTATGTAGCTGAAGTTAGAAAGCAGTACACTGTTCACACTTCATAGTCTTGAACTCTAACCACTAAAGTGTGTTTGCACCCTCCTGGACTACTTGGATCTAGCTGGGTTGGATGAATTCTGAAAAATGCTTCCTTCAGCATTTCATTTTGTCTCAAATAAACCATGAAGCTGGCAGAAGGCTACTCTTTTTTTAAAAAAAAAAATATTATTTTTCATGATAAATGTTAGCTCAATTATTTTAACTTTACAAAAAATATCTTGTGAGTTCCTTTTGTAATCCATATAGAATGCTGTTCTGAGGCCTCTTCCTTCTAATCTTGGGATACTACTTAGTTTAACTTTATTAGTTATAAGTTCTTTTGCTTAAAAGTCTAGAAATAAGAAGAAATTAGAAGATTTAAAATCATTAAACATTATCCAGATAGAAGAGTTTGAAATTATTTTTTCCCCAGATTTAAGAGGTAAATAAAATATTTTAAAAACAAAATTGAAGTTATTACTTGATTTTTAAAAAGTGGTTTGATGCCGCAGTCCGGCTGCAGCAAAATAACCGGGGGGTGACGAAGAACTTGTGTACGTTGATACAGCAGGAGTAGGAGCCGTTTATTGCAGGACAGGAGCGGTATTTATACATTCCGCACAGCTTATCTTAATTAGCATAAACTAGATACATCAGTCAACCAATAAGGAATCTCCACACTTAATGGCTTGCTTTTGTTACTTCTCAAACCACTCCCTCTGGCATTTTGCCAGGCACCATCCAGACTTGTTTACAAACTCTAACATTCCCCTGGCAAAATGCCAGGTGTTATTTTGACTTGTTTACAGACTCTAACAGTTTGAGAATAGAATGCAATCATTGCACTTAAAATCTATTGCCCTTTTCTCTGAATTTAAAGTTCTGGTTAAGCTTTAGTTTAGGGAATTCCAAGGAGTAGTTACTCTATCAGAATAACTATGATAGAGTAACTATTATAACAAATGAGTTGCAACATTGTAGTGGCATAGCACAGCAAAAATTTCTCCCTTGTGCTGCCCATCCACTGTGAGTCAGCCAAGGGGTGAGTGGGAGAGGGGCCTCTGTTCCTGAGATCTGGCTGGTAGATGCTCCTTGCCTCATGGCTACACCCATTTAGAACACTCCACTTTATTGATGCAAAAATGAGTGCATCAGAATCAGGACTGATCTTCTATGACTGAATCTAAAAGTGACAAGTATCATTTCTGACCCGAGTCCATTAGTCAAAAGGGCAAATGGAACATTGGTAGGCATTATTGCCCTTGCTATAGTTGCTATGGACATTTATAATATTTTATGTATATATAATATTGTATATATAATATTAATTGCCTATTTATGGATGCATAAAGCACATGAAGCATAGTATTTCATATGTAACAGAGCACATATTTCATATACATTGAATGTACTTTACTAGTGTTCATTTTATTATAAAAACTGAATGCAAAGGAAAAATGAACATTCCCCTTCTCATTTTCTTGATTGTTTCAGAAAATCAACCACATTAGAAATCCATTTGTCCAAGTAGATAACCCGATGAACAGTCTGTCATATGAAGAGCTTATCCGTGTTCTTTGCACACTCCAGCACAGTACACGCTATACCACTGAGGTCAGGTCACAGTGTACATTCCAGTAGCATTGAATACATGTCACTGTTGTGCAGCCTTTGCCTCCATTATCCTGCCTTCGAATTACTGCAGTCTGGCTGCACCTACACTCCCACACTAGAACTGCTCTTGCTGAGCCCCTGATTCCTGAATCCTATGCATTCAGGTCTGATCTGACCTCTTGGTGGAATGTGACCCTTGGTGCTACTGTTTCCTTTGGGAATGACAGCATGGTGGCTTTTCACTCTTGTTCCCCTCCAGCTATCTAGCCATATCCACCTTCCCTCATTGGATCCTCTTCCTCTGCCTTAGATACTGCAGCTTCTTAGGGCTCCATCTGTAGTTCTCTGCTCTTCACATCATATGCCAATTCTTCCCTGGTGTTCTGGCCAGATCCTATGGTGGAGGGCATAACAGGACACCCCTGTGCTGAGGCTGAATGTCCTGAGCTCAAGGTCTACTGCAGCTGAGCAAGGCTCCAGAGAGCATCATGCAACCACCCTTCCTCCTAAGGAGCTTCTAGGGTGTCCATCTCCTAAGAGCTGCAGGGAACTGAAGAGGTAGAAGAGCTGAGCAAGTTGGAGATTTGGAGACTGACAGCATAGACTAAGAGATAAGTTGACTTTGAAGTTCTTACGGAGCAGCAAAGAAATCCCTGAGCAATTCCAGGCAAAACAGATGCTTGCATATGTGGGACAATGTGTTGTTCTCCCAGTTTCCCACCATCCTCTGGACTCTCCTACATGGAAGCCTCAGCTTATAATCTACTATAGTCTTGTAATCTACTATATTATAAAGTGTGGTTGGATGGGGGAGTGTCTCTGTGTCCAGGGAAGCACAGTGTGGGTGAAGGCTTCCAGTTCCCTGGAGGGAAAGAGAAGAGGCCTGAGGACAGGTGTAGACAAACCTAGAGGCTGGTGAAAGGTCTCTAGAAACCCACTTGGACAAAGATGGACACTAACACAGTTGTGCAATGACCAGGAATACAAAAACCCTGTCTCACCCTGGGTGCTCAGAGATCATTCTAAAAAGAGATGGGCCTGGGAGAGCTCACTCCTGGGATTCGCTGATTCAGGGCTTCGGCTTGCAGAACCAATAACAGTCACCTAATGCCAGAACACTGAGGTCACACACTGCCTACTTTGGTAGTAACTGTTGTCATCTTAGTGAGTCTTGAGGACTTATTATAGTTATAAATTGTTTTATGGTGAGGTACCAAAAGAACAAGGCAATGAAAACACCTGGGAATGACTTATGGTCCTCTCCAGGGAACTTCTTTCTCTTGACAATTTCTTCTTTCCTTTGAACACCCTCCAGGTTTTCCCATATCTGGCAGATTAATTTCACATCTCTCCATGTTGCTGCCTTTGTATTCCTTTCTGTCATTTCACTATTTTCATGTGTCACTCATCTTTTAGTCCCATGTCTCAACCGTTGGACTGCATGCTCCTTATGGGCAGTATATCTAGTTCTAGTGACTACTATGGTAACTGGCATATACAATGCCCTCAGGAATTTTTTGGATAAATTAATGAATAATGAATGAATGAAGGTTTGTAGTGCCTGGTTTCAGAGCCAATTTTGGAAGTCAATCCCTAACAATGAATACATAGTCTTGCTTGCTTATGTGTGAAGCCAGAAATGTTAAAGTGCAAAAGGAAAGTGACTGCCAAGAGAGACATAGGTGATTGTATAACTGACCACTTCAACAATGAGTTCACACTATTTCACCAGAAATCTATATGAAGCATCATGATGACATAAAATACTGGACCCTCCCTGGGGATGACATTTGTACAATGCATGGTCAGACACACATTAGCATTGAGCTGAACTGGCTATGCTTTGTACTGTTCTGAATAATTTTACTACTAATTTTTCTTCATCACCTTATGGAGGGAATCTTGATAAAAGCATCCTGATCACTTAGCAAAATCACCATAAAACATTTAGGAAATGATTTCTGGTTTTGATTAATGACTATGGCCAACATTGGTTCATTTGTCCTGGGTCAGACCAATACCCTGTCTGAAATAGACCCTGGGATTTAATAGCAAGGGATCAGCATGTTGGTCCATAGATGGAGCAAACATTCAGCCTTTTAACTGCTATCAAACTAGTTGTTTTTTGTACTGTTAAAAAGCTGCTTTCACATAGTCCTTATGCTGACAGGGAATTTTGCCCATTTTCTACATAAAAGAAAGCTCCCAGCGAAGGGGAGAAGGCTTTCTGGTTGTGTGGCTGCTGGGGCAGAATGAGGAAATGATGGACAGAGAAAAAGGCTAAGTTCCACAAAGTGGAACTCTGTCACTGCGGCTGTGAGGTTGAGGATTTGTCCTGGAACAAGGGAAAGAAATAGACCCAGCTCCCTTAAGCTTAGCACCCCACGTTGGCTGCCTCAGGGCTGGGACAGCCTCATTGCTTTTGCCTTAAATTTCATTAGGCTGTTGACAAATAAACACATGGGAACTATCCACAGCTGGGCACTGATTGCATTTTCCTTCAAAGGCATGGCAGGCCCTGTGTTTTCTGTAAAAAATTATCTTAATCCCTCATTGACATCTAACCCACCTTCACATTTTCCAAAATTTCTTATTCATGCCTTTCAGAAGGTTTTGATTGCTGCTTTTTCTACATGACTTTGCACATATTGTTGACCTCTCTTTTTTCTGTTCTGGAGTTGCTAGAGGCAGGATGACAGCAGAGGAGGCCTCCAGCATCCTCCCCCTTTTATTCCTTCCAGGGGTGCTTTACCACTGAGCTACACCCTCAGTCCTTTTTGACTTTTTATTATGAGACAGGGTCTCACTAAGTTGCTGATGCTGGCCTCAAACTTGCAATCCTCCTGCCTCAGTCTTCCTAGTAGTTGGGATAACAGGCATGTGCCATGGTGCCCAGCTGCATCATCCTCCTTAAGGTAGAATTTGCCCCGTTCTGTGTCCATTCACCCAGGAACCATTTCTGCAGCGGTGGGGCAAGTGCTCCTTTATCATTTATGTGTGGGAAATCAGAACCTTCTCAGTCATATTGTGAGCTCTCAGGTTATCTATTTGTGTATCTCTCACCCTCCCACTCTGCTGGCTCTGTCATGGGTCTTAGTCTATGTCTTTCCCTCATTGATTGAGGATCTTGCAGCCTTATCTGTACACAGTATAATAAACTAATTTTTCTCCTATGCATTTAGATTGGTCATATATTGTCCCTAGAATTATGGGAAAATTGTCACTCAAATTTTCATGTCTTTGATTCAGATGAGCAATCTTGGTTGAAAATGGCTGATCAAAGTAGGAGTTAGCAACTGTCCAATGTCATCCTCATCCACAAGGACAGTGCTTGAGCTCTTTCCTGTATGCAGTGGAGGAACATTTACCAGGAAGTACATGAAACTTAGGCATCATGGTCTCTCACTTGTGTCAGGCCCCCTTCTAATCTAATCTTATATTCTTTTTTCTTCTCCCCCACTTTTATTTTAAGGTACTGGGAATTGAAACAAGGGACATTCTACCACTGAGCTCTCTCCCCTGCTCCTTTGTTTTAGTTTAAATTTTGGGACAATGTCAACATGCTAAGTTGCCCAGGCTGGCCTAGAACTTATGATCATCCTGTCTCAGCCTCCCTAGTAGCTGGGATTATAGGCATGTGCCCCTGTGCCTGGTTAAGTCTTTTTTCTTAAAGGGATCTCCTTTTCCTTCCCAGCTGAAAAGGTTTCAAATGTCACTGTGCATCCAAGGAATAATGCTTAATACACAGTGACAATGGAATATTGCAATGAATAAAATTTTTTAAAAATTCCCCACCTTTTTGTAGTATGTGCTTTAATGGGGAAATGAAAACCATAAAGAAAAGACACTAACATATATAAAATATATGCATTCATATAATGTCTATGTGGCAAGGGAAAGCCATGGTGAGAAGCTGAAATAAGAGAGGATATGAAGGAAGCCAGTGGATATTTGAGGGTGAGGATTCTAGCAAGAGAAACAGCAAGTATAAAAGTCCAAGAGTAAAATGTATGTTTTTTTTTTTTTAGAATTTACACACCATAAAATTTATAATCAGTGTTTTTTAATATATTCACAAGGTTGTTTAACCACCACTACTACCTAATTCCAAAACATTTTAATCACTCCAAGAAAAAGTGTTGTAATAACATTATTCACTAGAGCTAAAAAGTGATAACAATCCACAGGCATAATGAATGGATAAAGAAAATGTGATATAGCCATACATTGGAATATTATTTGGCAATGAAAAGAAAGGAAATACTGATACATGGTGCACCATAGATTCACCTTCAAATCACAATGCTAATAAGACCACCAGAAAGGACCACATATTGCATGATTTTATTTATATAAAATATCCAGAAGGTGCAAATTCATAAAGATAGAAAATAGATCAGTGGTTGCCTGGTACTAAGGAGGAAGAGGAGGTAGACGGTGATGACTAAGAGGTGCAGGGTTTGTTATTGCAGTAACAAAAACTGTGTTCTAAAATTGTGGTGATGGATGCATAATTCATACAATTGTATGAATTTGCTAAAAGCCCTTTAATTGTACAGGTCCAAGGTATGATATGTGTATTTCCATATCTCTATAAAGATACTTAAAACAAAAGAAGCTCCATGGTATTATCATTCACTCACTCCCTATTCTTTCACCTTCTCCCAACCTCTGGCAACAACTGATCTTTCTTTTTAAATTGTAAGTTTTAATTTTGATTCAATTTATCTACATATTTTTTCTTTTTGTACTTTAAATATGGCATCCCACTGCTATCTAGAAATGCTTTATGCCAAGCAATCAGCTGTTCATCTTATTAAATGCACAGAGTGTACATTTATTATTAAATTGTACATGATGAATCACTTTTGCTGCTTACTCTTTTTCTTTGGTTTTGATAATTTGACTATAATGTGTATCTGTGTATATTAGAGTTTATCATGCTTGGAGTTCATTAAGTTTCTTGGATGTGTGGATTCATGTTTTCATCCTATTTGGGAAGTATTTTAGCCATTATTTCTTCAATTGCTCTTTCTGTCCATATCAGATGTATATTGTGACAGTGTTCTACATCTTTGAATATATATATATATATATATATATATATATATATATATATATATATATTCATTTTATTCACTTATTTGCCTTTCTGTTTCTTAGATTGAGTAAATTTAATTACTTTATTTTCAAGTTTGCTGATTCTTTCTTCTGCTTGTTTAAATCTGTTATTATCCCCTATAGTGAATTTTTAAATTTCAGTTCTGTACTTTTTAATTCTAGGATTTTTAGTTTGGTTTCTTTTTTTAAAAAATAATTTCTATCTAAAACTTACTCCTCCTTCCTTTTTCTCTTCTTCCTCGTCCCCCTCCTCCTTTTTCTTTTCTTAAGACATGATTTGTTTAATTGTATTATTTATAATAATTGAATAGAAGTCTTTTGTCTAGTAAGTAAAATGCCTGGGCTGCTTCTATTCACTGTTTTTATTCCCCACATGTATGGAGATATGTAGTTTCTTTGCACATCTTATAATATTTTGTTAAAAACAAATCAAATAATGAAATGTGGAAACTCTGGAAAGCATATTATCTCTCTTTCCTCTGGTTTGCTGTTGTTGCTATTTCTTTTTGTGGTTGTTTGCTTCTTTGGAGACTTTTCTGAATTAATTCTGTAAAATCCATATTCTTTGTTGTGTGTAGCCACTGAATTCTCTGCCTGGTTAGCTGAAATGTCAGTTAATAATTTGGATAGAGATTTCCTGAAGTGTCTGGAACCAATAATCCTTCCTGTCTTCACCTAGGGCCTCTGTCTATGTGTTGGGAAATGTCTTCAACATTCCTCAGGTAGTTGCAAACTCTGCCTTCACTTCATGCTTTTCCAGAGCCCAAGGTGGGCCCAAGGTGAAAGTTTAGGCTTTCTCAGGTCTTTCCTGGTTATGTGCACAGTCTTACACATGCACATGGTCTTTTAGATTCCCAACAATATTTCATAACTTTTCAAAGCCCCTGTGGACAATTCTTCCTCAGCTTTTCTTTTCCAATTTTTGATTAGCATATTGTCTCCCTCAGTCGTTAGCCACTGGCTTAAAACTGCAAAGTTAATATGTTGCCTCTAATTGTTTTTAATGAACACTCCCAGTGAAAAGTCTTTATGTACCTGGCAAGTTAGGAGAAGTCCAGTCAAATAACATCAGGTTTGCAAATGGGGTCTCTTAGGGAACTACCACACTGATCAAATAGTGATGGTTCTCCTGGATTCAGGCTTTGAACAAACTCTATCACCATCTGCTCCCTCCAGTGGCTGCAGGGTGATGTTTTATTGTGTGACTTTAGACTGTTGGTTTTCAAGGTTACCATGGAATTGAAGCATGTGTGATAGGAACAGAACAAGTTAAAATGCCTAAAAGCTCTCTGTTCTTTTCAAAATTTAGCCTTTTTTCCTGAATAAACACTCCCATGAATGATGAAAGTACTTGGTTTATTTCCAGAGTTTTGAAAAAGTTGATTCCTATTAATTTTGCCTGTTTTCTCATTGCTTTTACAGCAGAGAGAATTTTCAGAGGTCTTTACTTTGCCACTTTTTCTGAGGCCACCTTCTTTTCCTCTAGGGGGAAGATCAAGGGTGTGGCATAACTGAGAAAGCAGGAGTGGTTGAGGTGGGAGAGGCACTGGGGGCTGGTGCACGTAGGAAGAGCCTTGAGACCTTTGCAAAGTATCTAGATTTTGCTCTGATGTGAGGATCCAGTGAAGATTTTTGAGTAGATGGTGACACAGTATGACTTGGGCTGTATCAAAGGTGCTCTGGCTGCTAAGTAGAGACTAGAACAGGAAATCAGAGGAGGGAAAGAATAAAAACAGAACTCTCTTAAGTCCTTTCCCTGGCCTACAAGCCTCTGCATGTCTCTGATCAGCCCTCTGACCCCATATTTCACCCTCTGCCTGTTTTGAATTCTGCTCCAGCTGCACTGGGTGCCCTGCTTTTCCTCAGATCATGTCCCTGCCCTAGAGACTTTGCACATGCTGCTTCATCTGGCTGAAACACTCTTCTTACAGATGTTTGCATGGCTCACTCCCTTAAGATCTTTGTTCAAATGTCACTTTATCAAGGGACTTCCTTGAACATTTTATAGGAAAAGGCAACTTCCTCTTTCTACTTCTCATCTCCTTACCCTACTTCTTCTTCCTTAGAGCCCCTATCACCACTTGAAGCTGTTACGTATTTATCAGTTATCCTCACATGTGCTAAATATTTGTGTAAATAAATCAAGGAGATCAGGGACTTGGGGGAAATGGAATTAGGAGAAATCTCTCCACTTGTGAACCTCACTCCTTGGGTGGTGGTGGAGAAGCCTGAGAGCCAGCAGAGGCTGAGGATACTGGAGAAGTTGGGCACAGTGCAGGCCTGGCAGTCTCCAGAACATTCTGAGCAGTGCCTTGAGAGGAACAAATTACAAAAAAGATGATCCATCCTTTGGACAGACACAGCACAGGACCAGAGGGCAGGATCTGGCAAGCATCAAAAGGTTGCATTCCAGCTCAGTGAGCCCCCTCAGCTGGTCACTGTTATGCCTCCCACAAACTGCACAACCCTAAGTGGGAATTCAGTGACATTCATTACAACACTGGGTTATATTTTAGAAGAGATTTCAAGAGAACTGGCAGGAGGGCATGATTCCCTATTCAACAATCATAGTGCAAAATCCCATACATTAAGGTAAGCAGACATTGGCTCTGCTCTAAGTACCTAGCTTGGGTTTGTTGCTGTGGTTGACGGCATTGCCACCTCTTAGGTAATGAGCCCAAACTTACAAATGAAACATTCAAAAAGTTCTATGCTCAAAAGTTTCCCTACTGATCTAAATATTTTTCACATCTCTGCTTTTCACAGTAAATGATGTGGGAAATTGTGGGGGGGGATACAGGTTTCAGAAATCACCTGTCAATGTCCGGTTTTTGGTTACACAGATTCTATCTGAAGCCAAAACTGCTTCTAATAAAAGGTGATTGCTTAGCTGTTATAATACTTACCACATTGATTTTTCTTTGGTGGTGGTACTGGGGGTTGAACCCAGGACTTCACACACGCTAGGAATGTGTTCTACCATTGAACTACATCCCTAGCCTGCCCCCCTTTTTAAAAAAATTTTGAGACAGGGTCTTACTAAGTTGCCATAGCTGGTCTTGAATTTGAGGTCCTCCTTTCCCAGCCTCTGGAGAGCTGGATTGCAGGCATGTGCTTCTACAGCTGGTCACATTGGACATTTTGACTAGTGGGAATACCATTTCTCTTTGACCAGTATATCAGAAGGCTGTATGTCTATAGACTGTCAAGCAAGGAGGTATAGTTTTGTAAGTGAAAAACCAAATAAACATATGTGATAAACCTCTAAGCAACACCTCCTGCCTCTGATCATGATGACCCAGTGCACAGTTGTGAAAATTGCCAAGTTAACCTAATTCGAGACTCCTGTTCATGCTATGGAATCGAACTGCTTAATTGGAGAGCTTTCTGGTATCAGCTTTGAGAGGGATTGTTTACAAGGTTCCAGGACTCTAGTTGGTGAGGGCTCAAGACTGAATCTCTCTGAAATTTCTAAGTCAGAGATGGTTTGCTCTCAGGGGAATGTTTATATGAACCTCAGCCCACCAATCTCATCCTAGATCCAGTAAGGGCTCCCTGGTGGGTCATCTTCCTTCAAGAATCTGTCCTGAGCAGCCAACAACTTCTTTCCTCAGCTCAGCAGACCCTAGGAAGAGCAGCCATCTCTGATGGTGGCAGATAAACAACCTGTGAATTTGCCAGATACTATTTAACTTTTTTTTTCCAGAGAACACAAAACATTTTTTTAGGTTTCTCTACAACAGGCAAGGCATGCAACTGAATTTGTCCAAGGCAACGTGAGCCAAAGTGGTGTGTGGCATTTCTGCGGTAAGGTATTCAAGGCCTGTTTGCCATATG
This sequence comes from Marmota flaviventris, assembly GCF_047511675.1. Lineage (NCBI taxonomy): Eukaryota > Metazoa > Chordata > Mammalia > Rodentia > Sciuridae > Marmota > Marmota flaviventris. The sequence goes on from NC_092511.1 coordinate 15,189,956, forward strand.
CTTAAAACGGCATCATCCTGAGATGAAGGGACAGAAGATCCCTGACTTATTGCATAGAGGAATATTCTCAAGAAGAGTGATTGGATCCACATAAGTTGATGTAAACAAGAAACAAACCTGTGTTGTGCTGAGCAGTGAGTCTATCGGATCATTTATTATTGAAGTTAGTTAAGATAACATTGACTGAATGGATTCAAGATGGTGGGCTACAGGGAGACTGCATTCTGTGTCATTACGTGACCTGGGATTCAACTAGTGGGAATACCATTTTTCTGTGAGTGATTAGAAGACCCCTGACACCTGCTCTCATGCAGGAATCACAGCCACTGTGCCTGCACAGGTCTCCAGGCCTCAGTGTCAGTGCAGGACTCCCAGCCACTGGCCCACACAGGACCTCTGGGTGCCTGAGCAGGACCACCAGCATCAGCACTTATGCAGGACTCCTGGCCACCCACCCATGCAGGAATACCAGCCTCTGTTCCCACACAGGACACCCGACCGCTGCCCACACGCAGGACCTCCTGCTGCCATTTCCATGTGGACCCCTATCTACCAACTTGGGGCTCCCCCAGTTGCCTCCATCTTGGGACACTGCAACCACTGCCATAGTCCCCTACATGCAGTTGCCTGCACCTGGGGACACTGCACAGGGTCTAGAGACAGCCACCAGCCACAGCACTGCACACCACAGAGCTACATCTCTGAACATGCTGCCCATGGGCACTACCTGGCCCCACCCAACCCAACACCCCATCATTGAAAACAGCTGCCTCCATCTTGGGACACCTTTGTTGCCATCTTTAGTTGGGGCAACTCCCAGCTTGGGACACTGGATGGGGCTTAGAAGCAAAATCAAGGTACCCATAGTCCCCAACTCCTCCCTCTCCCTGGGAGCCACTAACCTGGCACAGTGCTTGCGGCTATGTGGCTGGTCCATAGCTCGCAAAACCTGGTTCTGAACTGCCCAACACAAAACAGCTCTCCGGGACAGGTGCTAAGCCCGTAGAACGCAGCCGACAAGACCTCCAGAAAGAGAGGTTCCTGATTGGGAAATAGAAAGGGAGGGGGTGAGTGAGATACAATTTAGAGACTAAATTAGAGACCAGGAGTTGTGAGATTTACAGGTGATATAAGGAGATAAAACCAGGTGCCCAAATCACATGAGTAAGCCCCAAAGGAGATCCTTGGGGTGCAGTCTCCCATTAGGGACCAGCAAGTGCTGTACCCCACCTCCAGGAGCTCCGCCCCCAAGACCAACCCTCCCACCCTAATAACCTTCACCATCCTAAGGGTGGAGATACCAGCAAACAACAAACAACCCCATCTATTGGATGAGAAGGGAAACAGATACTGATTTCCAACAATAATAATACTTGTATCATCCTTTGAGATTTTTTTTCTCTTTTTTTCTCTCCCCTCCTGCCCTCACATCCCCAACATTTGTGAAACCAAGTACTTTTCATGAATCAGGCTACTGAGGACTGGGATGTCTAAAACTAAAAAGCTTCTTCTCAGCAAAAGAAATAATCAATGAGAACCTACACAATGGGAGCAATTTTTTATAACATGCACATCAGATAGAGCACTAATTTCTAGGATGTATAAAGAACTCAAAAATCTTAACAACCCCCCCAAAACAAATAACCTAGTCAAAAATGGGCCAAGGAACTGAACAGACACTTCTCAGAAAATGATATACAATTAATCAACAAATATATGAAAAAATGTTCAACATCTCTAGCAATTAGAGAAATGAAAATCAAAATTACTGTTATCTCTTGGGGCTGGGGGTGTGGCTCAAGTGGTAACGTGCTCACCTAGCATGCGCAGGGTGCTGGGTTCAATCCTCAGCACCACATAAAAATAAAAAAATAAAGATGTTGTGTCCACCGAAAACTGAAAAATAAATATTAAAAGTTCTCTCTCTCTCTCTCTTAAAAAAAAAAAGATTTTATCTCACTCCAGTCAGAATGGAAGATTTTAAGAATACAAACAATAAGTGTTGGCAAGAAGGCACATTTGTACATTGTTGGTGGGATGCAAATTGTTGCAACCAATTTGGAAAGCAGTATGGAGGTTCCTTGGAAAACTTAGAATGGAACCACCATTTGATCCAGATACCCCACTCCTCCGTCTATACCCACAGGAACAACATACTACAGTGACACAGCCACATCAATGTTTATAGCAGCACAGTTTATAATAGCTAAATTGTGGAACCAACCTAGATGCCCTTCAGTAGATGAATGGATAAAGAAAATGTGGTATATATACAAATGGAATATCATTCTATATTAAAAGAGAATAAAATCATGGCATTTACAGGTTAATGGATGGAGTTGGAGAATATAATGCTAAGTGAAGTAAGCCAATCCCAAAAAATCAAATGCCAAATGTTTTCTCTGATATGTGGATGCTGATCCATAATAAGGATGGGGAGGGGGAGCATGGGAGGAATGGAGGAGCTTTAGAGAGAGCAAAGGGGAGGGAGGGGAAGGGAGGGGGCATAGGGGTATGAAAGATGGTGGAATAAGATGGACATCATTATCCTAAGTACATGTATGAAGATACACATGGTGTGACTCTACTTTGCGTACAGCCAGCAATATGAAAAACTGTGCTCTATATGTGTACTATGAATTGAAATGCATTCTGCTATGATATATAACAAATTAGAATAAATAAATAAATACTTTTTTTAAAAAAAGATAACATTGACTAATACAATGACTTTCTGAGATCCAGGAAGCAAAGTTAATTGGTTGTTTTTTGTGCTGGCTCTTTTCAAGCACACTTTAATTCAACTCCAGGGATCTTAAGGACTTGATAGGTCAGGCTCAAGAGAAGGCTCCTGTTAGAAGGGGCTTCCTGAGGTGGAGGCTTCCAGAAAATGGGAAAGTTACATGTTCTTCTCTCTAAGGAATTGCTTCTTTTTCCATTTCCTTGCCCTCAAGGAGGTTCTCAGACTTCTGCCTTGCCACTCAAGGAGAAAAGACCAGAGGTGGAGGAATTTCTTCCCTGATGTTACTTTCCAAAGTCTCTGATATTCCTTACTGGTTCTCAGCTTCTTTAGTGACATTCATGTTCATTGCTGTTTTGCACACATGAGGAATTTTCTTGTTTATATAAATCCTACAAGAATGTGAAGGATATAGTACGTCATTTTATAGTAATAACTTGTATGGAATTTCTCCTTATAGTTCAATATTTTCCCCTTTCCTCTCCATTCAGCCAATTTCAGCAACCAGGCTGTTCTGTACTCAACCCATCAGGAAAGAAGAAAGCAGAAGGCAGAGAGAAGAGTCATCTCGACATATGTTTCCAGAAGCTGATGCTCTTAGGGGAATAGCAGAAAGGTACGCACTTTGGCAAGAATAATACATTAGCAATGGTGTGTTTATATCAGTGTATCACTTCAATGGGTCCATGATGACAGTTTGACCCATAATTGAGTCACATCAGTCAAGTGACCCTTACACAACTGCTGATATATAAAAGAATATGTGGTCAGCTTTCATCCTCTCATGTGTACACCTGTCTTTATTGAGCACCTACTCAGCAAAGAAAACCAGGCAACAATCAATGCAAACAAGAAGGTGCACATCTGGTTCTGACCATTTCCTTCTGTCGTGAAGTTAATCTGGAAATCACCATTAAGATGAATTTTGGGCCTACATAGTGTCCCTATCTTTGATTCTCATCTCCCTACTTCCACCTCTGCCCCAGTCTAGCAGCAGAGTTTTTGTTACTTTAGATGATAGTAAGCTGATATAGAAGTGACCGTGAGCGAGAAGTGGTCATCTGCTCTGGTGCTGGAGTAACCTGGGAACTAGGACAGAGCAGGTGTGAAAATAAACAGGTGGAGGAGAATGTGCATAGCTTCTCAGTCACTCTCCCACCCACTGTGTCCTCAGGGCTTCTGGCTCCAGATGGCTGCTCTTGAGCCTTCATGTATGTGCCCACTCTGCATTTCACTAGGCACAAGCTTCCCTATTTCCTCATCAGAGCCTCACAACACCCTGAATTGGCTGGAGTGGAATAAAGTTTGGGTGGCAGTGACAGTGGTGGCAGAGGGCCTACCACACATATCCCCTGACTTCCAGATCACTGTGGGACTGGGCGGGTTGGCCAGGACAGGTGAGCAGTTATATCCCTGACACTGTGAACGAGGTCTACAGCTGTTGTGGATTTGGAGCAGAGGGCAGCTGGGTGATACCTGGCTCTTTTCTATCCTGGAGCCTTAGCTGAAGTTCAGTGCCTCTGCATGGTTGTGGCCTTCTAGGGAAAGCCATGTCCTGTGGATTTAGGACACTGGGTAGGATCAAGGCTGCCTTCTCTGGGTGACCTTGAGCTGTGTGATAGGCCAGCAGGATTAGAGTTGTGTCTGCCTTCTTTGCAAGACAATGGAGGCACAGTCACCACTGTGTGTGCACCCCTGATCCTGAGCCTGCCATATGATTAATGCTGGTTCTAAATGCATACCTGGATGAATGCAAGTGTGAATGTCTCCCAATCCATAACAGATTTTCTAAATGCCATTCTACATATACTATACTGTTCACCAGGGTCTGTGTTCAATGTCACTTATCCTCTCTATCCCTACTTCAGCCCAAACTTATCAAGTTCCCAAGTTGTGAGACCCATCTGTGTCTCCAACAGAATCAATTTTCTATGCTGTTTTAGAGACTGCAAAGGTGTGTGTTTCATGTTGTCATTATCATCTCTCTCTGCTTGCCATTTTTTAGCCCCTTCAACTGCACCAAGAACCAAGGATTACATTTTTTTATATATGCTCTGTTCCATCATCACAGGGGCCACACAATGAGTGTTCTATACATGTGTGTCTAGTGAATGAATGGGGCATCTGTTTTATGAGTAGAGATAGGGAAGTAAGTCACTGGGAGCCATCTTGGGATAACGGAAAGCAGTCCTCAGTCACTGCTTTCTTAAGGCCAACTCATTGCTCACTTCTAATAGGGGAGGGAAACCTGTCCTATAGGCATGGATTTGGACCAGTCCACCTCAGGTCATGTGACCACCTCTGGACCAGCAACAGTTGCTGGATGTTGTCATAAGCTGATGTCTTGGACAAATCAAGAACCTGCTTTTGTGCTAGTGCTGGGGTGAATGCCTGAACTAAATGAGGGTTCTTTTAGAGTAGAGGAAAGGGGAAAGAGGTGCTAGGCAGGAAGCCATCCATTACAAATGCCTTTGCCCACATGCAGCAGTGAGATCCATTCAGTGCAGTCTGCTCTACAATCCTCAGGCACATGCAATTCCCCCTGACTTTTTGAGGCTACCCCTTGTCCATGAGGACATATTGTTCTGTTTTCTTAGAAGCAGTGCAGGCCCCACCAAATCTATTTCTGTATTTGCCCACTGGTAGGCTAAAGGGTTCAGTAATCATGCTTAGCAGTTCCCCTCTGATGTCAAGGAAAAAGGGCAGGCTAAGAGTCCATCAATGCAGGACACCACATGTGCTTCATGTGGTGGTGGCAAGGGGTTTTGGGGGACATGCTATAGCTTTATTCTGTCTACTAGAAAGAGGTACTGAGGCAGGGGGGCACTGTGATTTGAAGTCCAGGGTCACAGACCTGTTGGAAGACCATCAACAACGTGGCTGACACCCTCTGGGAAGCAGCAGAGCATGGTTGTTAAGAGTGGGCTCTGGGGCTGGGGCTGGGTCTCAGCAGTAGAGCGCTCACCTAGCACAGGTGAGGCCCTGGGCTCCATCCTCAGGCCCACATGAAAATAAATAAATAAAGTAAAGGTATTGTGTCCACCTACAACTAAGAACATTTTTTACAAAAAGTGGACTCTGGAGCCAGAATGCCTGGATTCCAAGTCTGTGTCTTTTCTTACCAGCTGAGTTGACTGGCCAAACTTTCCTTTGTTGTTGGTCCAGAATTTAAATTTAAAAAAATTTTAAAACCCAGTGGTAAAATATAGAACAAAATGTGCTATTTTAGTCATTGTAAGTATAGGGACAATTCAGTGGACTTTAGTTATATTCCCAGTGTTGTATAACCCACACCAGTGTCTATTTTCAGAAAGTTTTCATCACCCCAAACAGAAGCTCTACTCTTTAAGCAATCATTTCCATCTCTGAATATTCCTGCATTAGCAGAAGCTTTGGGGAGATACCTTGTATCCTCCAAACACAACATGCATATCGGATAGGATTTAGTACTGTGTCAGATGAGGGAATTGAGACCAGGAGAGACTTCATTAATTAACTCTGCAGAGACTTTAAAGTGAAGATGAGCAGGAAGAGTTTCATATTTTCATATTTCATATTTTCCCCTTGGATCTAACTCAGACCCTCTAACAGGACTTTGATACTTTGGCTTTGTATTACACAATTTAGCTTTGTATTATACAATTTAACTATTCCAAATCTTTATTGTTCTCATGACACCCTTAACAATACCTTTGATTATCACTTTAAGTATATGACCTCCTTTTTTAAGGAAAGCAGGTCACTAGGCATGAGCTATTCTGGTGACCTGACTTCAACTCCTTACAAATACATCTCCACCCACATGAACAACCACACCACAATCCCTGTGGCCAGACAGGTTGAGGCATGACCTCTCTCTGTCCTCTCTATCTCACTCACTCTCTTTGCTTCTAAGATCTAGTACAATTCAACTTTTCCTCATTCTTCATTATTTTCTTGTTGGTTATTTTTTCTCAGTCCATAAACATGCCCATATTTCTTGGGTTTCACACACACACAAAAATAAAACCCCACAAAAATAAATAACAACAACTCTAAAGCCCTCCTTTCTCATTGGGACTGCTTCAGCAAGCACCCAGTCTTCTTTCTCCCTTCTCACTCTAATGTTTTCAAGCATTGCTAATATCCTCCATTTCTTCAGTTCCCAAGAATTTCTTAAACTACAGCAGTCTGGTGTTCATCAATCTACTAAGACCACTCTTGTTAAGGTCACTTTAACTTTCTAATTTCCAGAACCAACCAATAACTTTTTCTCTCTGTCTCATGAGACTTATCTGCTGCGTTTGACCATGTTTCTCACTCACTTGTTTTGGGGGCTCAATTTCATTTATGATACTTCATTCTCTTGGTTATCCTGGATCTCTTTGCTTTTTCCTCCTTGGGTCTTTTCCATAAAGAAACATTCTTCAATTCTTCTGTAGTTCTGTTCCAGGCCATTTTTTTTAAACTATAAACATATATTTTGGGCAACTTCATCCAGTCCTTTGGTTTTAGCTACTGACTGTGCAATGATGTCTGCAGTTTACTCTACCTCTGAACTTCAGGCTGCAATTACATCCGAACATTTTTCCTTAGATGTGCCTTGGGCATCTCAAATGTTCATTATCTTATCCTATAAACCTCCCTTTTATTAGTTGATGAAACCACCATTCCTTTCTGGCTCAAATTAGAATCCTGTGTGTGTCCTCAATGCTTTTCCCTCAGTGTTAACAGCAGTTGGTCTTCAATTATTCTTTTATCTCTCAAAGTTTTTGAGTCCAGTTCACTTTTCATTATGTCTCACCTGGATTATGGAAGTCACCTCTTTATTGGTCTCCTTATGTCCAGTCTCTTCACAGAAACTTTATTCTCTCCCTTGAAAGGAAAATACTTTTAAAAAAAAGATTGTGGAAATTTGATTACATTACTCTTCTGTTTGAATCTTGTCCTTGTTCCCAGATGTCTATATAAACCATGCATTATATAGGCTGGAACAATGCCCTCCCTATTTCTCTTTTGGCTCAACTAGTTTGTGTCTTCTGTCTTCATGATCTGATCATTTATGACTTACACCCATTTCAGGCATCATCTCCCCTAGGAAGCCATCTTTCATCCAAGCTGGGTTATAGAATCCTCCTAGGGCTTAGCTTGTTTGATTTTCCATTTGTACCTTAACTATTTGCTTTCCTATACTGTGAATTTCCTGAAAAGAGGTCTGTCTTATTTATCTCTGTTCTACATCATTCAACTGAGAATCTATTATATAATAGATAATAAATGTTTGATGAATAAATAAATGACATGACAAAATTCCTCTAACATAGCTTTTTTTTTTTTTGTCTCAGAATTACTTTTAAAAATTACTGATGGAGCTAGGGTTGTGGCTTAGCAGTAGAGTGCTCACCTAGCACGTGCAAGGCACTGAGTTCGATCCTCAGAACCACATAAAACTAAATAAAATAAAGGTATTGTGTCCAATTACAACTAAAATTTTTTTTAAAAAAATTACTGGGGACCCTAAAGACTTTTGTTTATGTGGGTTATATCTACCAATATCCATCGTATTAGAAACAAAAACTGAGAAATGTAAAAATTTTAACGTTAACATAGTTAACATAGGCAAATACCGAATTAACAAAATTATATATTTTTATAAAAATAATTCTTTTTTCCAAAATCATAGTGAGAAACATGACTTGTTTTACATTTTATAAGTCCCATTAAATATAGTTTAATAGGAGATGAATCATTTCTCATATCTACTCTACGTTCATACCTGTGCGGGTATAATATTCTGATGAAATCAATGAAGGAACTCAGCCTCACATAGACGTGTAGTTGGAAAATGGAGACATAGTTCATTGGTCTTTTCAGATATTTGTGGATATTCTGTGACCCTACACAAACTCAAGCAATACCTAAGAGTTAGTTATAATGTGGTGTCTTACACCTGACCTGATAAGGGAACTCTTTTTGCACTATGTTACACAAAAACTCATTGGTCTACCTTGCTTTTTGTTTGGAAATTTTGCCCATGTATGGTTTTGTAACATACTACATTGTTCATTTTGAAAATACTGGTTCACTGAGTTATGCAGATCTTCCAAATGTTGATTGAAGCATTTCACTAAATAATGAAAAATACAGTCTTATAATTATCATGAAATTAGTATTGATCTTGTGCATCCCCAGGGGTCCTGGGGACCCCAGGGCTCCACAGACTACACATTGGGAACAGATGGGCTAGAATTAAGTAGGATCAAACTCTGTGCCTTAGCTTTGGCATTTTGCTGCTTAATGTCAAAGAAACACAATCTGGAACTGCGTGTTTCCAGAATAATATGTACATCAATTAATTTTGGTCACATTGAAGCCTGAATTATGGCCATGACCCTGTAGTGGAAAAAATAAGATATACTAGGAATTGTCCAGAGAGCATAAGAGTTGATTTCAAGCATGGTTCTGCTTTATGGCATCTCATATCTGCATGTCCCATTGCAAGGAAACACCATGGAGCTGGTTGAGGGGCTCAGGAAACAATTATGAGCATTGCTGTGGTTGCACATCAAAGCAGAGAGGAGGACAGATGTCTGTCTGTGCTAGTGAGATCAGCCGATAGCTTGTGGGTCAGCGGGTGGTGTCATCTGTGGGCAATGTGGGCCCCATTGATGGGGCAGAGTAACTGCAGCCAGCCAGACTGGAGAGGGATCCTGTCTGATCAACAGCAGAACAAGCCTTTCTCCCCTCCAGCTGCTTGAAGTCCTTGCCTCAGTTTCCACGAGAACCAACAGGATATAGCTGCTGGGTGTTCTGTTTGTTTAGGGTTTTATATTTATAAGTTCTTTTTCACCCAATTGTGAGAGCCACATGTAAACTGTATTCTCATTTGTCAGAAAACAGAGGCTCAGAGGAGAAGGGCCTCATCCAAGGCCACACAGTGAGTCTTTCAGTAACTTGCCCCAGGACAGACAGTGGTGGGTATGGAATTTAGGCTTCCAGATTTCAGGTCTCCAAAGTCTCTCTCCACAGTAGAGAGAGACTTTGTAGACCTGAAATCTGGAAGCCTAAATTGTGCATGTTCTTATCCCCCATGGGTCACTAGTGTGTTAGTGACAGAGAGAGTGGATTAAAGCAGGGAGACAGAGGGAGAGAGAAGGGCAAGGCCATCCCCTTTCAGGTCAGCATGGAAAGACCTTTCTAGCCCAAGACATGCCTTATCATTTCTGGGAGAGGGGAGTGTGGACAGAGACCACTCATCTCTCATTAGTAAGCTCCCTTGAGAGGAAAGCAGGCTTTGATTTGGGGTACTAGGTGTGTGGGTACAGCATACTCACCTGGGTTTCCTGCTGGGTTTTAGAAGGGTGGAGTAATAGCCTGTCCCTTCCCAGACCAGGGCACAGTATCTGAACTCTTCCTCATCAAGTTGCTAGCAATCATCATCTGTAGAAGCATTCTTTTTTTTTTTTTTAAATATTTATTTTTTTTTTAGTTTTCAGCGGATACAACATCTTTATTTGTATGTGGTGCTGAGGATCGAACCCGGGCCGCACGCATGCCAGGCGAGCATGCTACCGCTTGAGCCACATCCCCAGCCCTGTAGAAGCATTCTGATTATAACTTCCCTCGCTACACTTCACTAGATGTCCAGGTCATCACGGTGCTCCCTGTAGACTCTGGAAGGTAACTGTACCATTTTCCCCCAGGAGGATGTCTGGGAGAGAGAGAGAAAGCAAACTCCCAGCCCTGCTACAGGGCGGCAGGCTCCCTGATTCTGCTGTCTCTGGCTCTGTTCTCTCACACTGAGCAGCCAGCCGTACCACCCAATTGGCTGAGTTCAGCCATTAAACTCTGTTTGAAGTTTTATTTCCCTCTATTCTTGCTATCTCACTGGGCAATCACTCCCAGGACATTTTGTAACAAATAGCATTTCTGTTCTGCTGAGAACACAGGCCCCTGGCCTGCAGTCTGGTTCTTGTTGACAGCCAAGCTCATCTCTTCCCCAACCTGAGCCTCACACCCCCCGCATCCCCCCCCCCCCCGCCTCTCTCTCTCCTTTTTAGTTATTATTTGCTTCTGAGGGCCTCAAGTGTACAGCCTTGAGTTTCAGCCACACTGACATCAAAATCTGTCTTCTGTTCTATTTCTCCCTTCTACCCCATTTTCTTCCACATAGGAACCCTCTTGTACTGTAAAGTCTGAAATTACATGAGCTGCATTGATACATTCAACCCTTTCAAGGCCCCAGGGGCTTAGTCATGTGTTCCCCATCTCTTGCCAGATATGCACCCCCACCCTCCATGGGAAAGGCTCCCATCTAGCTAGTTCCCCTTCCAGGTGGACCAGTTGCACCCACCCTGTCTTCAACATGATGGGTTTCACCCCTCCTGGAAGCTTTTGGAATTATTCAAACAAATCAATTGCATCCTCTGCCCTGCTGTTGTTACAAAGACTGTCCCTCATAACCTTTTTTAGTTCACTCTGCTCCTAAGTGCAACTCCATGGGGCCCTGCAAGGTATGCAGTGTCTTCTGTCCTGGGCTGTGAGTATGTGAGTTATAAGTTGCTGTCACAGACCATGACATATGGATTTCTCTTTCCCCAAGGGAGCCAAATGGTAGATGATCAGAGAAGCACTCCAGTGTGCTTCATGCCTGAACTTTGAAACTTTGATCTGGACATATGGATGGCCATTAAAATATTTATGAGGAGAACTTCAGCAACTTAACCAGGCACTAACTTAGCGAGACCCTGTCTCAAAATACAAAAATAAAGGGCTGAGGATGTGGTTCAGTGGTTAAGTGCCCTTGAGTAGCCAATATCCACCCCCCAAAAAAATAACCTTAGTGTATTTTACTTTGCATAGGGTATTATGCTATAAACCTCACTCTTTCACTTCAGCACTCCCTCTCCTTCTGCCCTGGGCTTATCCTTTTTCCACTCTCTGTTTCTAGATGTGCCAATGGCCTTCTCCTTCTGCCCTTGGGGCTTTGGAGGGCTTTCTCTGGTGAGAGGAATGCAGCAGGCTAGAGGTGCAGGGCCCTTAGTCAACACGGCTGCAGTACCCACTCTCTTCTGACTGAGGCCTGCTTGAGGTGGTACCTGAGGTCCCAGCAGGACAAATCTCTGTTGTTTTCTAAGGTTCCCGACTCACTCACCAACTCTTCCCTTTCCTTCCCTATCTCACTTCCCACCTCCCTACCACCTCCCTACTGAGTAACCTTAGTGATTCTGTGGTTTCTGCCTGAACAGGTGGGTTGCACTCAAATTCTTGCCTTGGGTTCTGTTGTTTGTACTCACGATGGCACTTGAGAAGCCACGTGCTGCTATATGTAAATGTATTTCATGTGTCTGTTCATTGCATTGTATGGAATCCCAGCATGCCATGACAAGTTACACATGCACATACACAGACAGGCAACAGGTCTGCCCTCATATAACCTGCTTGCAGCCAGAAACAACACAAGTCTGGTCTGCTCAACCACCCTGTGGGAGGGTGATACGGGTGAGTCAGTCCCTTGGGGTACATGTCCCAGCTTGGAATTGCTGGGGCTCAGGGAGGATGCACACTTAATCTCCTTAGTGTCGTCAGACTTTTCTAAAGTGGCTGCACCAGTTTATTCTCCCATTAGCAATGTGTAAGAGTTGGCTTTCTCTGGGTCACAGGCAGTTTTCTCAAAAACAGACATTAAGATGCTGTTTGATGATTATGAAGGATCAGCACCTGTGGAGGGGATATGGCGAGGAAGCTCATGCAGAGAAAGAAGTCAGATGTGATGTGACTGACCCTGAAAGAAGCTCTGGGATGAGTGGCACCCATCACAGCATCCTGCTTTAGGCTGAAGTAGCCTGGCCTTCCAATTCTGCTTTTCCCACTGCTTGGGGGGCTGATCCCCAAAAGCCTGCTGCTGACAGTACACCATGAACTACCTTCCTGAACAGGAATTGGGACATACCCCTCCTTGACCATCTGATGCATGAAAGTGTTCTGATCTTACTTTATCTTAATTTGCATCTCCTCACTAATGAGCTTGAATAACTCTTTATACAATTAAGAAAGCTGACATGCATCTAGCGGCTGTTAAAATAGTCACTCCTGAGCTTCCAAATACTATTCCCACCACCAGCCAGGCCATGCTAACTCCTCCATGGGGACCCCTGGAGCTCCCCATAGTCCAGTGTCCACAGGAATGCCCAGCCTGCAGGGCACCTCTGTGACCCTCTCCTGATTCAGCCAGACTCTATTCTGGTTGGCCAGTGCTGGGCCATGTCTCTTGTTCACTTCTGACTATCACCTAGAGCAATGGCTATTTGTGGCTTCATTTCTGTGAATGGCCTATTTGTAACTTTGCCACATAATTCTATGGGGTTTCTAAATTTCATTCTCAATTCACTCAGGCAAATGATTTCAGGTTTCAGGACTTTGTTGGTGGTGAGTGTGAGGAGGGGAGGGAAGGTCTGGAGGACCTCCTTAGGCCAGCACCCTGCAAGAATTAGCAGGTGTTCAGGCCAGGGGCCAAAGGGAACAAGACTCCAGGAGAGGGGTGGGGTCAGAAGACTGGGCCCCTTGGGCTCAGCAGAACAGAGGCTGAGCAGTCAGTGCAGGTCCTGGGGTTGTCCCGCTGTACTCCTCCTACGTGCTGTCCCAGGATGGGCGTGAGGCACTGCCCTGCCAGTGCTTCCACATAGCTTCAAGGTCCTGCTTCATTCCTCTAACAGGGCCCTGGTGGTGCTGCCTACTGTGGTGTCTCTTACAAACAACTTTTTTCTACCCTGAGTCCTGAAAAGCCTTCATCTCTAAAACACAAATCTAGACACACCCCTTGAATTTCTAAAACCCTGCCCAAACTCCTCATTGCTTTTATCATCGAATCCCTTAGTATAGCACACAAATTCTCCATCATCTGGCCCCAAATTCTCATTCCTGTCACAACTTTTACCTCTTTTCATTCTCATTTACCCTCCTTCGTTCTCTCCTCCATCCCCAGAATCGCTCGAGGGCTCCTACACCCCTGCCTTTGCTTATGTGGTTCCCTTTGTCTTGAATATGTCTTTATCCTTCCCTTCCTGGGCAATTCTGGTTCATGGGTTCTTGCCGTCTCCTCTATGAGGTTTCCCTGACTCCTAGTGGACAAAATGAATGGCTTCCTCCACAGGTTTTCCCAGCAGATGAGTCTTGAGGGAAAAGTGAAGAAATTGCCAAGGGAAAAAAGGGAACCTGGGGAAGATTCTTCCAAGCTGAGGGAAACCTGGGTGGGAAGGAATGTGGAAGGTTTGGGCCTAGCTGGTGGTAGTTCAGAAACAGAGCCAGTAAAGTGTGTGGTATACCTGATTGGGGACTGGATGGGGGCCATCAGAAATAAAATCAAAGAGATGGGCAGAAGCTTTACAAGCTGATGTGTGACATACTTCCCAGCAATGGGAGCCACTGTTTGAGTCCAGTGGCAAAAGTGGGACCAGCCTCCAGGTGGGGTCATCAGCCTCCTGGGGGGCCCATCCCTCTCAGCACACTGCATAGCCAGAACCTGTTTCCAGAATCCTTTGTCATGGTAAGCTCCCACCAACCCTGGGCAGAAGGACTGGCCTTCCCAAGCTCCTGTAAACTGGCTGCTTTGTTAATAGTTTTGGGCCAAGTGTCCTAAGACTTCTGGTTCAATGATATCAGGACACAGGTTACACCTTGGATGCACTCCTGAGCTTCAGCCTGTGTTAACCACATTAACGTTGCCCTTGTCTGAGTGGAACTGCCTGAGGGCACGGGGTGGGCTGAAAACCCTCTGGCTTCAGGGAGACCCACACGTGGTGGAAATTCAGCTGCTTTTTGTGTTTCTGCTGATCACACTGTTTGCTTCAAATGGGTTTCAAAACTCAGATCCTAACAGAGAGGATGTAGGTGCCAGCAGGATGGGAGAGAAGGGCAGTGCCCACACCTGAGCCTAAAGAGCCCCAGAGGGAAGAACTGGTGCTGGGGCCCCCACAGAAGCCTGTGTTTTCATTACTAAGCAACTTTAGGAGCAGTGTGTTTAGAGGAAAAAAAAAAAGACGGTGGGATAATAAGGCTGTAATAATGGGTGCCATGTGGAGGGAAGGCAATGTTACCCAGTGAAGAAATAGAAAACATGGTTTATATTTTCAACAGTTGGAGAAAGAAATGAAAACTGAATATTTGCTGCACCTGTGAAAACATATTTGATCATGATGGCAAGTCCAGCATTCTTAGTGCAGGATTCATATTTCATAACTCATGTTCAAACAAGAAAAATGATTATAATGTTAAGTATTTCCTGAGTTTATTTTGATGGATGACAGAATAAGTACTGTATCTTTCACTCATTAAAATACAGATTGGTGTAATTTAATAAATGAACTTAATACACAGATGTTCCAGGCTGTTTTAGCAGGGTGTATATTAATCAACTTCTTTATATATGATCCTCTTTTATATTTTTTAAAGAAACTTGCAGGAGCCAAGAATTTATTAGATTTGCATGCTCTAGGACGAGTATCAGATATCAGGTACACGCAGGAGTGTATTAAGATGAAACAGAGCCAGAGTCTGCAGAGCAGCAGGGCCCCACAAAGGTTGTCCTTTGGCTTCTGGCTGGCTCTCAGGGTCGTCTCTGAACCCCAGTCCTGAGCCAGGTCTCTGGTTCCCACTGAGCTTGCCTATTGCCGCTGTGGAGATACTCAGAGGTGTCTCCAGGGGACCAGCGGGGGATTTGTGGCTTTAGGCATTTGGTGGCCCAGATTGGGCAGTGTCTCTGCCCTTGAAAAAGGCTTGCAGCTCAGTGGGGGCCTCAAGGGTCCTATTCTGATTCCTGGTCCTCCTCCAAAGCCTCTCAGCCCAATGCTACTGTCCCTTCCCTCCATCCCTCTCAGCATCCGTCTTTGGGGCTGATACTTGGTTCTGTCTGAGTTTGTTTCACACGAGGGAGGGAAACTTGTCTTGCTAATGAGATCACAAACCCCTGAAAGTAGGGGCTGTGCCTTTTTCATTCCCCACTACCCTGCTTCATGAAGTCAGCTGGTTTGTACTGAATCCATGCATCAGAGAGCCAGGAGCAGCCTCCCACTGAATCTTTCTTTGGAAGGAGACACAGAAGGCCTGGTTCAGGTGTCCTGGAGGAAGCAGGATGGGAGAGCTCAGCAGTCGGAGGATGCTGTGTTAACTTACCTCTCTGGCTGCAGACTGGCCCTGCAAAGTAGTGAGAGTGTGAGCCTGGGGTTTTCGCTTCAGTTGCTCTCTTTTCTCCTTTGAAAGTCCTGTTGAAAAGTAATGGAATAGGGGGTGGGTTGTCTCTGACTGGCAGTGGTGACAGGGAGGGCTGGGAGGTGTCTTGGGCAAGGTGGCACATTTTTGCAAGCTGCTCTGACCCAGATCACTTAGTTTGTTCCTCAGAGCACCTTGTATACTCCTTTACTACTAGCTGCAGCACACAGGATGGAGACCCTACAGGACTCAGCTTGCCCACTTCAGTGCCCTCTCCTCATTAAGCTCCTGCGCCTTCCTCGAATCACCTGGGTAGATAGCCTGTGCAGCTCAACTTGTAAGGCACATTGCTCAGGACATTGGCAACTGATTTTCCTCCAGCTTCCCCCAAGGATGGGTTCTCACTGATGTCTGCACCCCAAGCCCCACCCCCTTCCCCCTGCAGCCCCTTTGCAACACTTGGTGGCTCATCAATCACATGGGCAGGTCCTGCGGGTGGGTAGTGGCTTTGCTGTCACATGCCTGTTTGCAATAAGCTCTGGCCATAATCATTAATCATTCATTGAGGCTGTGGTTAGGGCCCTCAGTCAAGTGGATGGTTTCAGGTTTTCCGGACTAAGTGCCTCTCCAGCAAGCATCCTTCCCAGCCCTTTCATGTCCAGTCATTTGAAGTTCTGTGCACGCCAAGCTGGCCACCAAAGCCAGGCTTTGTTCTGGAGGGTTGCTCTGAATGCTTCCCTCAGGGATAGAGGAGAAAAGTTCTGGGGCCCAGCCCCATGTCTGCATAGGAAGCAGAAAGAGGGTTTGGGGTGTGAGTTTCTCTTGAGCACTTCCTGTGCGCTCATTGCTGACATGCCACGGGCAATCCAAGCAACTCAATCTACCTTCTTTCCCTCATTTAGGGACAGTTCTTATGCAAAAAAGATGGCCAGCAAGACTCTACTTATTAAGGTCAAGAGGACTGAAATAGCCCTTGAGTCTGTGGATTTCTTACAAGGGGAAATGCTCAGGCTGGGTGATGAAGGAGAGAACCCAGGGAATCATGGGAACAGAGGCCACTGGTGAGGGCAGCTCTGGGTGCATGGGGCAGCTGTGAGGCCCTGTTGTACCATCTTAGCTGGGCCCTGGATGCAGCCTGAAGCCATTGGATAATGATCTGTAAACATGGCAGAAACAAAGAACGTTTTGCTGGGAGGAATGTGAGCAAAATTAGCTTTACATTTAATTTAAAGATGGCAGTGTTTTCTTTGAGGTATGAATATGATTGGAGTGTTTCATGGAGAATTTCCACTCATCTTTCCAGATCCAGCTCAGATGTCAGCTCCTCCTTGCAGCTTTTCCTGAAGAATAATCGCCCCTCCCAGTGGTCCTTACACTGGGGAGATTTTTTTCTTTTTAAAAATTTTTATTGGTACATAATTTTGCATAATAGTGAGATCCTTTGTGATAATATATGTACTTGTGCATGGTGTAATTTTGTAAATTTCATTCTCCAGTACCTTCCCTCCTCTTCCTCTTCTCTCTCACTGATCCTCTTCATATACCCTTTTGGCCTCCCTTCTATTTTTATGAGATCCTTTTCTTTTTTCTCATCAGCTTCGACTTACAAGAGAAACTGTGTGATTCTTGACTTTTCTGAGTCTAACATAATATTCTCCAGATCCATTTATTTTCCTGCAAATGACATAATTTTATTCTTCTTTCTGGCTGCATAAAACTCCATACACACTGGGAAGATTTTGATGTATGTTTGATGTACCCGGAGCTCGATGTCTTGAAGAGTAGTGGGTGAACACTGAGACTTGCTTCTGCCACTCACTGTGTAACCACTTCAATTTTCTCTTTTGTAAGAAGGGGAAAAATATTGCAAAGAATTTTGGGTGGCAAACAATAGAATAAGTAAAATGACATGAGCAACATGCCTGCCACTGGCATGTCGTAGCAGCTCTCTCTACCTCTGACCGCCTTCCATCGTCTGTTACAGGAAAGTTTTCCACAAGCAGGATATGAGATCCACAAAGTGGAATCCATGTTTCTGGTCTTCTCTGAACAGTTTTGATCTAGCACAATAGCTGGCATGGAGCAAAGGCTCCCACCCCTAGGACCACCTGGCAGCCTGCCTCAGCAGAAGCCCTTTGTGAAAGAAAAGGAGTGAAGCTATCCAGAGCAATTTGGAGTTGTGGGAATCAAGCTTATTTGTTTATTTTTCTTATGAATATTCTGATTAAGCCAGAAACTTCCTGAAGTCATACAATTCTCCTATCCCTAGAGAAGGATTTGAATATAATATCCTCTTGCTGGAAGGAAAATTAGAGATAATTAGTCCAGTGGTTTCAAACTTTGTACGGAACTAGAGCTATTTTTCAAATGAAATTTTATTTGAAACCTTAAGCAACGAAAGCATACTAAGCATTATTTTATGAATTTATGCACATTTATCATTGATTATTAATAAATTCTTGAAGTGTTGACAAATGTATTTATTTTGCAAATTCAAGCTTATAAACAAATAAATGAATCACCATGACAATTGTATTTATTGATAACCTAAAGCTTTTTAATATTTTTTTTTATGACTAAAGCTTATGACAAATAGAAAGGTATAATAGGGCTATTTTGATCAGCCCAAAAATTCAGAAAAATTGATCTTATTTCAGCTTTTAAATCCAGTGCACTTCTGTTTGTTATTTTGTTTTCACTGTGTGGAGATAATCCTAATTGCTTTGGTTCTAATGTGTCTCCAAATTTTATGTGTTGAAAACTTTATCCCCAAAGTCATGTTAATGATATTTGAAAGTGGGATCTTTGAGAGATAATTAGCATCAGATGAGGTCATGGGGTTGGGCCTTTACAATGGCATTAGTGGCTTTATGAGACCCAAGCTAGCAAGCTTGCTCTGTCTCACCATGTGATGATCTCTGCCATGTTATGATGCAGCATGAGGCCCTCACCAGATGCTGAGCAGATGTGGTACTATGCTCTTGAACTTTCCAGCCTCCAGAACCATGAACCAATAAACTTCTGTTCCTTGTAAGTGACCTTGTCTCAGCTATTTTGTTATAGCAACAGAAAATGGACTAACTCTAGTCTTGTTGTCAACTAGATGCAAATGATTAATGTTTTGTGACAGTTCATCTTTCCATCTCAATGTCTTTCAATGAATCAGACAAGTGAGAGAGGAGCTTTGTATTGAGACTTCCACAAAAACAACTAAACCTGGACACATACATTGTCATCAAGTTTTCAGTGTTAGGGATAGCTATTCCACCTACTGTACTTTCAAATCATGGTATTATTCATGGCTTAAAATATTTTTTAATAGAAAATTTTGAAAAAAAATTTAAACCCCACAAAGTAACTTTTTGGGTCTACAATGTCTGAATTACATGGTATAAAACTACTGATTGCATTCACCTCTGTACATCACTGGTTATTAAATGGAGGCTCGATATGTGACAAGAACATGTCAAGGTCACACACAGAATTGGTGGGCTGGGGTGAAAGCTTAGGTCTCCTGAATCCCATTCTAGGCCTCTCAATCATATTTTACATATGACTTTTCTAATTTATATTAGTAAGAAAAGCAATTTTGGCTTGGAGCAGTGATGCATACCTGGGAGGCTGAGGAAGGAGGATTGAAGCTTAAGTCCAGCTTGGGCAACTTAGGAACACTCTGTCTCAAAATAGAAAACAAAAAGTGCTGGGGATGTGGGTTAGTGGTAGAACACCCTGGGTTCAATCCCCAGTACCAACCCCCCAAAAAGTATTTTGGGCGTTGGTGTTTTGTTTTTCCTTTTTTTGTTTTTGAATGTTGGACAACCCAACTCTATAGTCTGATTTACATTCTTACATTCATGAAACAGACTGCTTGCTGGAATTACCAGTACAACCCGGAAATCTACAACAGTTCTTCCCATTTCACCAAGAGAGTTATGCTCTGGTGATAGATAATTGAAATGGATTTGGCCAGCAGGGCCTATATAGTAATGCTGACTTTATGTTTGTTCATCTGTCAGAAGAATAAAAAGCAAAGCTGGTAATTTGTGTTAACTAAGCACCTTCATTATGAGAAACTCAAGGGAAAGGGTGGGGATCAGAACATTTTTTCGTACAGCTGTCCTGGATCCTGTGGATGATTTGTGTCTTTAAGGAGAAATTCTAATAATGTTAAGCGTATGGAAAAGCTTAAGGCAAAGATGATGGGTCATTTTCCAAGTGTTCAGGTTGAATATCAAGAGTTGTCAAGCTTCCTTTCTCAAACTTCTGCTGATCTGGCCTGGTCATCTCATATTGTGCCTCCCCCAGGCTGCACAAGTGACCACCATGGATTCCCAGCTCACAGATGGCATCTCTCCATGAGCCATGGGCAGAGTGAGTGTCACAGATGACATCCAGATTGCCATTTCTTCACTTAGGGAGGCAAGAAAAGACCTTGCTCTTGAACATGTTGGGTGCTCACTCACAGCTGCTGTGGTCTTCAACCTCTCAGTCCTGACTACAGATTATATCTGTCTCAGAACTCAATACTGGACAGCATCTTAAGGGCTGCCTCTCTGATCTTAAGGCCACCTTGTCTGGGATTGTTTTTACTAGTAGGGATAGCAAGCTAACGGGTCCCATTAAATCTCTCCACCTGCTAACCCCAGAAGACTGAAGATTCCTTATTAGGAGACAGAGCCTGTTCTACCCTGGCTAGGGGTAGGGGGGCAGATACCTCAGAAAAGGGAGATGAAGGTCTGATGGTCATGTTGGTTAAGTGGCTGGTGTTGCTCTTTCTTAAGAGAAGATTTCTGCAAGGCATCAAAAGCATAAGTGCCAGGACCCTCCAAAGAGGAGGAGGGGAAACCGCACAGTTGGAAGGTCTCAGATGAACTGGGCTGCCTGACCTACTGCACCCTAGGAAAGGAAGGTGAAGAAAGCCTAGCCATGGGCATTTAGGAGGAGGCTGTTTTCTGCCTCTTGAGACAAGGAAGGCCTTTGTCTGACAATACTTGGCTGCCAAATGCGAGGGATGATTCTTCAACTTGTAACAGAAATCCTCTCTTCATGTAAAGATTCAGAGCTAAACTTTCTTTTACTTTTTTTAATGTATTTTTTTAGTTGTTGATGGACCTTTATTTTATTTATTTATATGTGGTGCTGAGAATTGAACCCAGTGCCTCACACATGCTAGGCAAGTGCTCTTCCAGCCATCAGAGCTAAACTTTCTCCAAGAGCCAACTTTAAACAGGATTTGATCTAAATACATAGAAAGCAATTTACCCTCACACCTCCAAGAACACATCTATTATGTAAAGCAATATGCTAATTGGGTCTCAGAGGTCTAATTGGGTCTCAAACAAAAATAAAGAGATTATTTTTTTCCTGTTACAGAATAAGATGTTCCTGCCACATAAATGAACTTTGCTAATTCCGAATGATGTTGCATTTGTCTTATAGATACAGGGACCTGCCGAGAGAGAATGTGAGTTTTTTGGTCTTCAGCTCTGGGAACCACATGTGACCCCGAGTTTAGCTGGTACAGCATGGCTAACACTACTTTGCTGAGTGATGTACTATAACCCAACTTTAAGAAAAGCGGCATCCTCTGAGACCAACACGTGCATCATACCAGCTGCTCCTGCCTGCAGCTGTAGATGATGAGCCCCTCCCACATCCCCACAATTTCCTTGGTTGATTAAGAACATCTTCCCTGTATTGCCACATCTCTCAGACATTTGGACAGGAGGGCACAGCTGAATGCCTTTCTCTTTATTGAATGCAGAATTTTCTTTCTGAGAAGTTTGCAAATGAAGAGTTAAAGTTAAATCCAACAAAGAAATGGGTCACAATATTTGCCAGTGAATCTTTTCTCTTTCTTTTTTTTAATTCTCTTGGTTTGGGGGCCTTGGTTGACCTTTATGTGTGAGGGGGTGGAAATGTCCCCAGGAAATCTCAAAAACCTCAGAGGAAGCTGACAAACTTCCAGGGAACTGGGTTTTTGTTTGTATTCTGGAAGCAGAATAACAGATGGACTTTGACATATTTCAGACAGATGAATATAATCTTAAAAGGGTTGGTTTTCTACTTTTTGGGGGATAATGTGTTTTCACTGGTGGTGTTGCAAGCCCAGGCTGACGTATTTCAGGATATCATGGCAGAGTTCTGTTTGGACAACAGTTTTTAAGACATTATAAAGAGCAGTCACCTGGAGGCAGAAGACCTATTTGCTGAGACAAGTTACCTAGGGTCTCACCTGTGGTTCTCTCATTTATAAGTCAGGATAATGAGCAATCCTACCTTCATAAGGAACACTGGAAAACATCAGTGGCAAATAGGAGGCCAAATTATTCAGCAGCAGGAAGCCAGGAGAACATGGTGGAGAGAGTTTCAGGGGTGCAGGGCTAGACATGAGGAACGAGAGATGGTGAGAGCAGGAGAATTTGCATTAAACTTGGGGGAGAAAAACATTCTCTCTGCAGAGATAGACAGGTTTTCACTTGGAGACTTGGCACCTCATGCCATCCTTATATTCAAGGCTTAGAGACTTCCAGTCCAACAGGAATGAAAAGCAGCTTCTGATACCATGCCAGTGTATTAATCTCCTTAGAGTTCCCTGAGCATGTGACCAGAGGCAAAGTGGGTAAGGCACAGATGTCAGCTGATACCTCCACTTTCCTGAAGTCCTTGCTGTCCAGTTCCTACTGTACTTTGAGGCAAAGGATGCTGGGATATCCTGCAAGAACAGCAGCAGTAGGCTCTGCCACAAGAGCACAATTGGCAGGAGTCATGAAAGCTGAGGTAGCTTTTGAAGTGGGCTATCATGAAAGCCACCTCAGTGCAGTCTGGGCCAAGAATCCAGACCAGCACTACTTTTAAGTGTTAAACTGGCTTGGCCACAATTTAGGATCACAACAAACCCCTACTTCTAGAGAATCATCAAAGCAGAGGCTATGGAATTCCTGAAACCCATGCTGGGGCTGACTTGAGGGCCATAAGTTCTTCTGAGATCTCTGAAATGCTGGGCTGGGTGTCTGGTCAGTGGAGGTGTTCAACAGCAATCTGTTCGGCTTTACTCCTCCCTCCACACCCAGAAGAATCCAGGAGGCTGGTCCAGTTAACTCCCCAACAGAGGTCAGAGCTGGAGCTCTCCAAGGTGCTGATAACTTAGGCCAACTCCCCCAGAGGGCACATTACACTGCAAATGTGTATTGAAGGCCACCCAGGGCACCTGGGGATCTTTATTTTCCAGAAGACCTACTTCTTGTGAGTAAAAGGACCCTGTATCAGTTTGAGTAGAAGTTGCTGCTTAGGCTCCCTACGTTGGTATGGAGCAAAGGCTCTTAGCAGACGAGAATGTAAGGATGATGTGCCCCAGAGAGGCCTGGAAGAGCCAGGCTTGGCAAAGGCCTTAGAAGTAGCCACCCTAGAGCTATGTCTATGCCAGTTTATTCCATTGCCTCTGAAAAATAGCAAAATGCTGCTTGTATCAAGAGTCTCAACATGGACAGGCCGAGATGGGTGTGGCCACTTGGGGCATCTTCTTGATGGACAGTGGATGTAATCAGTGAAACCAATAATTAATAGTGCTAGTAATAGCCAGAGATGGGTATTGCCTTAGGACAATGACTTTATTCCTAGAATAAGCCAAAGAAGCCATACCAGAGGGACTCAGTGATCACTGGTTGTGGAGTTCATCCTTGACTTTTGAATTAATTGCTTGGGAAATTGGATAGATAGGACTACTATCCTCCAGGAGGAGTGTCAGGTCATGGGGGGAAATGGCAAATTCAGTTTACATGTGTTGAGTGTGAGGTGCCAGGGTACTTCCAGAGAGGTTGTCACGTAGGAGTTGAGTAAGCATTGCTGGAACTCAGCAGAGAGGTCTAGACTCATGTTAGTGATCTGGGACTCATTAGAAAAGAGGATGTTGTTTAAGAGAGGGCAGATGAGATTAGTCAGGGGAAATATGTTGGGTGAGGGGAGAGGAAGGTAGACCATAGTCTAGTGGTAGAATGTCTACATCTTCTGGGTGTTCTGAGGCTGAGGGGCCCCAAACGGGTCTGCCACAAGGCTCTCACCAACTTCAATCCCCCACTATCACTTATTACTCTTCTCTGACCACAGAGACCTTTTTTTTCAACACTCCAAGACTGTTCCTTACACAGGGCTTTACATTTGTTAGTTACTCTGCCAGGAAGCCTCTCTCTACATCTCCTTCTGTGGCCAGTTCCTTCTCATTATTCATGCATTAGCTCAAATGTAACCTCCTCAATAAAAGTCTTCCCTGACAAACTTATTTATGTAGTAATCATTCTTGCATATCTCCCTAGAACAATTCTGTTTATTTTCTCTGTAGCACTGATTGTTGCTGAAAAATTATATTCTATAATGATATACTTTTTACCATTAGTTTTTACCAACCCAATATATGCTTCTTGAGGGTAGAGACCTCATCTGTCTTACATCTCATTTCCTTGAACAGTGCCTAATACATAGTAGCTACTCAATAAATAATGTTGAATGAATAAAAGAATGATATAGAGTATGAAAACTAGAAAAATATAAGATTTCATTCAATCAACATTTACATTGATTGAATTATTACATTAATTGATTACATCTATTCAGTGCCAAGAGTTGGAATACATAGCAGATGTTTCAATAAATAAATTGTCTCTAGAATCTGATAGTTTATAATTCAAAGGGAGACATAGACATATGAGCACATACTTTTAAAAAGAGAAATTTTACTAGAGAAAAAATATCAGAAGCTATGGGAATTCACAGAACCTAGAAATCATGGAGAAGCTCCTTGAAAGAAGTGAAGTGTTAGAGGCTCCCTGCATGAAGTGAAGCCTTGAGGGAAGGGTCAGAGTTAGCCAGGTAGGCAGCTATGAATATGGAATGTTAAAAACCTGGAGCATAGTCCTGGAGAAGACAAGAAGAAGAGGAAGCAAGGTACAGGATGTATTTGCAAAAGAGGAGAGAGGCCATTTTCTTGGAGTTTAGGTAGAAGAAAAGGAAAATTAGTGTAAATATGGAAAGATTTGTGTGTTAAGTGAAGATACAAGAGAACACTATTGGTATGGTTCCTGCTTGGTAGTCAGGATTCTGTAAGTATGAATAGAGCAAAGAATGACCTGGTAAGAACTGTCCAAGAATGGACAGGCCTGCCAATGAGTCCCTCTCCACTTGCTCTGTCTGAGCAAGGCCACTGCTGAAGGCCTTGAACTTGGGACTGAACATTTTAGTGTATTGTCTTTAAGTTCTTCCTGGGGAGACTCAGTATAGTGAGGTTGTTCCCCAGGAGGTGAATTCTAGAAATAAGAAACAATAAAAACAGCCTATGGTATCTCGATCTCTTTCTCCATCTCCCTCTCTCTTTCTATTTATCTACTTATTTATACGAATTAGCTCATGTGATTGTGGAGACTGGCCTGCCCAAAATTTGCAGTGTCATCCAGCAGACTGGAGACCCAGGAAGAGTTTATGTTGCAGCTTGAGCCTGAATATAATCTGGAGACAGAATTCCCTCTTTCTTGAGAGAGGTTAATCTTTTCTCTCTTATGGATTTTAATTGATTGGATAAGTTTAACCACTCTTATTATGGAGGATGACCTTGCCCAAAGTCCACAGATTAAAAAAATATATTTATCTCTATATATCTGATTTAAAAGAATTTAACCTTTATTTATTAGTTGTTGTTTATTTGTTTTTATGTGGTGCTGAGGATCGAACCCTGTGCCTTACATGTGCTCAGCATACACCCTACCACTGAGCTATAACTCCAGCCCAAGTCCAGATTTGTGTGTTAACTTCATCTAAAAAAATACTGTCACAGTTATATCTAGACTGGTGTTTAACCAAATATGTAGGTAGAATGGCCTACCTGAGTCAACACATAAAATTAACCATCAGAAGGGATTCCACTCCCATCCACTGGGAGCCTGTTCACACCCAGGTCAGCTGCAGGTGAGTAAACACTATCCAACTGTCCTTTCCCAGTGGTTTCAGTGGCCCAAATGATCTGATCTTCTTTCACTACTCAATGCAGACATATATTTGGGGATGGAGGGGCAGAGCATTTCAATGCATTATCAAGCCTTTATCTGCATTCCTATCCAGTTGTATTTGCTCATTCCAGTCAGATTCCCCAGCCTACTTCTCACTTCAGGACCCTTTTCTCTGATACCCCATTTTGGATCTTCCTGAGGATCATTTGATTCTGGCATTGGAAACACTGGCCCATCCAGGAAGTATTGATCCCTTTCTGTCCCATCAGCCTCACAGGTAAAGGAAAATTATAACAGAAAAAAATTATTGTTTCCCTTTCAATGTTAGAAAATGTCAGATGAAGAGGAATTATGTTACTTGCCCAGAGGATCTTTCAGAGAAAGTCTACTGCTGCCAATAATGGGGTTTTCTGCGTAGTCACACCATTCCCCATCTGTGTCAGCATCCTCCATGCATTTTTCAAGCTTAGTGTCCAAGGCATCTCCAACCTAATAAGTATAAGGTGTCCTGGCTGGTTCCCAGCAGGGGAGGGAGCAAGTAGACACACAGTCCTTTGAAGCCAGTTTCAGATTCTGGAATGCTTTACTGGAAACCACACAATCTCAGGAGAGATTCATCACCTCCTAAGGTTGCCTGTAGACTAGGTCAGGACAGGGGCCCTGAACCCCTGAATGAGACAGTGTCTGCCCTGATTATTGGCTTCCTGTGTGGTGGCTGTGGATTTATTCAGCGGCCCTGAGCATATATGGCTGAAATTCAGAACTCCCCACCTCTACTCCCCAAACCTCTCTTCTCTCCTCATCCCTTCCCTTTCTTCATCCCCATAAGTAGCTCATATATCTGCTGGACTAATATTCTCACAGTATGAATGTGGGGATTCAGTCCTTGGATGTCAGGACAGAAGCTCTAAATTCAGAGGCACAGGAGCTCTACTCCTGTCTAATAGCTGGGATACAGTTCGCCTACACCACTGTTCATTGAAGCAGAGGTGGGTGCTGGAAGGAACCTTGAGACTCTGACCTGAATCTACCACTGTTCCCTTCCTGGTTCACTAAGGCAAGTCACAAAGTCAGATATGCTCCTAGGGTTTATATTTTCATTTTTCCTGATTAAAAGTTGAGGCTTCAAGAAGTTACAGTGCTAGCTTAAGGTCCCAGAGAGAGGCATCAAAACCACAACTAGAAATGGAGTGACACAACAATATACTTCCCATTGTTGCCCACCTCCCTCCTTAATGTCTCTGGACCTAAGATTTCCTCACCTGCCAAAGGGGGACCAGTAGTATATACCTCTCAAGCCACTGTAAAAATCAGTTCCAATCATGGCTAGAAACAGTTCCTAAAAGACAAAAGTGTTGGGTTTTCAGAGGACTCATGGATTCCAGGAGTGAAACTACTTATATGATATGGGAACAGCCACAGGTTGTTGTCCTACATTTGATTCAGCCCAGCAATCATATAGGTATGAATTTCTGAGAGTGAGCAAGTGAGCATGTGTGTATGTGTGTGTGTGTGTCAGGTTGGGGGATGGCTGATGCCCAGTTGGTTCTCATGAATGTCCATAACTGTTAAAATACAAAAATACTTTTTATGCCCCCTCTCTCTGAATTCCCTTCTGCCACTTTGGCCACTTTCCTAGTAATTGCAGGACTACTCCACCATCTAGAAATCAAAGGGTAAACATTTGGCACAGCAGGTCTCTAAGAAGCTTGCTCCACTCCCATTGTCAATTAGCACTCATTCTGATTCCTCAGTGCCCACATCATACCCTATATTTTGAATACCACTGTTTTGGTTATCTTTGAATATGCATCAAACCACCCTGAGACATTATTTATTATTATCTTCCAAAGTTTCATGGGTTAGCTGCGCTCAGTGTGATGGTTTCCCCTGGGGTCTCTTATGGGACTGCAGTACAATGGTGGTTGAGGCTAAAGATTCCTGCAAGTTCAACTTAGCTGAACATCCAAGAAAGCTCTTTGGCTAGCATTTGGTGCTGGTCAACCACTGAGAGCTCAGTGGGGTTGTCATCCAGAGCACCTACATTTGGCCTCTCCAAGTATCCTAGGATTCTCATGTCAGAGTTGCTGATTTGAATGAGAACTAGCATGCCAAAGGCTGGCAGCAGAATAGCTTCATGTCATCTCCACCATAGTCTACTTCTCAAGGAGATCATGGACTCTCCCAGATTCAAGGTAGTGAAAGAATGTCAAATTCACACTGCAGAAGAGCAAGTGGGGTGAGAGAGACTTATTTGGGGGCAATACAGTCTGTCTCAATCACTATGGTCAAGGCTCACTAGGCTACAACTCAGTCTGTCTGAAGTTCCCTCTGCTGGTCACCTTACACCCATCTCTCCTTGTTGGAGATGTTTTATGTGCTAGGATGGGAGCATCTCCTTCCCTCCCTGGGAGCTCCCTCTCCTACATTTTAACCTCTCTTTTGGGGAAAAGAGTTGGCATTCACTCTCTTACACCAAACCCTTCCAAAGAGACTTGGGACCTGATTTTCATCAGTGACAACATCGGCGAAACCATCTCTTGGCCAAACCAGAGGATGATATCAACCTCAGGATTGTGAGAAACGCCAGGGAGGTTGTTCCTCCTGTGTGTGAGTTGGCAAAGAGGGGAGTGCTGTTGAAGGAAGCATTTCTGTCAGAGACCCTTGGGAAAACTTTGGCCCCTCCCAGAAAAATGAGCTCTGAGATGATGACTGAACACAGTGTATGTCCCAGATGAGCTATATGAAAGGGCTTTGCCTTCTCTAACCAAGTCCAAGTTCCACTTCTCTGACGTTATAACTTCACTTCTTCATGTCCACCTGAGCTGAATTCTTCATGGTGTATATATAGCTCCTGTTGCTGATCAGAAAGACTGTCCCCTTAAGTTCTGAGAGCCAGGTCAAGACTTGGGGTCATCATCAACCATCATTGATACTGAGGATATTTTATTTGCTTCATTTCCTTCTACTCGTGTGAAATGTGGCTGCATCTGCAATTAGTGTCTTTGATATTTACTTTCCTAGCACCCTTTGCCCCATCAAAACCCTTGCCAAGCTGCCCAAGGGAGGAGAATTTGTTTGCCCTTCTGTTCAACTGTAGAAAAAGTAAGTAGCTTTCCGTCTCTCTCATCCACCCAACTCCCCATGCACTTTTTAACCGAGGGGGAAAAATCTGTTATTCATAAAGAAAAACAAAGAATGATAAATTATAGGGCCTTGTAAAATATATTAACATGAATCCACACTTTTTTTTCCTGGATAATTGAATTAGAGTGACATCAGCCAGAATCTGCTGCTTACGCAGGAATGCCAGCCTCCTTGGGTTGTTTTTCATTGTTTTATTTTTTCTTTTTGGTCTGATCCCACAAAGTCCTGGCTAAGTGTCCAAGTGCCTCTATCATCTCCAAGCCAGCTCATGCTGTAATCTTGTCCACAATTTCATTACTCCATCTGAGTTAGAAGCTTCATTAAAATGATGTCTCTCTTAGAGTTATAAATGATAAGCGACCTTCTAACAAAATGTGGCCTTCTTAGATGACAAGAAAGAATTAAATGTCGGGGAGCAGGATGGTAAGGTTTTGATATTTATGAAGGTCAAAGCAAGAGTGAGTAATATAACAGAACATTCCACTTAAGGTCAGAACCATGTTCCTGGGTCCTACTGTTGCTGCCGTAAGAAATGAACTTTCTGTAGACTTTGCTTATATTGCAAGGTTGTGGGCTGTTTATGGTTTATATGAAACCACCACCATATTTTAATTCTAGTTGGGTGACTAGAAGGGAAAAAAATCAGTAAATATACTGAAATAACTCTTTTATTAATGTTCCACTCTAAGAAATTAGTCACTGATTAATTGGCATGTTGCCAAAAAAGAGGCCTCAGGAGACAGGCGGCTTTGCTCATCTGAGAATCACTATGCTTTGGCTTGGTCGGATTTCCTGTCTTTGCAGAACTTGTCTGTATCTCTTCAAGTAATAGAAGAAATCTGGTTTTCAAAGCTGAGTGTAGTTCACTGGCTTCGGGCTGCTCACTGGAATGGGAAAGAGCTTTTAGTTTGTAGGCATTGACATTCTGATAGTACAACTTCAAGATCTGGAGGCTTTTGGAATAGAAACCAAGGGGTGATGAAAGATACTGAGACTCATGGGGTGTCCATCCCAGGTCCAAGAAGTCTGTCCTCTAAGGTCCCCTGCATCTTTGGTATTCAAGGGTAGAGTCACTATGTAGGGTTGTGTAGACTATGTATAAGGGCACCCAGACTCAAAGGATGAGCAGTGGGTAAGGTTTACCTTGTGTTCCATTTGCCAGCCCTGGTGCTGGGCCACATCCATTCACAGCAGGGGGGCAAACTATGGCCTATGAGTCAAATCTATTCCACCACCTGGTTTTGTAGATAACAATATTTTGGAACACAGTCATGTCTATTTTTTGATGTGTTGTTTCTCTGTGCTCAGTTGAGTTGTGAAAGAGACCTTATGGTCCACAAAGCTCCAAATATTTACTATTTGATCCTTGATAGAAAAAGTTTGCTGACAGATGATCTAGAGGTAGGGGTACCTTTTTCTAATTTGCAAATAGCTCTGACTGCCTGTCAAGTTGGAAGTGCATCCTAAAGATAAGATTCCCCCTCTTCCCCCCAGCTTTTTAAAACTTGGCACAAAGGTGGCTTAGGGTCTAGTAAGGCCCTAAGGAGGAGATCTCAGGCCTACTTCTGATGACAGAAACGTCATGGGAGCCAGACCTCCTAGATCCTCACCCCAGCCCACCATAGGCCATTGCTGGACTCCAGAACTAGCTCCAGGCAGAAGAAGAACCATGGACATGTAGCTCAGAGAGGCTATTTGGGGAGCAAGAGGCTGGCTGTCGCAGTTCCCAGAGGTAAAACAAAAGCTTTCCTTGTTTCCTTGCCAAATAACCGTAAAAGAGAAGGTTTGGTTTTGGATCTTCAGCATTGGCCACTCCATAAAGAAATGCAAGCTATCTCATGACTTATCACCAACCCCTTGTTTACACAGCAGGGCTGATTGACACGGTTTATTTTTCTGCGGTTTTTCTTCTAATCTAAAGTGGAATATGACCTGGAGAATTCATGGAGTTCCCTTCACCTCTTGCAACCCAGAACCTGCAAGGGAGGTGCTGTTGGTCCTTTACATTGCCCAGTTACTGTTTTCACATGAGTGAATATTATATGTCCTACTTAGATCTGGTTGCACCCTCTGAAAAGGTCTGGTCAGCTATGCCTGAAAACTGGCAGAGTCTGTTGTCTTTCGCAGGGAATCAATGGATAAAACAAGACCAGTGATTTGTAAAACATGACTGGAAGGGAAGTCAGTGTTATCTCATCACTGGAATCTCTTCATTGAACAGATGAGAATCAGCCCCTGTGAGATGTAGCAGCTTCCTCAAGGCCCCACAGAACTCCTCCTCTGGTCAAACTTCTACAGGTAGGATTTGTAGTTCAGGTAGGAGGCCCTCATGGCAGGAACAAGTGACCATTGTAGTCCAGATAGTAGGGAGTAGGGGCCTGGTCAGAACCATCACATTAGCAATTCCAGCATGCCCCAAATGCAACTATTCACAAAGTTCTCCTCACTAATGACACCACCTGGTCCTTCCATTGTCCTGTGAGGCCCACACAGATCCATTGTAGTATATAGTTTAAAGATCATATTTATAAAAATCTATCTGGAGGGATGGGATGATAACTCTCAAGGCCTATCTATATTAAAGGGACAATATAGTGGATTCTCTGTGATTTTGGGGCAAAAAATCAAAGCAAATAAAATTAAATGCTCCAGTCTTGTAACTTATGCTACAACCTGAGTTTTTAAAAAATGACCACACAGAACAAGAATGGCTAAGTTAAAGGAGAGACCATGAGCACATGCCTAGGAGCCTGAGGTCAGGAGTTGAATCCAGAATGAAGAGGCTACCCTCAGATGACAAGGGGCTTTATCAGCCAGGATGCCAAGCCTGGAGATGATGACCCTCCCTGGAGAAGAGAGACAGCAAGATAGGTGGGTACCTGCAACCTATAGCTTTGCCAGGCCCCATCTAGGGGCTGCAGCCCCTTTCAGCAGATTCCCAAAAGACATGTCCTTCTTTTCCCTTCCTTCTGGTCTTGTGCTACCAACCTTTTGCCTATACCCTCCTGGAGGTGCTATGAGCCCTAGAAGTTGGGTAAGTTATACAGAACATATACAATACTAATATCTGTATTGGACTTCATGAAGTAATGCCCCCTCCCATACAAATGTATGCACGTGTATTACTCATGGAAATGATACTTAGCTCTTTTTCATGTGTCATCTTTCTCATAAGAAAGACACATCAGTTAGCCTTATACAACTAAACAGTCAATTCTTCCAAAGTGAGCTGGAGGGATATCATTGCTCAAAGGACACATTGAACTCTGTGTGTGTGTGTGTGTGTGTGTGTGTGTGTGTGTGTCTTCCTCATGAGAACTTTCTCGGCCTTATGTAACTTCATTGAGTGGACTTGCATGCAGCCAGCAGTACTAGACACTTGAGCTGAAATAAAGGAGGTCTGAGGTCTGGGAAAGGGGGCATTGGGCCCTCTTCCTGGAAACCATGCCTTATTCCAAGTCCTGGCTTAGGGAAACCTCTCCTTATCTGGAGGTTCTGTCTGGCTCCTGGCCTTCTCAGCAGCAGGGGAAGGATTTGATGGTCTATAGTCTCTTCCTGCTCAGCAAGCTGTGATTCAAGCTGTGGGTGTAAGAAAGCAAAAGGCCCTGACATTCAGGTTGTTTGTGAAGTCAGCCATCAGAGGTAATATATTGAACTCTGTCCCAAGTACCTCTCACGCATCCAAACACAATTCTGGAAGGAAGGTTTTTCTTTGCAGGAACAGCAACTGATTGGTCCCTTGATTTCTCCATTACTGCACACACCTCTCCCTCCTGCTGTGAGTTGGGTGAATCATCTGATTTTGGTGGAGACTACATTAGTTAAGGCTCCATAGCACCAGAGCTGCCACCTGTGGTCTAAGAGCCTGAGTGGGAATTCTACTCCTTGTTAAAAGCAAGGAACCCAGTCTCATGATTGTGTCATCTGAAAGAGGGAGTTTTCTAGGTTTTGTTTCTCCTTAAATGAAAGTCAGGGATTCTAAGGTGCTGCCTTGTTCTAGGAGGGCCAGAGGTGAATATAGTTCGTGGAAAGAAAGAGCAAAACAGAGTCCAGCCTTTTAGTGGGATCATGGATGTTTCTTAGGGACTGAAGTCTTGCATGAGGGGGATTGCTCAGGCATGGAAAGCAGAGACATTCACATGTACCAAGTCTTCTGAGTTAGAAAATTTTATGCAATGAGCCTGTTCTTTCCTCCCTCTACAAATATGTTGCTGACGAATGAGCATCGTCTCCTGCTATTCCCATTCCCATTCCCCAGGCTCTTGACTGTCCTTCCTTTTTTCAGATCTCCTCTTCTTCAGGAAGTCTTCCTTGTGCATCCAAAGTCACAGTCCTCTCCTCTATGGTGGTTTTCTTGGCCTTGAAGGAGTGCCTGACTCAGTGAAGATGGCACAGCCAATGGCCCAGCTTTGCTTCCAGGCTTCTCCTAGGAAGGATCCCTTTCTCCCAAGCAACTGTGGTGTGGAAACTTGGACAGTTTTGGTCCCAGGTAGGTGGAGGCAGGTGGAAGTGAGGTTTATGTATAAATGAAAACATTTTCTTAGCCATGCACCACTGACTTGGCCCCCCAATTGCCAAGTACTAAAGTATGGTGTGATCCAGACCCCAATCTTAATGGATAGATCTCTGCCCTTCCAAGATTTCCCAGAGCCTTGTATTTAACCATGGATATAATGGAAGGTTTTTAGGTTCCAGGGTTACATCTTTGCTAAAATCTTCAGTATTTTAAAGATATTATCCATTCCAACAACTGTACATCTTTTCCCTTAAATAACCTGATGTCATGACCACAGTTGTTTATATCTTTGTTTCCTTTTGATTTCTGGGCGTTTGGGGGTTGGCCCAGAGGATCTTTGAGCACTGAAGACAGAGTGAAGAGGTGAAAGACTCTTGGAGAATACAAAAGAGGCCAAGACATTTGTTTCTCTAAAGATCATATAAATGGTTTTTAATGTGTAACCCCTGAATTGTATTCTCTGGGGCTATTAGACATCACCAAAAAAGCAAGAGCAAGATTAATGCCAATCTCTTGCCACTTGGTGTGAAGGTTTTTCCTCTTCGTTTTTTAGCTTCAATGTTTCTGCCTATAACAGTGTCTACGCAATTGAAAGATATCTGAGTGATAAAAGATGTTTCTCCCTGGAGCCTAGAAGCATGGGTTCAAAGATCAGCCTTTCCAAGAGTTCATAACTGCTTAATGGCTGACATGTTTGACAAGCTTCTTCCTTGAAGAACAGATCAACTCAAAGAAGATGGAACTTGCAAACACTCTTTTGGGTTCTCACTTGGTACAGGAAGGCACTAGGATATATTGGCTGGATTGACTGGATGATTTGGGGGGCCAGTGATGATCCTTGAATTGCTCAAGGAAGTGAATAGAATATGTGGCCCCTGAAGGCTGGGGTGAAACTAATAAGATATGAAAAGAGGACAATAGAAAGCAGAACTTTCTAAAAAGGGCAACATTGCCCACAGTCACGGGGAAGATGACAGAGGCTGAGGTAATATTCATCAGTGATGTTGTAAAGAGGTTTCCTATAATGCATGAGCCCCAGGAAGTCAAATGTACAGTGAAAACATACAATCTGGTGACCCTCAGTAAAATCACTCACACACTCACTCTCTCTCTCTCTCTCTCTCACACACACACACACACACACACAAAAACTTGATAAAGACTTGGCTTTAACAATTTAATGGTATTGTTTACCTTTAGGATAAAATTAATGAAGCAGGAATATGGAGGGAAGAGTGGTACAAATTTAGAAGTTTATAAGACCTTTGATTATCATGCATCTTATAAAAGAAATGATGTTCATTCCTTCAAGACAGCAGTAGTACTGGTAATCTTGGTTGGAAGTTGAGCCTCCTTTTCAGCTCAAAGGAGAATAGCTACTGCCTGAACAAAGTCAAGGAAATTCACTCTGAAAGAGAAGAGTCCACAGGGCAGATCCCTCTGGGAGACCAGGAAGACTGGCTGGGTCCCCCACTACCATTCACACATAGTTGGCTCCGAATATGCATGAGGATGATCAGAAAAAGGAAGCTGCCCGTGGCTCTGCATTGCAGGCCTCAAAGACCATCTGATGTCCATGTCCTCCTCACCCCCATCTCACCCCCAAGGGGCATCTCCTCATCTCTTTGAGATAACGCTGGTCACCGAGTCACGGTCCACCCCTTTGCTGCTATACAAAGGGCACACTCAGGCAACCCAACAATAAAACGACTCGAAGGGAGACCAGCTGTACTTATAAATAAACATCCCAAGAACATTAATCTGCTGAAGGTTTTTATGAGGGGAAGCATAAAATTTCAAATAAAGGGCTAATGGGAAATATGTCCAAAATGTTGGAATTAGTGATGCTCTACAGTAGGGAACAGCCCAGCTATATCCATAAAACAAAACATAACTAGCAACTGATTGAGTTTTAAGACCCCCAGCCCTCCACTCCCACACCTGAGTTGTATATTTTATCTAAAGGGCTGTTTCATGTTCCAGAATCAGCTCTGTTTGCAAGTGAGCTGTCACAATTTTATGGCCTCAACTTTAAAGAGCAGGACATTTCTTTCCTGGAGAAGAAGGCTAATAGGAGGTAAAATACAGGGATTATGGGCTCTCCCACAAGTCCAGGCTAGCAGATGAGCCTCTTTCTATAATCGAAATGAATGTTTTCTTTGGACTCAGCTAGGAAGATGCTTTTAAAACATCCCTGGGAAGAGGAGACATGTGCCAGGCCAGAGAGCAGATGCAAGCAGTGAGGAAAGCAGGTGTTCAGTTCTTGGGAGTACCTGCTCCACTCCCCCTTCAGGACAGGTCATTTAAAAAAATGACAAGGTTATTTTCTTTTTTTAAATAAAAATGGGATATGGTATATGCTTTGCATTGCTTCCTGCCCTGCCCTTCACCTCTGTTAACGATCTGCTTTCTTTCCCCTCTGGGGTGATGTGAGATCTGTTTTGCATTCTTTTTCTCCTTAACTCTGTACCAGGCCAGTCTGGGATGAAGGGGAGGACCCCCAGCCCCAATCTCCATGCCCAAATAGCAGCCTTTGGAGCAGAGAAAGAGCTTGGATTGAAATCAGAATGGGCTCTAATCCCTACTCTGCCATGCACAGGCTCCACTGGGCTCCAGGAAAGTCACTCCACTCCCACGAGAGAGGAAGGAAACAGTCACCAACATCACAGGCCCATTGTGAGTGTGATCTGATATGGCCCAGGCAGCAGCACCTGTTCAGGAGGGGTCACACTGCTGAGGCTCCAAATCCTGACTCTGAAACTTAATTGTTGGTCAAAACTTTCCAGATTTTGAGCCTCAGTTTCCTCATATATAATATGGGGATAAAAAGAGGACTAAAGGAAAATGCTCAGCAAGTGTTCAGCAGAGTGCATGTCACATAGAGGGTACTCCGTGACTCCTTCCTGAGACTGCTGTTATTTTAACAGGCTGTTTTGCAGATGGTCTTATTCACACAGAGACATCCTGGCTGAAGTCTAACAAAGGAAAAACCAAGTACACCATCCCCTCACTGCCTTGCTCATGGTGGAGAGCTTGCTTACCTCCACTTCTGGCCCATCTATGACCTTGGCTTATCTCTGACTCTCAGGCCAGCTCATATGTTTTGGATTCCTCCAGTGAGCTCAGTTTGTCAAGTTTGGGCGACTCTCAACACCATCTAAATATCTGGCTTGTATTTCCCCTTGGCTGTGGCAGCCCCCAAATGCCTTGGAAAGTGTCTCCTGTGCTAGCTCTATTCCCTGCAACCCAGGTGCAAGCTCCAGTCAGCTCAGCTACTCTCAGGTGAGTCAACATCAACCCCCCATGGGAGAATAAAGTATTAACAGTGAGGAGGGAGAAGTCAGTCCCTCCTGGATCTACCCTGCCCCCCGCCCCCCGCTCCGTGTGTGTGTGTGTGTGTGTGTGTGAGATTTTATCACCTGCTCTGCTCCCCTACTTTGACATCAAGACAGAACAGTCACAAACAAAATGAACACACCTGTTCACAGCTATGGAAAAATGACAGCTTCAAAGTTAGCACCAATGGGGTCAAGTTCATGCCTCAATCCCCGTGAGATGCCTTGGTGGATCACTCCTCTGTGCTCAACTCCTCTCATCCTCTTTGCCTCATATTAACTCCTATGGTTCTTTAGTTCTTCTCAATTTTGGGGCACCATTTCTTGAGTGAGACTGAAGTGAGGAAGGAAAGACAGCATGGTCTAAATTTGTTCATTCCCCTGTATCTGCCATCACAGAGTAGAACCTTAATAAAGACTAAAAGGAGGAGGCCCAGGCCATGTTGGAAGTGCACAGGTGAGGGAGACTCCATGATGTCTCCTGCCCTAGCCTCTGCCTCACCCGAGGGACCTGAAGGAGAACCGTCTAGTTGAGCCCAGTCAAACCCTAGAACTGTGAGAAATAATTATATCGAATGTTGGTTGTTCAGAACTGTCAGGTTGGGTAGCTTGTTGAGCAGCAATAGACACATGGATTGCTGATCATTTATACATTTCTTTTGGCTATTGGAATTATCTTAATGGTCACAAGCCATGCTCATCAGAGAGATTTAAATTGCCACCACCAGCTGTCAGTGGTCAGTGGCTCCAGACTGCCAGATCACTTCTGCCCAACCTGCATGTCAGGCCTTGGGACTGAAAGGGACCTGGGGCTGTGGGATTCTTCTGGCTGGACTCTGGCCTGGGGAGGCGTTGGTTGTCTGGCCCACCCTTCCTTCTCCAGCAGAGCTGGGAAGATATCCAGGGCCAGCTGTGTGCTTTGGAAAGCGGCTTCTCTGATTCCTCAGCCCTCTCCCCTGTGCAGAAGGAGAGGATCAACCTCCAGTTTCACACCCTGGAACTCCAAGTACCAAACAAAGTTCAGTGTTTTTCAGGTGCAAGTTCTTTTTTTGGCTTTTAGCAAATGAGTACAATAACAAGCTAGAATATGCAGGTCCTCAGGGGGTGAATCTAGGAACCACAAGAGTAAAGGGTTTCCAGTTACCCTCTGGCTTGTGCTCAAAGTCCTTATTCTCCCTGAAGAATGGGTGTGAAGGCTCAGGCTACGCAATGGTCTGGGAATGGAGACTTGGAAGAGAACACTGAGGTTCCCCATCATTACAATACATGCCTTTAGCCAGCAAGCAGGTGGTCAGATGGGAAGGAGGGGAAGGGAGGGCTGTACTGAGGGTGTGAGATAAGCATGGTATGCTCCTTTAACATGCCTTGTCCAGCAGCTGCTGGGCTGTGCTCATCCATCAGCCCTGCTATGGACTAAACATTTGTGTGTGTGTGTGTGTGTGTATGTGTGTGTGTGTGTGGTGCTGGGGATTGAACCCAGGGCCTTGTGCATGCGAGGCAAACACTCTACCAACTGAGCTATATACCCAGCCCTGGACTAAAACATTTTTGTTCTCCTCAAATTCATATGTTGAAGCTCTAATCCTCAATATAGTGGTGTTGGAGGTAGAGTCTTTGGGAAGTAATTTGTGTTTGAATGAGGACACATGGGTAGAGGCCCTATGATTGCATTAGTGCCTTTATGAGAATAGGAAGAGACTAGAATGTCCCCCTGCCACACAAGGATTCAGCAAGAAGGTGCCCACCTGCAAAACAAGAAGAGGACCTTCAATGCTTTACCAGATACTGGGTCTACCAGTGCCTTATCTTGAACTTCTCAGCCTCAGAACTGTGATAAATATATATTTGTCATTTAAACCATCCAGTATATATATATATAATTATAACAGTTTGAACTGAGACAAGTCCTATGACCCTGGTTTTACTTTGTCTTGTGGACCTGGAGGAGCCCAAGTCATCATTTCCTCTATTCATATCTTTCTACAAGTTATGACCTCCTTGGCTTGGGGACTTTCCCAAGACTATGTGAAATGTACTTAGCCTCTCCACTTTTGCCTGCACATGTCCAATGAGTGGTTAAAATCAGGATGAAAGACTTGGCATCTCTGCCTCCATTTGCATCTGTCCACTTTGCTCTGAGTCTCCTTGGATTGCAGGAACAACAGGTCTTATGGATAAACATCTTCTAAGTCAAAACTGCCTCTCAGGCAACAGGAACTTTCTTATTGCTGACAAGTCCCCACCTGACCCATCCTGAGATAATGATGGACAGACCACACCTGATCAGGATCACCTGCTTTGACACCTGTGAAGAGCCTCCAAGTATGCAAACCCCTAATTCATGCCCTCTTTTCCCTTTATATGAAACCTCGGGATGACTGTCAGTCCCTTGAAGATAGGGCTAAGACATGGGTCCCCTTGTCTTTCCAGTGTAGCTGCGCTGACTAAAGTTCCTTTCATGCTTTTCACCATTACCTTTTCTGTTTTGTTTTTGGGGTGAGTGGATGGACCTGATTTGGATCCTCAGAGTCAGACCTGTGGCCTAGGATTTTGATAATAGTCACAGAGCTGGTAGGTGGCAGAACTCAGCATAATGCGACTGGCCTGCCATGGCCGAACCTTGGCTTTCAAATCAGAAAAGACTTCGGCCTTCATTTGTTACCATGTACATCTGCACAAAAGAAGTTTTGAGAATAGTCAATTACCCAGCTAAGGCACACAGAAAACCCCAAGGAGAAAGGGAATTTCTTGACAAGAATTTGTTCTCCCTGGGTACATGCTCAGGATTTCAGGCTACTTTATAGGAATATACCCTGTGTAGGAGAACCTAGTTCCAGTGTAGTTTTTCACAAGCAGCCCAATTTTCATTTTCAGACAAACTAAGTTCAAGTTCTGAATAAACGAACTATAAGCTGTGTGACTTTGAGCAAGCTGCTTAATATCCTTGTGGCCCACTAAATATCCTTCACCTATAGAATGAATAATGTAGTCCCTCCCTCATGGGATTGTTGCAAGGATTTTGCCATTCTCTCTCTCTCTCTCTCTCTCTCTCTCTCTCTCCTGTCTCTGTCTACCTTAGAGAAGTCTCTGGTTGTTAACTGAAGTGCTTTTGTTTCCATTATTTCTATTTGAATTTTAGTTTTCATTGGAGCCAGACTTGGCAAGCTTACAGACTGCAGAGGGTGTGTTGTCAGCATGATGTTTGTTGAAAATCTGAACTTGATTGTTTGATGGCCACACACTCTCTAGCTTGTTAGTCCCTGATGTTCACACTCCAAACATTTATGGTACAGAACAGGCCCTGTAGTTCCTGCCCCACTTTTTTTTTTTTTTTTTTAAGGTTTGTAACTTCTGGTATATACGGGACTTGAATTGAACAGAAGAGGACATAGCATACCCAAGAGCAGAGACCTCTGACAAGCAATCTACTCAAATCAGTAGAGTCATTTCTGGAGTGCACTGTGTTGAGAGGAGGCCACGTCCCCTTCTCTGCTCTGATGCTCACTCAGTGACCATGAGAGATGACGGGGCCAGATAAGTCTGAAGTGGTGCTGCCCATGTACAATCCTTTAGGTATGCATGTGTCTGGGGGACCCCCAGTTCAGAGGTGTGCGGCACTGGCTTGTGTTTGCTGTATACCCCGTGCCTTCTTCAGTGGCTCCTTCTGATTCCTCTGTGGTGATGCATGTTCCTGCTCCCACCAGGGCCATGTTTCCTGGTGCTTGCTCACCCCTGGTATCAGCAGTTCTAGGGGTGGGGCTCTAGGACTGAGGCTTTCCACTGATGAATGGCCAGTGTGAACAAGTTCTTTCTGCCGTGCTTTCCTGCAGGGTGATCTCCTCTTAGTTCACTAGTTGGGAGGGTTATTTCAACACTTGCCACAGTAGCTGGGAAGAAAGCAGTTAGGAGGCTGTGGGCTTAGAGGCTCCTGGTCCTCACTAGAGCGTTGAAAGAAGCATTCTTAGCATCAGGCCCCTTTCCTTGACTGCCTGTCTCTTCCTTAAGAAGTTAGCAGTCCCTCTGGGCATGGTGGTGCAACTCTCTAATCCCAGGGGCTTGGGAGGCTGAGGCAGGAGGATCACAAGATGAGGGCTAGCCTCAGCAAGTTGGTGAGACCTTGTCTCGAAATAAAATATAAAAAGGACTGGGGTTGTAGCTTAGTGGTAGAGTAACCTGGGTTCAGTTCCCAGCACCACAAACATATAAACAAACAAACCAAAATTAATTTAGCAGGCCTATCCTTTTTGTTGGCAAGTTTTATCCTTGCCCAAGGTGTCTTTTGCACTCGCCTCCTATGTTTATCTTGGCCTCTGGCTGTACAGATCCACCATCTTGATGGCCTACACGGTCCTCTTTCTTCACTTTAATGCCTCAGTTCCACAAGTTGCCTCTTCCCACACAAACCTGCACATTTTCTGTTCCTTCAGGGCAATTAGGTATCTAATAAAGAAAATTCACACCAAGTGCAGAAGGTCAGATAGCCTAACTTTCCTCATCTAAAGCAAAGAGTTCTTGTAATGTTTAGAGATAAATGGAATGGATTTCTAATTGGGGAGATTTTGGTGGTAGAGCTAAGTAAAAGAAAGAAGCATGGGTAGAGTAGATGAGGGAGGAAATGGATAAAGCCTAGAATCATGACTGATTTTGAGTTTGCTGAAATATGTTCTAGAACTTGAGGATCATTCACACTGTGAACAAACTTTGCTCATCTTTCCTCTACTTGTATGGCTCCTTTGGCCAGGCCTGGTCTGGCTTCGTGGAAGAAAACTGTCAGTAGCACTATCAGAAATACGCACTAGCCAGAGGCAAACACCCCTATTTCCTAAGGAATGCAGGAGCCTTCTCCCATTTCTCCTCAAATGGCTGAGGAGAAAGCCAGAGCCCGTGAGGAAAAGATGTCCTTCATTCAATCTGAAGTCTGGGCAGCCAGCTCTAGGCTGAGTAGGCTGAGGAGGGCGTTAAGGATGGTCTTGATCTTACCAGGAAAGAGCTTTAATCTTACCCCAGGATTCTCAGTCCTAAAACCAGATCAGAATCAAACATATTCTCTTTGCTGATTTTTGATAATGCATGTACCTCATCTAAAATTCAAAGAGAAAATTCTCCCAGTTTCTTTTTCCAGAGGCAGCCAGTGTTAATAACTACTTACATGAACTTCTACAAGGAGCCTGTGCCTTTCAAACAATTGCTATTATTTTATACAAATGTGTCTATATTTCATATTTCATATATTGAGTATCATTTCATGTTAGAACATGCAGAACTGCCTAAACATAGTTATAGCTGTATAATATTTCCTTATGCTGATATACTTCAATTTATTTAATTATTTCTCAACTGATGTACATTTGGGTTGATGGCAATCTTTTGTTTTTATAAGAACAATGTTTCAATGAGTAACATATAAAAATTAGTAGGATGGATGTATACAAGTGGGCTTGTTGATACTTGTTGTCTCACTGTCCTCCATTAAAGTTGTGGGATCCCCCCAGCAATGCATGAAAATGCCAATGCCCCACACTCACACCAATAGAGTGTGGTGACAACTTGTACCATCTGCTAAGTCATAATAATATTTCATTGTGATTTTAATTTAGATTCTTAAGTAAGGAGAGTGATTTTGCATCTTTAATATATATAGATTTGTGTGCACATCTGAATTCCCTTTTCCATGCAGTCTGTTCATTTCTCTTCCCATTTTTCTATTGTATTGTTATTTTTCTATTGATTTCTCGGGACTTATTAGAAGTTGTGTGTATTGGGGTGTGTGGATTTCCCTTGTCCATGCTTTATATTTACAAGTGACAGGACATCAGTTCCTGTCCTGTCTCATTCTGATCTCTTCCACTCATTCACTCTAATTGTGGGTTAATTTGGGAGGAGGAAGTTGTGTGCCTGGCTCAGGTTCTTTTGTCTGCCTGCTTTAGGAATCTGCTTGTGGAGCAAGCTTGGCGGCCCTTGACTATGCCCTAAGCTTAGAGGCAAAGGTCCTATGCCTTCCAGGTGAGGTCTGCAGGCTTCTAGATGTGCTCATGACTTGATGAGTAGACCTGCTTTATTCTGGGATCCAGTACTAGGAGGAAGTCACACTCTTCAATGGCTTCATCAGTAACAAAGCTGATTTTTTGGATACTGATTTGCCTGCTTCTTTGTTGGTAAAGAATTGTGGCAGGAAAAGTGAGGCTATGTGTTAGACTTCTTGCACCTCAAAAGATATGTATGAATATTAAAGAAATTAATCTTTTACCTGTGATATGAATTCCAAATATGTATTTTTGTAGGTTTTCATTTATCTTTTCACTAATGTTACTGTTGTTGCTTTGTGTTCTTTGGTATTTTTCTTCTTTAGTAAAATTTAGATAAATGAATTGATTTTGTATTTTATGGATATTGAGGGTTTGTGTTGAGCTCAAAAAGCCCTTTCCTAAAAATATATCATAAAATATATGTTCTGTTTTCTTTAGTTAATTACCTGTGGTCATTTTCTGTGTTCAAGTCATTGTGAGGTCCTTCCTCCCTGACATGGCATGCATATGGAGCCTGGATTGGTCCTGAGGTAACTCATTTCTTAGGAGGTGTCAAGGAAGGAGGGACATGGTAACACAGGGCCTTGAATCTTTGCTTGGCTGGTGCTGCCTGGGGATGCACAGTTACAGGTCCAGGCACAGGCCTTGGGAGGTACACAGAGAGCACTGCAGTGGCATGCCTGGGGAAGAGGGACAGCTGGGTCCACCCTCTGGAACCCAGAAAGGGAAGGGGCTCTCAGCCCAGTGTGTGAGTTGGGTATTAGCAGGACGAGAGCTCAGGGTTTTTGACAATAAACACAGGACTTGTTTTCTGGACTCACTTGGTTCCAGTGGACCCAAGATCTCCTGGGACAACATGCCCAGGTAGAGACTGATGGGCCTCCTGAAGCAGGCCCTAGAAGGCCTTTCTGGGTGGCCTGGACCTGGCTGAGTTCAGATGCTGTCTCTGCTGGGGTGAGTAGAAAACCAAAGCAGAGCTGTGGAGCCATAGCCTCTGAGAGAAAAATGAGCAGCGATTTGCCTCCTCCCTTCTCCCTAAAATCAACAACAGGCTGTAAATGTGGGATCACTTAGAGACCAAAGCCTTCCTGCATCGGGGGCTTGTTATTCTCCAAGTTCCTTTCACATGCTCTAAGGGAACATGCCTTCCGGGGAGCAGAGCAGCCATGTGCTTCTCCCCTCTCAGCCCCTCGAGGCTCAGCAGACTGAAGGCCACACGGATGAGCAGCTCTGTTTCTTCCCACCTGTCTGCCAGCAGCCCCTCCTTCTGCCCACCCACCCATCCTCCACTAATCACACCATCTGAACTTGTAGTTTTTCATGAGCTTAATTAAATA
Source organism: Marmota flaviventris (assembly GCF_047511675.1). Taxonomy (NCBI): domain Eukaryota; kingdom Metazoa; phylum Chordata; class Mammalia; order Rodentia; family Sciuridae; genus Marmota; species Marmota flaviventris. Next base: position 15,234,237 of record NC_092511.1, read on the forward strand.
CTGGCAAGTTCTCAGGTCCTTCTCTGATTGTTTTTATGTGAATTAGTGTGAGTCTAGATCAATGTAAGAATGTCTTAGTATATGTGATTGTGTGTTGTGTATATAAATTTTATATATTGAATCTGGTACTATCTTTTCCAAGTGCTGTGTTCAAATCTATGTGATCTTTAGTTATTGTTTCTTCCTCACCATCTTCCCTTCCTGCTCTGATATATCCTCTATCAAGGTCTGAATACCCTCTATCAAGTCCTCTCCACACAGTTGTATAAACTGTGCATTGCACAACTCCATGGGGTACCATTGATTTTATAATCTATATAGCTAAATGTTACTCCTGGAGTCAAGGACTATGGCATCCCTGCCTCCATCTATTGTGTGGTCACGATTTACATAGGCGATTCTAATTCCTTTGTATAATTAATGACTCATATGTAATATCCTGGAACCACATGGAAATATTTTTTGGGTTACCTGCTGTTCTGAATTATCCATGCTTAACTCTTCCACCAATGCATATGATTAAGTTACTCCCATTCTCTCAGTTGAGCTAAATCAAGGAGATAGGTGGGAAATAGATTAAGCTGATCTGCACTGAGGTGTGAGTGACTGAGATGCCACTGGAGCCCTAGAGATATGGGGAAGGTGATTCTGTTTCTGATTGACCACAGGAAAATTCCAACTGTAAAATTACAACTAGATGAGCAGAGAGGAGTGGGAAGAGTTTTTGTCAGGGTGAGAGAGAGATTTGAAGGCAGGGTTTTTGATTACCCTGGGGCCCATCAACTCTGCAGACAAAAGGCTTGAATGGAACTTTCCTGTGGTGAGCATTTTCAGTATTTTGTCAGTTCAGGAAATCAATGATCATGTGAGCCTCCTGTCTCCAGCCACAGAAGCAGAATGGCCAGGGAATTGTTCTCTGTGACTCTGACTGATGGGGATGACAGATACATGACGTCCAGTCGGTCAATCAAAGTCACCTCTTCAGAACTGGAGCAAGGGAGGCCAAAAAATAGGAACCATTTAGAATTTTCTCTAGCAGAACGGAGACATGTCCAGGGCTCAGTGCCCAGTGGTAGTGGAGACTAAGATGAATGTCCAGCAGGGTGGACATGAGCATTCTGTGACATGAATTGGCATGTTCTACCTTGCTATTGGGGATTCCAGTCTGATACCTGATCCTCGTTCTCCAAATTTCCTGTGGATGCTGTAAACCAGTTGGTTGATATCTTTCCTAGTAATATGGTTTGGATGTGAGGTGTCCCTCAAAAGCTTATGTGTGAGCAATGCAAGGAGGAGGAGACATTGCAATGCTTGGAGGAGAAATGATTGGGTTATAGCCTCAACCTAATCAGTGAATTAATCCCTGATGGTATTAACTGAGTGGTAACTGGAGGCAGGTGGGGTGTGGCAGGTAGAGAAAGTTGTTTATTGGGGAGCGTGGCCTTGGGGTATATATTTTGAATTTCGAGCGAGGAGACTCTCTTTTTCTGCTTTTTGATCATGATGTGAGCTGCTTCCCTCTGACATACTCTCCTGCTATGATGTTCAGTCTCACCTGGAGCCCCAAGGAATGGACTTCGTTGTCTATGGATTGAGACCTCTGAAACCATGAGCCCTTAAATAAATTTTTCCTCTGTATAAATGTTCTGGTTGGGTCTCTCAGTCAGCAAAAAAGCTGGCTAAAACACCTAGTAATCCACTTCTCTCCAGGTTTATCTGTCAGCATCTGTTATTTGTAATCAAGAGTCCTGAGATGTGGAATTTTGAAGTCCGAGTGATTCTCCCTCATAAGCCGAGAAACTCTCTCTCTGTGGGTAAGGGGAAGGAAAGAAAAGAAAAAAAAATAAAAGGGAGAAAACAAGCCCTCACTTGTGGCACTTGGTGTTTGCATTTTTTTTTTTTTTTTTTACGTTACTGGGGATTGGATGCTGGGTGGTCTACAACTGAGCTATATTCTCAGCTCTTTTTTGAGACAGGGTCTTGCTAAGTTGCTGAGGCTAGCCTCCAATTTTCCATCCTTCCTTAACCTCTTGAGTGGTGGGAATTCTAGGCATGAGCCTATCCACCAGGCTTCTGTGGAAAAGTTTGAAATACTAACTTTTAAGCACCTGCCTGGAACATGAATATTTAAAAGCAGAGCTGTGTAGCCATAGCCTCTAAGAGAAAAGTGAGCAGCGATTGGTTGCCAGAAGCCACCACAAGCTGACCTCAGCCTGGCCAGGGAATTGTTCTCTGTGACTCTGTGGCACTGCTGAGTTGTAGAATGTGAGGACTGCACGTGGGACAAGGAAAACATGGTCAGATTGTGGCTTTCATAACCAGGTTACAACTTTACCGGACTCTGACCGTATGAACCTGAAGAGACAGATGGTGGGCAGAGGTCAGTCAGTGTTAGAGGTGAGGTAAGGCCAAGATCACTGGGTCTCTCCTCTGGCCAGGAAGAACCTCTTTATGGATAGGGGAAGAAATCTGTCTTCGATTTTACTTTAAAATGTTATTGACTATTAAACAGGATTCTGTGACTTGGGGCCAGATGCTTCCATCTTGGCCCCAGCTTCTCAACACCAAAAATGGGGTGGCACCTGCCTTGCCATTTCAGATGCTCTTGTACTAAGCAGTCCTTTTGTGCTGAGAACAGGATGAGATGGGTCTGCAGGGACAGCCTCGGGCTTCCAGGGCTGAGGCCCAGGGGTTGAGTCACAGAGGAGGCTTCTCCTGTACATGATTTGTGGCATCTGCATGAGGCATGCCTGCTGTGTCTGTGTGCTGTGTTCTTGTGGTAGAACTGTGCCCTGGGGACGTCCCACCCTTTGTGGCTCCAGGCATGTGTCTTGGATTACTTAGCCTCAGCGGGTGAGCAGACGACCGAATCCTGTTTTAGAGGACATGAAGAGGATGGTCAAAACATGCTACAAGAAACCCACAAAATGTCACTGGCACTGGCTGGCCTGCTCCCTCTGGCGTGTGTTGACAGGGTTTTGTAAATAGTCTGATTAATCCATGTCCTTTTGTGACCTAGAAATTCACAATTGGGATTTAGGTTTGTTCCTGGGACTTAATGTGTTGACCAGTTGCAGAGAGAAACAAAGGGGACACTCCTTAATTTCCTGGCCCACATCAGAAAAGCATGTAAAGAGCTCCTGGGCCTCCAAGAGCCACTGGCCTACACACCAGCAAACGTCGTCCTCCTCGGAGGTCTGAAACACCTGGTGCTTGTGTCCTGGTGAGTCCCCAGCCTACCTGATAGAACAGCCTGTAATTAAGACTATGGATGAAGTTCTAAGGACCCTGGGTGATGTTACCCATGGGACTCTAGTCTGCTTTAAATGCCTGTTCCGTTCTTTGTCTCCCAAAAGCATTTTCTCAAGATTAAATTGTAAATCATTAGGTAGGGACCAAGGTCCTCGGTAGCAGCTTTTGAAAGTATGAGCCACATAAATCTGAAATGATTCCAAATCAATTGTCTTCCAAAAAGTATCATAGTTAAGCTCACACTTGCTGGCACCACAAGGTATCTCAGCACTCCAGTGTCTCCCCCCAGAGCACTCCAGCCCCAACCCAGCACCAGCCCTGCCTGCATTTGAAGCTGAAAGAAAGTTGGGGTGAGGCCTAAAGGGTCAAATGGCCAGTTGTCACTATCTGCAATGGCCCCAGATAGCAGTATGAGGCCTGCAGGTGAGGAGTTCCCTATGCTCAATGCTTCCCTGGGGCCCAAGGAGATGGTCATCTGAGACTGCTCTACAGGGGAGCACCAGACTTCTGGGGCTGGAGGTGGATCTCTAACAGACAGACTCACCTGCCTCCTGTTTCACCCCCTGCTTTCCCTGAGCCCTTTTTCTAAGAATTGTGGGCATCTACATTCTGAAAGGAGTTGTTCCCTTATTCATTTGGATAAAATATCATTTAGTTGGAAAACTGAGAAAGAAGGTTTGTGCTCAAGACATGTGTTTTAGGGGACAGGAAAATTCCCAAGTCATTCACTTTTCCCCTTAAAAAGTACATGAAGGCAATAGTCTTATTATTATTTTTTTTTGAGTTCGTGTGACATCAGCCAAAATTACTGTTAGCTTACAACTTTCAAGGCCTAAAAAAATAATCCCCCTTTCCCCAAAATAAACATTACATATGCTCAGCAATAGGAGTACAGGATTGTAGAATGTGGAATTGGAAGGACTCTTAGGGTTTATTTTACCGATGAGGAAACTAAGGCCCAGGGAGGGGTGCTCCTTGGCTGCAGCAGAGACAGAAGCCAGGATTGAGAGTTCCCCAGGGCACGAGGCAGGCCCCACTGCAGCAAGGTGTTCACATGTGAAATTGTCTGCCTCAGTAGGTGGGTTCCATCATTCTGTTTTCCATTTGAACATTATAAGGCTTTGGGGCACAGACTGTCAGGGAGTTATGTGACTCAGGGTCTTGATGCTTCTTTAGATTTCCATGCCACCTGGGAGCCTCAAAGTCATTGGCTTGAAGGTGGTAGGGAAAAGCAGGGTACTTAAGCTGTTGTTTTTATTTCCAAAGGATCAGAGAGAAGTTGGGTTCCGTTTGGAAGAAAAAGCTCTGTGAATTTCTGCCACACCTGCCTCTTCAGGCCAGGTGTGATCTGTGGATCCAACTGGGTCTGCATCTTGTGGTGGATTCCTAGGAATAATTGCCTCCAGGGATGTGTCTACCAGCCCAGCTGTGCCTGAGGCCAGTGGGAACTGGCAAATAGAGGTCTTTGTACCAGGAAGGTCTCCATTTGAGTAAAGTAGGCTTTGGAGTGGCAGGATCTCAGCCAGCCTTGTGGCACCTCAAGCATCCCGGCCACCCTACTAAATTCCTGGGTCTTGGCATTGTGTTTGGCAAATGCTTAAAGAGAAAGAGAGGGGCTGGGGCATCAGGCCTCTGATTGCTGTTGTTTTCACATTTCTTGGAGCTCTTCCATCCACTGGGACAGATCAGCCTATCCAAAAACACCGCCAGTGAGGGACAGTAAACTGTGTTCCAGGGGAAGATCTCTAGGTAGGGAAACTCACAGGCAGGCAAGAATCCCTGAACACAATAGGGTCCTAATTCATACCTGCTGAGTGGAAGAAAGTTGGTAAGGCAGCAAAGAGGTTTTTCAGATTTCAGGGAACTCTGTCCAGCTATTATGCTGTTCTTCCCCTGGAGGCCCCACCTTCCAGAACAGCCCTTTTCTGACTGTTCACCAACCTCAAGATTTTGCACCCCCCAATGCAATAGTCTCAAAGATTAAAATCCTTGCTAGCTCCCCATGACTTTCAAAAGTGAGTCCTACAGTACTTTCCATATGATATTTGTCACATGGATGTTCCTTAAAAATTAGCTTTGGGGGTCACACATACTCTGGGGGAGGCATGATACATACTGGCACATTTCAGGGCCCTGACAGGTTCTGCAGAAAAGAAATTGGTTTTGCAAGCTTGACCACAGATCCAGTTGGTTTACATAATACCTGGTAGCATGCAGCAGAGTAAGGGGCATATCTTGTTAACATTAACCCATAGCAGAAAGGCCAAACAAATTCATCTGTACTCAATAGGTCTCTGAAATCTGCCTTGACCTAAAGGTTCTTCGTGTTTTACCGCCACATTGCTCCTCCTGCCTGTACCCTGTGGACCCCTCTTCCTTGGGCCTGTTGTGTGCTGTGGACTGAATTGAGTCTCCTTCAAATTCATATGTGGAAGCCCTAGTCCAGTACCTCAGAATGGGATGGAATTTGGACATAAGGTCTTTAAGGATGAAAAGATATTGAAATGAGGCTGTGAGGGTGGACTCTAACCAGACCTGAGTGGTGCGTTTAAAGGAAGAGGTGGTTAGCAAGCACACCTAGGAGAAAGGCCATCTGCGAGCCATGCGGGAGGCCTCAGAAGGAGCCATCGCTAAACGTGTCGGTCATAGACTTCTAGGCTTCAGAACTGGGAGAAATCAATTTCTGTTGTTGAAACCACTCTGTCTGTGGTCTTCTACACACAAACTTTCCCCAAGTGGACTCCAAAGCTGAGCATGCTTCACACCATGGCATGTTTATGCTTTCCTCCTCTTGGGGACTACTTCTTTCCCTAACTAACAAAACAGTAGAAGACAAAGCAATTCTGTCTTTCAAAACCTCTCTCAAATGTCTCTGCCAAGTCATCTCACCTCCATCCATCAGCTGCATGAGTCCCTCTCAGCCTGTGCCTGTGGAAGTCTCTGGCTAGCAACTCTCTCCTTTTCCTCTCTTATGGATGTTTTTTGCATGCGTATCCTTCCACCACCCTGTTGGATCTCTGGGGACAGAAACAAATCCCACATCCCAGTGCCCATCACTTAAGAGGTTCTCAATAATAATTTCCCAGTGCCCATCACTTAAGAGGTTCTCAATAATAATAATTATAATAATAATAAACTCTTTGCCAAGTCAAGGGGAGAACCGAGTACTTTGCACCTGTCTGACGTTGCTCAGCTTGTGTTGCGGGGACCCTAGTCACAACTCTGCTCTGGATCTGGGAGGAGGGGTCTTCTGAGTCAGACCTTGAAGGATACTGAAGAGGAGTGAGAGCCACAGTGAAAGCGAGGGAACAGAGAGCTACTTTATCTTAGTTTTCAAATAATTGTGTTTTTTGACCTGAGTGCTCAGGAATGCTGGGCCTTGAATGCAGAGGGGAAGCAGTAATCAGAGGATGAGGATGAGGATGGTGACATGCCAGCTCAGGACATGGGCTTGGATCCCTAGGGGAGTTCCTCCCAGCGATCCCATTGGACCAGGAAGGCACAGGTGTCTGGATGGTGGCTGAAGCTGAGCCCTCCCTTGGGACGCCCTGGGTGGGTCAGGGCAAGTGCTAGGACACCAGAGAGGAATGGCCAGCCTGCACGTGGGGCTTGTCACGCATGCAGCAAGGCTCACGACTCCATGACCCAGCCTTGGGAGAGGCCCTCTGGAGAGGGAGCTTTGACACCCTCCACTCTGATCTGAACACAGGTTTTTAATTTCCCAGTAATTTGCCCTTTCTACCTCTCCCTGGTTGGCTTCCCTGTCACTTCATTTCCTGCCGTATTCTCATCTTACAGCAAAGGTGAACAGAGTTGACCTTTTCTTGCTCCAAAGCAGAATAAAATGCAGAACAGATTTTTGTGAATAAAAATAGGCCTGAACACCACCAGCCAGTCACTTTGGCTCTATTCACCCATCTGGCCTGGCTAGCTCCTGCTCCACTGGACCAGCCCTCAGGGCAGAGCCACAGAGGGAGGCCGGAGTCCTGGGCAGCAGGCAGAGGCCACCTCTCCTAGCAAGAAGGGCAGGACAGAGCCACACAGAGGCCATGCTGGGTGGCTGCTGGACAACATTATCCCCTCCCAGGGGGGCACTGTGAGTATAAATATCTCCTCTCAGGCCGCCCTTGCCAGTGGTCCAAGGAGGAAAGATTGAAATGTCAACACCTGGTGGGGAAGTCAGGAACATCTGGGGAAATTCCAAGAGAGATGCAAATTCCCAGGACAGTAGAGAGGGCTATGATTTAAGGGCCAGGCAGACCACTATTCTAGTCCTTGCTCTTTTGCAACTGTCTTATCTTAGGTAAGGAACTAATCTCTATGAACTCAGTTTTCTCATCTGTGAAGTAGAGACAAGGTTCTGGAATCTGCAGGTAGATTATTATGCTCAAACAAGACAGCAGGAGGAAAGTGCTGAGCATATCATCTATGTGTCCTTGTCATTCAGGTTTTAGTTTGAGCACCTATGGCTCCATCAGTGATCCCACTCCCACTTTAGCCTCTCAGAAGCATCATGGAGTCCAATGTCAATCCTCTACAGAGCACGGGTGTTTTCTTATTTCTGCTTGAGAGTGTTGTCTGGCTCCCCTTCCTAATGTAAAGTCTTTGAGAGCAGGTTCCCTGTGTGTCAGCCACTGTGTCACAGTACCCAACCTGAGGCTCAGAGGGGGCACTTGGCAATGATTTACTAAATAAGTGCATGCAAACGCGATGGCTATGTTAAAAAGCTGTGTCTAGGTGACTTTTTGCCATGTGAGTCTTTGTTTTACCCCTGACTATATTTCCTTTCCTTGTCATCAGGCCGGGGCTTCCTGGCCTCAAGGGAGTTTGTGGTGAGGCTAAAAGCAGAAGTTGCCTGCAAGACACTTTCCTTTCTGCAATTTGTTTTCAAAAATTCTGAAGTCATGAAAAAGTACACCAGACTCCTGGAAGGTTTGAAGAGAGAGCACAAAAAGAAGGGGGTGGAGGGAGAGGAAGAGTGGGGAAGATAGGAGCTGGCTGGATTTTAAGCAGAAACATGAGGGAAGAGCACTCCTGGACATCCTCCCTCTCTCAAGTCCCTGAGAGATTTTTGAAGACAGGAGAGGCAGGAGGAAGCTCGGGCATTTCTGTGCACAGCACTGGAGCTCCATGTATCCATGGTAGCATCCTAAGGAGGTGGTTAGCACTCAGAGAGGGTGGGAACCTGGCCCCAGAAGTTCCCCAGGAATGGGAGTGGCACCAGAACAGCAGAGTGGACTGGTGTGATGGGTACCTGTGCACAGCCAGCCAGGACTACTGACTGAGGACCTTAGGGGCCTCCCTGGTACCCAGATACTACTTAAAACCTGGAAAAGGCACAGGTTCTAGAAAGATGGAAGTTAAATGAGCTCAGTTACTCCTTCATGTTATTCAGTCACCAAGTCTTTTGATCAGATGGTCCAGGATGTGCCCTGGGTCTATGTTTGGAGAAAGGCATGGGTGGATGCCATTGGTATCCTTCCTAGTGTTAAATGCTACAAAGGAAGATGCCCTGACCCCACCATCACTCCTGGGCTCCCTTTGGCTCTGTTCAACCCATAGTGTCACACCTTTAAACAGGTGTATCAGGTGTACTTTTTCTCAGGTCTTTATTTTTCTATAGTACACCTAAATCTCATAAAAGTTCACCTTGCACCATTATCGATATCTCATAAAACTTTGCCACTTTTCAGGGTTCTGTCTCCCTCACTTGTATTATCTCAGATCCTCAGGGCTTTGCAATTCTGGAGACACTTGGGAGATATGAATAGTGCAGGGTGGTGTCTCCTGGCCCATGCCATGTGACCCATCAGAAGGTGATCAGCTCCATGCCTACTTTGACACAGAGCTTCCAGTGGGCTTGGTGTCAGAGCTCCACACCCCCTTCTCCATGGTTACCTACAGCAGGTCCCATTGCTCCTGGGCTCTGCACTGGAGTGGGGGTAATGGTCCCATCCCTCCTCTGGCCTCAGGGTTTCACTGCCTGGGGCTGGATACCTGTCTTTTCAAATAATCAGTTGCTAAGGCCTTCCCTATATTTTTAGACAACACTAAATGATTCTCTTTGTGGCCCTGGCTTTCCATGAGATCCCCCAGTCTTACCTGATTTTTGTCTTCTCTTTTGCTGAAACACAGAAAAGGTGTCACAAGTACTTCCTTAAAGGAGATGACCAAAATCAGTACTAGCTTCCTTTCATTGCTGTAACCAATCACCATGACTTAGTAGCTTGAAAACAACACCAATGTATTCTCTTATGGTTCTGTAAAAGTTTGACAGGGGTTGCATTGGGCCGAAATTAAGGTGTTAGCAAGGCTGTGTTCTTTTCTGGAAATGCTACAGATGAGTCCATTCCTGTGCTTTTCACCTTTTCTAAATGCTGCCTTCATTCCTTGGCTACTGGCCCCTACTCCAAGTTCAGATAGAGCAGTAGAACATCTCTCTAACCTGCTCACAAAAATGTGGCATTCTATTTGGGCAATAGACAGGTGAGCCAACATATCTTATGTGAAAATTAAAAATGGTCTCAGGGAGCGAGCAGGATCAGAAAAAGAAGCCAGTACCCTCAGAGGGGCAGAAAGGCTTCTCAGAGGGCATCACTAAAACCAGTACTTAACTCCTTTACTAGTCTGGAAATACCTGAAGGCAGGGCTGAATAGAACTCATCGTCTTCTTTCCCTTGAGACTAAGTTGACTGCTTTCCACCTTGTGGCCACTTAATAAATATCACTTGGAATGAACCAATGACTCTTTCTCAGTCATTTTTTCCTTGGGGGCCACCATTGCAATAGGAGATCAGGGACTGGTTCCCAGCTGGAGGGCTGAGCTAGCATCCTCAAGATACACCCCAAGCCTGAGGGCTTAGATAATTTTCTTTATTGTTACATTCCCTGCCCTGCCCCCACCCCCACCCCATCAGAGTCGAATACCAGAACGGAAGCACGGAGTTCTGGGCACAGATGGGAGGCTTTGTAATAAACTCCCCAGACATCCCGGAATTCAATTTAAAACTAGCTCTTGGATTCAAGCAGGACTTAGGATCACTTTGGGTTTGATCAATGAGAGACATTTCCTCCTTTGAGTTTCTTCATATACTAGCATGCTGGGAATAAGAGGATGAAACTGAGTGTTATGGTTTAGATATGAGGTGTCCTCCAAAAGCTCATGTGTGACGCAATGCAAGAAAATTCAGAGGTGAAATGATCAGATTATAATAGGTTTAACTGAATTGGTGGATTAATCCCTTGATTAACTAGGTGGTAACTGTAGGCAGATAGATTGTAGTTGGAGGAGGTAGGTCACTAGGGGCATGACTTTAGGGGTTATATTTTGTCCCTGGTGAGTGGAGCTTTCCCTCTCTCTGCTTCCTGATTGCCATGTCCTGAACTGCTTTCCTCTTCCACACCCTTCCACCATGATGTTCTCCCTACCTCCAGCCCAGAGCAATGGAGTTGGCCATCTGTGGACTGAGACCTCTGAAATCATGAGCTCCAAATAAACTTTTCCTCCTCAACATTGGTGTCAGGTTTTTTGGTGACAGTGATTTAAAAAAAAAAAAAAAGTTGACTAAAACACTGTGCAAGTGAAATACTTGGCAGACTCTCAGGAAAGACATTCTGGGAAGTTCTATTTTCTGTATCCTGGGGGAAGATGGCTGCAGCTTGAGTTGGGAGATGCCTGAGTTGGCTGCAGAGGGGATGTCATGGTGGTTCTATTTTAGGGTCCATTCTCTGAGATTCTGACCTCTATCAAAAACTTGCCCTTGTAGCTTCTCGGACAACCCCTGAGCTGAGACATCTTTTGGCTCTTTGACATCAGGTTGTCCTATCTTCTCCTTCACACAGAGCTTCCGAATCAGGACTCCACACAGGACTTGGGACCTGAAACCTGCAAGTGAAGGCTGATCATAGGATGTCTGAAACCAGAGATCACCTCCTGGGAGGGTCAAGCTGAAGGCAGTGCTAATCTCTCAGTGGTGAGTTAGTGTTTGCCAATGAAGCTGAGTGGCCAGTGCAGGCTTCCCCTGGGCCATTATTTCCTTTCTCATACTGGAGGGGCTCATCATTCTTAGATGTCCCTGAAGCTTTGCAGGCTTCTAGGGTAACAGAAGACTGAACTGTTTTACATTCCTTGGAGTGTTGACCTCCACGCCATTCTTTAAACCATAACTAGCAACCTATTAATGGGCTGTGAAATCAATGAAGTGGATGGAGATCAGCCTAAGAAAAAAGAAAAAGAAAGGAGACATAAAACTAAGGAATATGGGTGTTGCTTTGGTAAAACATTTCAGTTTAGTGTATGATACACAGTATACTGAATGTAGATTGCAATATGAGATGTATTTATCACCACAGATTTTAGGTAAAAATGGTAAAAGCATCTCAGCATCATTGGGGAATTTCATGTTCCCTGGGGAGAGATGCTGAGCTCTGATGGGGGCAACTTCTCTAATTGTAGAATAGAAATGCATAAACCATCTACACAATGTCCTTTTCCTGAGACTTTGGGGGCAAGTGGAGGAGCATTGGCTGGAAATTGGAGGCTAGAGTTTTGAATCTGTTGCCTAATTACTGTGAGCCTAACTACACTCAGCTCTCTCTTGCCCATGTGGAGATTACACTGTGTGTACTGCTGCCCTCTAGTGGCAAGCCTTGTAACTTGCGTCAACTGCGATTTTCGTCTTCGGTTTATTGATGGCAAGTAGCTGTCCAGATTCTCTGGTCAGGGGAAAAGGTGAATTTCATTTCCAGCTGAGTGGTACCCATGTATATGTTATGAGGTGTTCCCCAAAGCTCATATATTTTGAATTCCCCTCCTTGGGATATACTACCTTGAAGTGTTGTAATGGGAGTCCCCTTTATAGTCAAGGGTTTGATGAGGTTCACCTGTATTAGGGACTTAGTTGTATGCCATATACTCTGGATGCACCTGACAGGTCTGAACTGAGTCCCGCCCCCCCGCCCCCTCTCCCCGCAGAGAGTGGACCACATGTTTAGAAAGTGTAGCCTATTTGACTTGTCACTTTCTTCTGCCTTTTTCTTTTCCGATGCTATCTGAGCCTATTTGTACTCCTCATTAAATCTCTAATTGATTTTCTTTCAGTCTTTGGCCCAATCTCTTGCAAGAAAGTGACTTTCCAAAATAAATTCTTACTTAGACATCATGCTACATTATTCCGAGACAAATGTCTGGTAATTAAAAGGAGACCAAATGTTCCTTGGCATTGTCCCTGGATTGAAAAGGCTCAGTTGTCTGTAGGAATGTGGTCCTGAGGTTTCTCTAAAGTTAGAAGTACACTGGGGCTGGGGATGTGGCTCAAGCGGTGGCGCGCTCGCCTGGCGAGCGTGCAGCCCGGGTTCGATCCTCAGCACCACATACAAACAAAGATGTTGTGTCTACTGAAAAATTTTTAAAAAATGTTAAAATTCTCTCTCTCTCTCTCTCTCTGGAAAAAAAAAAAGAAGAAGTACCTGGACCAGTGTATTTTCAAATACCCGAAAACCATTATCTTGGATCATTGCATCCACTAGATACTTAATAATTGTTTGTTAAAAGTTAAGTAGGTGAGTGGGTAGACTCTCAGATCATTTTCTGAGCTACAGAGTCACAGGGTAGAGTGCATGGTGCATGAAGCAGGTTGGATGAGTGGAGTTACTAGGCAGGGTCTGTCCACTTGGAGCCACATCAGGGTATTTAATCGATGAGGTTGAAAGACCCAAGTAAACATTTAGCAAAACTAGAGTCAAAGTGCTTTTTCAAAACAATCATTTAGATTACTAAACCACTATCTTATGGGGGTCAGAGATCTGAAGTAGTTAGTGTTTCACTTTTAAACAATTCACTTCCCTTCTGACTTCAGGAATCCCCATGATGGTTTGGTTTTGAGGACATTACCAGTCAACCGCAGCCAAGCAGTGATTAGTGAACGCCTGCTCTATAGACATAGGTCTGACTTCTGGGCTGAGTTCAAAGCTGAGTCCTTACTTAATGATAATATAGGATTAGCTTTCTTTTAAAACTCCCCATGTTGGAACCATTTTGAAAACAGCACAGAAATATTCATGGGTATTTCAGGGCACAAGAGAAGGCGTGGAGAAAATTTTAAGTGCATATTTGAGTTCTTGTTCATGTCCTCTCATAATGAACTATGGAGAAAATGTCCATCCCTTATTCTTTTCACAGGAAACTGTCATTATTTCCAAAGGGACAGGACAAATCAGGGGCTTTAATTCCTCCCAACGTGGATTAATGTGCTGAGAGTTGGTTCCAGGACTTATAGAACTCTAGAGAAAGAGGGCTATAGCTTTGAGAATTATTTGTTGCAATGCTATTTAAAGGAATCTGATTAAAGGTTTGGAAGAAACACTAGAATTCTACAAAATAACAAAGTGCAAGAACCAGTGAAGGCATGCAAGATGATTTTTGCTAAAACATAACCATTAATATTTAACTATATCTTCATTTTAACACATTAAAAACAGTTAAATATCACATCTTATCTGGTATTTCATGAATAGATTTGCTTGAGAAAAGACTAGAGAAGTCATTTAAATAAAAACAGAAGAAAACAAAACATAAAAGAAGACCTGCTAATTTAAAGACAATCACCATCATCATCATCATCCAGTGAGAATTGTGAGGCTGGTACCTAAACAATGAAGTTTGAGGAACAAACTCAAAGGGAGCATTAAGTTGGATTTTTTTTTTCTTTGCAATGCTGGCCTGGAATCCAGGGCCTCACTATGGCAGGCAGGTGTTCTACCCAAGTATTAAGTTTTTTGCAGTAAAATTAGAAATTTTATAGCATGATTCTGCAATTTATTTGGAACAACTACTCAGAAACTACCATTTACTTGGGACAAGGCTCAGACTCTATGATTTTATTTGGAGGCTACCTTGGGAGTGTGGCCACTCTGCTGTCACGGGGAACATTGTTATAACAGGAAGTTTCCAGAGCCCAGTCTGTGAGTCCATCAGGGAAGATCCCCAGCAGGAAGGAGGGTGCACTCAGACCCTTTCAGGAGAACAGGCTTCTTCCCAGGGTTTTGGACTGCTCTAGAGCTTTCCCTTCTGCCCCACATAGGGTGTGACTTATCACTAGTGACACCAAACCCTGTGGGGTATCACTGGAGGCCAAGCTAACAGGTGAGTTTCTCCTCTACACCTGGTGTATCACTGGAGGTGTGTTTCTCCTCTCCTCCTCTACACTCCCATCCCTGGATGGGAGCCTCATGACATGTGTTAAAAATAAAAATGAGGAATGTGCTTTGCCTTTTCTCACGTTATTGAGGTTTTGGGGATGGAGAATTGGCTTGGGAGGGCACTTACAGGACAGCTCCACTGTCCAGCTTCCTTTTATGTGGATCTTCATCATGAGAAATCTTGACTAGAGAATCTGTTCATAAATTTGGCCTTACTCTGGATTCCCGGGAACAGAGAGGTGGGACATGGGATGCTGGCACTGGAGGAGGCAAGGGAAGGCCTCACCTTGCTGAGCGCTCTAGCAGAGAAGGGATTCACAGAGAAGGGACCTCAGAGCTGGTGCTGGGGATGCCATTTGGTGGTCTGGGAGTCGCTGATTGCTTTCTCTGTTGCAAAGCCTTTGATTTCTACCGGCTCATGTGGACACATGTGGGTATTCTTGGTGGCCTGGCCATTGAACATAATTAAAAGAAATGATTGGCTTTCTCTTGATGCAAACATCTGGTTTTACTTGAAACAAGATGACTTAGCTGTTTCAGAAACATTCTTGTAACCCTGGATTCACATTTTCTTCTTAAAATATATATTTTCTCTGTTCAGGCAGCATGTTAATGTAAACACTCCGTGTAACTGACAACCGACAGTTTAAGAAGTATGTGGGGCTGCGAGCACCGGAGGAACCGCAAGAATGATTGCGTTTTTGATTTGATCACTGGAAATCTGTTTCAACAGTCACTCTGATTTAAACAATTACTCTGATTTATACTCCAAACGCTGTAATTTGCAGAAAATGTAACCATGTGAGGACATTTTTGCAGAGTATGTCTTGGCAACTTTGTTTTCTTGTGATGTCATTCTCTTTGGCCTCAAGGAAGCTCAGAGGGAATAGAAGAAGGAAAAACAGGATCCTTCTTTTGATGTGCTTCCCTGACTGCCAGGAAGAGTGTTCTTGTCTTCCTGGCTTGCGGTTCCCAGTCCCCAAAGTCAACTCTGCGGTGTTACAAATGATATTCAGGAGAGAAGCAAGACCAAAATCTCCCAAAGGTCAAACAATTAAGTTTAGGAGATAAGGTGGGGTTTCCTTGCCTCTTTCCTGTCTGCAGTTAAGGCAGGCCAGGTGAGATGCATACTCACACACTATGTTCACTCTTCAAAACTCAGAAGAACATAAGGTTTAGTCCCTTCATTGCTCAGAAAAGAAGTCAGCTAGGCTGACATTGCCCAGGTTCTAGAGCAAGTTTGTGTCAGAGGCAAGTCTCTGGGTTTCTGATTCATTGGAAGCTTGCAAATGTAGGCATGTAAATGCAAGTTGGTCCTATTTGGTGTACAGAGAATGTGTCTCAATAAAATGAGAAGGCATAATAATAAAAAATTAGGTGGTCCATGTGTTGTGGGGTCCAGGTTAAAGGAGTTAGTATTTAAGCATTAGCTCTGTATGTTCATCTACTCTCACCCCAACCAACCCAGTGGGCCCAGTGCTGCTGGGGAAAGAGCCATGGAAGTGTGGAAGGGGCTTCTTGGATGAGGTATCATGCCCCTGACTTGGTACCATGACCCATGGTGCTGGTGGGGTGCCCTGCCTCTCTGACCACATCTTCCTAGACCATCCATCTCCAACCTAGCCCTGGCCCAAGGGAACCACAAAGAGGTGATTCTATTTAAAGTTCATCTCCTTGACATCTGTATGTTTCAGTTACTTTTTCAGTAACTTCTTCAAATCTACTTTTGTGGCTCCCATTGAGGAAGTATAAGT
This sequence comes from Marmota flaviventris, assembly GCF_047511675.1. Classification (NCBI taxonomy): domain Eukaryota; kingdom Metazoa; phylum Chordata; class Mammalia; order Rodentia; family Sciuridae; genus Marmota; species Marmota flaviventris. The sequence goes on from NC_092511.1 coordinate 15,250,442, forward strand.
TGTGACTCTGAAATCACACAAAAGCTCCTGAGTGAGATAATGCAAGAAAGTTTAGAGGTGAAATGACTGGGTTATTAGACCCTTAACCCAATCAGTGCATTAATCCATTTGAATGGATTAACTGGGTGATAACTGTAGGCAGATAGGGTGTGGCTAAAGGAAGTAAGTCACCGAGGGTATGCCCTTGGGGTTATATTTTGTCCCTGAGGATCAGAGCTCTCTTTGCTTCCTTGTTCCATGTTCTGAGCTGCTTTCTTCCACCACACTCTTCTGTCATTATGTTCTGCCTCACTTCCAGCCCAGAGCAATGGAGTTGGCCATATGTGGACCGAGACCTCTGAAACCATGAGCCACAAATAAACATTTCCTCCTCTATGTTGTTCTTGTCAAGTCTTTTGGTCACAGCAACAGAAAAGCTCCATAGAACACTGTAGTTCCTGTAAATGAGGGGGGACCTGCCAATCACTCAGTTCCTCAAAACAGGAGTTAGCCCACAGGCAGCAATCAAAACCTGTTTTATAAGGGCTAGAGTTGTGGCTCGGTGGTAGAGCTCTTGCCTGGCATGTATAAGGCACTGGGTTCTATCCTCAGCACCACATGTAAATAAATAAATAAAAGATCCATTGAAAAACTAAAAAATATTTTTTAAAACGCTCTTTTACAATAACCATTGGATTGGCTATTTGACTGATATGTCATGGGATAACATGCTTATCATGCTAATTGCACCAACAATGAAGTGATTATTTATTTTCCTAAAAATGAACCTGATATTCCATATGAGCTCTTATTCACTGGGCAGTAGAGGAAAGAATAAAAACAGATTTTGGTCTAATTTAGTAAATTAAAACTCATCCCTTTATTTGAAGAGTTCCTTTAGTTAAATATCGTGTCTTTCAGCTCCCTTCTTTTTCCTTTTGGTATTTGGGTATGTGTTAGTTTTCTGTTGCTGTGACAAAATGCCTGAGATAATAAACTTTTGAAGAGGAAAGATTTACTTTGGTTTACAGCTTCAGACAATGGCTGCTTGGCCCTGTTTCTCTGGGCCTGTGGTGATGCAGTATGTCATGGTGGGGAATATGTAGTAGATGAGGCTTCTCACTTCATGGTGGCTGGGAAGCAGAGGTGGGGGAGGTCCCAGGGTCCCAATATCATCTTCAAGGGCAAATCCCCAATGCCCTAACTTCTTTCCACTAGATCTGACCTTTCTAATGTTCCAACATTTCCTATTGTGCCACAGGATGGTGACCAAACCTTTAACACACGGGGAACATTTGAGATCCAAACCATAGAAGTGTATGTGAGGAGGGAAGAGCATGTTCTCAGATCCCTGAAGCATTAATAATCCTTTGATTTTGGAGGTGGGGGCCCTTGGTCTGGTCACTGCCAGCTTATCTGGTTTTGGTGGCTATGGTCAATTTATATCCAACCTTGCAATTCTGCCTCTGAAGTTGATTGCCATTCCTGGATGCATCCTCCATGTAGCTCTGACCTGAGCAGGCCACCCACTGTCTGCTGTGGTACTTACTACGATGGCCCATGCAGACCCTTGTTTCTTAACTCAGTGGCCATATAAATCTCCCTCAAATGTCCTGGGAATGTCTGGGTCCCAGATATGCCACAGGGAAACCAAAAACATCTCAGATAAGGGAACCCAAGTTTCTGAACTTCCCTGGGCTGTGGCATGCTGTGCAATTAGATTTCTTTTGAAATGGTTGCCACCATGTTGGTCAAGAGAAGACTTCAAGGAACTTACCCCAGAATCCCAAAGTAAAACAAAGCAAAGAAGTCCATTCTTCCTGGCTCTTCTCTCTAATTTTTAAACATATTGGAATCTACTTATCTCACCCCCAGATTTTCTGTTTATCATCCCTTATTTCTTGAATCTCTTAGAAAGGGGTAGATACCTGGCTTTTCACTTCCTCTGCATATCCTTCTTTGAATTGGGCAGCAAATGTCATGTCCTATTTATACCACAGGAAAAAAAATGACATGATCTACATTTCTTCAACTGATGGGTGGATTACTCTCCAATTTACATTTGCATCCTGCTGGACCTCTATGAAGAATAACAGATAACTAATTTTCTTCTCAACCTTACTATTAGAAAATCTAATAGAATTTTTGACTTAAATATCACCAAACTGAACTATTTTGTTGCCTCCAACCCCAAATATTTTTCCTTTACACCAAAGCCTTTCAATCTTGGTGAATGGCTCTACCATCTATTCAGCTGACCTGGCCAAAAATTTAAGAGTAGGTTTTGAGTCCTCTTCTTTTTGCTCACACCTCCTATCCAGCAAATCCCATTGCCTCTAACTTCAAAATATATCTTGTATCCCAAAATACTTTATCGTATCTAAGCTACCTTATGCTAAGCTATTATCTCTCTCACTTGGACCACAATGACAGCCTCTTAACTGGGATTCCTATTTAGAGCTGAGAGTCTCACCCCATAGGGGACATTTGGCAATATCTGAAAACTTCTGGTTTTACTACTAGGAGCAGCAGTGAGTGAAACATGCAACTGGCATCTAGTCAATAGAAATTAAGGTTGATGTTAGAAATTCTACAATGCATAGGATTCCCCCCCCCCACACACCCCATAATGAAGAATCACTTAGTCAAAAGTTCAACAGTGCAGAAGTTCAGAGATTCTGTCCTGGACTTATTCTACCTACACACAGGCCAACATGATGTCTTCTAAAGTAGATTAGATAACTCACTCCAATTTTTTAAATAATGAAACTTTCTATTATAAAAAGAATAAGTTTAAATTATTACTGATTTAGTAGTCTATAGACCCCCATAGGACCCTTCTCATAAAATGTTCCTATTTCCTATTTATACCTTCTGACTATTTACAGAGCTCCCGTAGCAAAAGTCCTTGTCGCCTTTAATTTCCTAAACTTGCTCTTGTCTTCAGGCCTTTGCACCTGCTGTTCTGCTTGGAATAATATTCTCTAGGTCTTTGTTTCATTGTTATCTCCTAACTTGGGTCTCAAGTCAAGTGTCACCTTCCCATGAGTGTTTCGTGATTTCTGTGTAAAATAGGCCCTCTGCCCACCCCCGTAAAACACATGCACTCACCCAATTTCATTTTCTTCATAGCACTTATCATTACCTACAATTCTTTTACTTTTTATTGTTTATTTGCGATTTGTCAGTTTCTTGAAGATATGAATATTCTACTAGAACAGTACAGAGTAGGAGCTCAATAAATATTGCTGGTTTCTCCATTGATTGGTTGTTATTATGCTGAGTGGAAGCGAAAGTGATTTAGCACATCCTTTCTCGTTCATCAATGCCTAGCTTTCAGGTCCATTGTTTTACTGTGAAATCTTATTTCAATAATAGGAGCTGAACATTAACTCTGCATTCCTATATATATTATATACTATGATACATATATCATAGTATATAATATATAAAACATAATTATGTATTATAATTTTATATATTTCACATAATATGTATAATATATAACATTATACAATATAGTATATGATACATATTATATATTATTATGTAATATATGTATGCATATATATAGTTATTTTTCAAAATAGTGCTCTGTTGCAAATGGAAACATACAAAGTGTTTATTTATTATTAAAATAATACCCCACCCTCCCTTTTGTTCCCCCAGTAGGTAAGAGGATTTTCCTTTGCTGGCTGGCCTGTTTGTGCTGGCCCTGGCAACTTAATGTTGTTCAGTTGCCCCTTTTCTGCCACGCAACTATTATCTAAGTCTATTTCTATGTTGGTGGAAAGGTTTATTTCTTTGCAAATTAGCAGAGAATGTGCAAAGCAGACACTCTAGAGACTCAAAATCCACTTCAAATAACAGACTCCCCTTTGCCTGTGACTTTACCCACGGTGGGGGGGGGGCTATGTGAATGTGCCTCTTGGGCATGGGTGTGTATTGTGGTGAGTGTGTGTTCAGGTTTGCATGTGTACAACAGGTGTATGTCTGTGCCCATCCTATACCCTAGAGGCTAAAGACTGAATATGGTAAAAGACATTCTGAGCATCAACACAGAGAAGGATGGTGGGAGGAGCCTGTTCACTTAACATATCTGGTTTTAGCCTAAGGAACTACTCTCATTTGGATGGGTGGCAGCTATTTATAGTTTTTTTTAATTCATTTGCAAATGACCTAGGTTCAAATTGCTTTTTTGTTTGTTTCAGAACAATTACTTAATTTTTTTCTGAGCCTTCATTTCCTGATCTGGAAAAAATCACTGATAATTTATTTATGAATGGTTCCCCAAATATCAAAAGATCAGTACCATCATGCCAGGACACCTTCCCTCCCCTTGCTGGCTATCTGTCCTTAGCTGATATCTCTGAGGCCTTCATTACCCAGATTGGGATGTGTGGGTGGTTTAAAGGATTTGTTTTGCAAAAGGGAGGTGCTTCTGGATGAAGAAAAGGACACAGCCAGAAGGGGGGATGATGTAGACAAAGCCAGAGAAGGTTTAGTTGGGATCAGTTTTCTTCTTCATTGATGGAAACACGATGAAGTTTCAGGTGCCTCTGTGAGACAGCAGTAGAGAGAGATGCAACGATGATCTTTAAAAGTGCTTTCTGTGTGGGCTGGGGCTGTAGCTCAGTGGTAGAGCACTTGCCTTGCCTAGCACTGGGTTCGATCCTCAGCACCACATAAAAAATAAATAAATAAACAACTAAAATAAAGGCATTCTGTCCATCTACAACTATAGAAAATAAAAAAATTTAAAAAATGCTTTCTGTGTTACATTGGTAATGCCACTTGGATATTTTCCTGAAGGCCACAATGCTGATGGATGCTGTTCTCTGCCACTCTGGCCAGAGCAAGGTTTCTTTTCTGAGACAGTCTTCTTAAAGAGAAGTAGACTTTATTCAAGTTAGAATCAATTTGTAATGTTGTCACAAGGATTAAATGTAGATTAAGCATAATTCAGAGTGTAAACTTCAGTGCAGGACCTGGTATACATTAAGCACTAAATAAAATTACAGTGTTTATTGTACAAATTTGCAATGAGGATGCTAATCTGTCTTGTTTCTCAAAAGACTCACTTGAGCCTCAAGAGTACACAATGTCATTTATTTAGTGTTTACTTTTTGCTGCTTAATTTAATAGCCTTTTATTGGTATGGATTTTCCCTTAGCAGCCCATACCCCTGCTCAGAACTGCTCGTGAATCTAAGACTAATTTCTCAAGTTTGCTTGGAGATTCAGAGAAATGGGGCCTAGCTTTAAGGGCACTGAATTCTTCTGCTAGGAACAACTGCATCTGGTTCTTTGAAATATCTTCGTGCCATCATGAGGGGGATAATTATGACACAAATTGCATGGATCAGCTGGGCTCCCTCTATGCAGCTTCCTGAGAGTGTCCCACAAATCCTTCCCTTTGACCCTCCTACCCCACTTCAGACTCCCACATGGAGGAGTGGTTTGCTCTGTGGTTCTGCAATCATGATCTTCAGTCTGACAAGCTTGGGATCAACTTAGTCATCATATCCTGCATGATGTCTCAGGACAAGGCATGATCCAGGAAAGACAGCCCAAGATACCCCAGGCTCTGGCACAGCACCTACCTGGCTTCCTCCAGCACTTGGCTTCTTCCTGTCCACTGTCGACCTTGTTCTCTGGGCCCCACACCTCTGTAGCTGAATCCTTCAAGTACCTATTGCATCTTTTTCTGAGAGGCAGCCTTGCATAGGAGAAAAGAGCCCAGACACAGGCAGCAGATACTTGGAGTTGAATTCCAGCTTCATCACTTCACAGCTGGTGAAAGGATAGTCAGTTACTGAGTCTTTTTCATGTCTCAACTTCCTTATTGGTGGAATGGGGAACTGATGTTATCTGTCCCATTCAGTTTCCATGAATGTGAGTCAATGTTTTATTCTGCTTGGCGTGCAGCAATCACTATGTAAATGTTCATGAGTGTGGTGATCATGATGATGGTGATGATGATGATGAAGAAGATGATAATTCTCTTCCCTTGTGACAGCAGCATCCATACAGCCCTGGGCACAGAGTTGGTTGGTCTTAAATAATCTGTTGCTTGGAACAGCCTGACCAAGCCAGGCTCTGAGGGATCTATGGGAGGCAGCAGCAGTCTCTGAGCTGGCTCCTCCTTGTGAACAGTCATAGGCCACCTCTAGGAAGGAACGCTAGAGAAAGAGTTTAGTTACAGTGAGGAGAGCAGGGCTGGCAGGGCTGAGTACCAGTCCTGAGGGCCACTGAGAGGCCCACATAGTGCTGAATTGCCACAGTACAGTAACAATACCTAATGACACAAGGGACTCTTTCCTTTGGCCATGAACTCTCATTCCTTTCTGCGAGGAGGTTGCCTGTGTTACTATGAGAATAACTAAAATAACTTTCAATCTAAATATTTGGCAGTTGTTAGCCAGGGTAGTTGATGGACTGGGCAAGGAGGGTTGCTTCCTACTAGCAGGATCTGTGCTCTCAGAATGGTGGTCAGTGCCATCACACCAGATGTCCTCTGGGCCAGAGGGGAATTAAAAATCTTTTTAAAGAGTCTCCATTTCCTATGTTAGGAAGAGGCCAGGCCCCACTGGGGATGGACAAGATGGCATAAAATGAGTATGAGGCCCACAGAGGGAGGCTGGTGCACCCTGAGCTATTTGAACTAAAGCAAACTTCATCTGCATTCCCATTTTCTTCTTCAATTGCCTGTTCCTGAAGGTTGTGATTTCCTGACTCAGGGATTTGCTGGATGGACAATGACTTCATGGGAGAAAAGTGAGCATTTGGAACAGCAAGTAAAAAAGGTTCTAGATGAAGACCTGGGTTGGAGGCTGAGAGTTGCAGTGTGAGGCTAGGCATCTCCCCAGGAGGGCTATCTCCAGGTTCTCTCCCTACATTAACTGTGAACATGTGGCAACATGGATACTCCTCATATATGACCTTCTTACTAGTGCTGACCTGACCCAATGGAAAGATTTAAGTGTATTGTGTTGATTCTGGCTCTCTCCAAGGACCTGAGGCCTTTGTGATGGTCAGGTGACCCAAGCCACTTTGCTCCTAATTGAATCAGGGACTTTAACTTCTATGGAAAGGCAATCTAAATTATGTTCTTGGGAATAGCTGGGTATAATGCCAACCTTAAGCAGTATGGGTTAAAAAGAAAATTCCAGTAAGAGGGCTGAGATACGACAAGAGACTCATATCCATAGGACAGGCAGGGAGAGGCATGTGGGACTGGAGAGAGGAGGAGGTGCAGGCCCACAGGACTGCAGCAGTGTCTTCAGTCTGGCCAGCTTGGATGCAGCTTTGATCCTTATTACATGGTTAACAGTGAGGAGATGTCCAACACTAAGTACAGAAAATCACATGATCTCGTTTTAAAATCTCAGGTGCCCTTCCTTGCCAAATTTAAGGTTTTTGTCCTAAGCGGTCACCATCAACCAAGTTCAAGAATACAGTGTTCCCAGTGGGACAGGGCTGCTCTCTAGGGAGATTGGGTAGGTTGAATATTAGTGGCATTTTATGATCAATAGTGACTTCTTGAGTAATTTCTAATGGTGGCAGTAAGACGAGTATACACTGAGGAGTGGCCACAAATGCTCAGAGGAAAAGTATGGACAGAACTGTACCATAGGTTTTCTAACTTTTCAAGTCTAAGAACATTCTTTTGTAAAAATGTGACTTAAAACAGCTATTTATTTGGGCTGGGGATATGGCTCAAGCGGTAGCACGCTCGCCTGGCATGCGTGCGGCCCAGGTTCGATCCTCAGCACCACATACAAACAAAGATGTTGTGTCCGCCGAAAACTAAAAAAAAATAAATATCAAAAAATTCTCTCTCTCTCTCTCTCCCTCCCTCCCTCCCTTAAAAAAACAGCTATTTATTTAATTCATGATTCTGTGGGTCACTCATTTGGGCAGGGATCATCTAAGTGGGCCGGGCTTAGTGACTTTGTTGGGATCCCCCCACATATGTGATCTCCTTCTGGGTTTGATGGAGGCTGGGAAGTTAGAAAAGGCTCAGTGGAATGACCCTTCTCAGATCTGTGTTCTCTCATTCTGCACCAGGTGAGTCTAGACTTTATTGCAAGATGGTGGTGGCAGGGTCCCAAGGGAGCATCTAGAAGTGTGCAAAGGCTCTTGAGGCCCAGGCTTGGGAATTTTGGAACATCACCATCTCTGCATTATATTATTCAAACCAAACCACAAGGTCAAGAAATAGATTCTGCCTCTTAATGGGAGAGGCTGCAAAGAATTGTGGCAATTTTTGCAATTGACCACAGGTGTCCTCTGTACTTCTGCTAGCTGTAAGGATTTGCTCGTTGCCTTTTGAAGTTCATAAAATCATTCTTGAAAGGAAATCCGAGAAGAGCTCCAGCGTTTGAGAGATTATAAGAATTCTGTTTCAATGTCAAAAAATTTCCCAAGCTCCATAGAATAGTTCATGGATTTTTACAATCTAGTGTTTGAATAATTACTTAATAACTAAAAGTTACTGTGAATTTCAGAAAATTTTGAAAAAATTTTTGATCATAGCAGTATCAATATGCATTAAAAAGTGGTTTAAAGTGCAGATGGAATATGACATGCTAAACCTATAGTCATTGCTCAATGTACAAACAGCCTCATGGATCCCTGTAGTGCATCTGAGACAGGATAAAGAACTAAGTTTCCTAGCATGGGGATCAGTATTTTAGATCAGATGAAGAATGGGCTGAATGCTGTTCAGTTCTGCCTCCTTTGCTCAAAGGACTGTGCATTTATATGCAGTTGCTCTTGAGAGACTGCATTAGAAACTGCCCTCCCCACCCCCCAATTCTCAAATCCTCATCCTTCAAGTCAACAAGTAAGGTCCAAAAATCCAGTGCAAAAAGTCACATCCCAAATTTATAATTTCCAGAGTGAAAATGCAATCCTTCAGGATCTGGGGACACAGCATATGACCACCATCAGTGGCTTCTTCTGCAGCAATGAGCCAAGAAGATGGAGCAGGTGGCAGCAGGCTGGCTCAGCCACTGTCAGGTTCCTGCCCCTCCTCAGCACTTCTGGTTTCTTCTCAAGGAAAGTGGGAGTTAAAAAGTCCCTTTTAGGAAGACTGAAAGAGGTGAGCCCAACTATTATGTATGACTATGAGGCACTAATAAAAACAGTTAGAAATAGGATGAACCAGGTAACAAGAAGGATGGCACAAATAAAAACTGGCTCTCATCTTTTTCTTATTTTCATGCCATCCCTGATCTCCCCATGATGGCACAGCTACCTTTTCAGTGAAGAAATCTTGACTTTGAGAGATGGTACCTTCCCTGGCTGTGGATCCCTGCTTTGCATTGGGGTTTTAACAATGGTCTTAATTAATGCACAGGCATTCTGGTGAGTGCTCAAAAATTATGTGGTCCCAAACTCCTTGCATTTCAGAAAGAGGCAAAGGCAGGAGGCCACAGGAAGGGAGCAGGGGAGAGCAGGTCTTGGTTGGAGGGTGTTCTCTTTCCTAGGTGGGTGGCTGGAGGCCTGGTTACACTTCTGCCATTCGGTGCCATGAGTCAGTTTACCTCCCAATGCACATCCTTTTTGGCTTATGCAAGTTTGAGTGGAGTTATTTTATTGGCAATCTTGATAGCATTGATTAAGACACATTAATTTACAGGTTTGTCACCCCCCTTTGATATTTGCCTGTGCTGGGCTCTGGCAGCTGCACTGTTTGCCAAGGACTCTGCTCTGCTAGCTGAAGTCGTACAGGAGGCTGACATGTAAACAGATGATAACAGTGTTATAGGAAAAAGGAGAACTAAAAATGTATGTGTGGAAGGGGCCAATATGAGCAGAAAAGGAGGTGGCATCAAAGCTGGGCTTTGTTGGGTCACTAAAAGTTCAACAGGAGCATAAGACCAAAAATGAGAAGTAAGATAAGTCAGATAATAATGAAAAGTAAAACAGGATGCTTTCAGGATGGAAGCGAGGGAGTTTGGCATTGCTGCTGTGTAAAGGATGGGAAGGGAAGGTTCTAGAGCTGAGGCCCCAGGCAGGGCCAGTCTCTCAGGGGCTGCTCAGAGATCCTTCCCCAGCTTGCTCCAGGGCTCTTGGCTGTTGAATTATGGAGATATAAACAAGTATAATTTCATTCATATTTTCAGCAAAGGTATAAGATTAAACATTGTTGTCCTCTGACCTGAGAAAAGTCCATTACCAATTTATAAATCAGCATCCTTCAAAACATTCCTGCCAAATGCTCTCAGCATTAAACAAAAACATGTCTGAATCAGGGGAAGGTGGGAACAGGCCCTTTTAATAAATGGTTTCCCTTCCTGCTCTTCTCCTTGGCCACCACAGATTCCCTGACTTCACTAACAGAAATGCTTAAAAGCAAGAAGAGGAAATAGTGCAAATGTCCCTATGTCAGGATGCTATCATAAGCCACCTGAGTGACTTGTCTGGTTTGCTGTCTCAGTTTTGGGACTGTGGCAGGAATATGTACTGGGTTCCACAACATGGGTCTCCCCAGCTAAGAACTGCACTTCCAAAGCTGCCTCTGCAGTGAAGACTGTCAAGGGAGCTAGGGAACGGAATCCCATCTAGCTCTTTTAGATAGTCCCCTTGCTCATGCCACCTCTGTGAGCCAAACTCACATGAGCGTCGGGTGTAGAAAAAATTATGGCGCAACCCTTAACTCTCATGTTTCTTTTCAACTGAGATATTAAAAGAAGCTTTAACATTTCCTACAAAAGTGCATTTTGGAGTTCATGTTTCCTCCAGAGGGGCTGCTTTGGATGAGAACAACTCTTTTCAAGCATGATTGAATCCAGGAAGTGCCTGGGAATTAGGCAATGCCAGGAACATGAAGCAAGCTAAAAATTTCTTCTAAATGGTTTTTCTGCTGGTACCCCAAATGCATAAATCAGGAGAGCAGTCTGAAGGTAGTTACTAAATGCTTACTTTCTTACTGCCTCTGTATACCCATTGTCCCTGCCAGAGCCATGGCCTGTGTTGTTATCCCCACCACTGGGAAATGTCACCATCACATCAAGGTTATCACCACCATGGACTCCATGAGTCCTCACTCTGGGGCTTGTCCTCTCCTGGGAGGGCTAATTAACATGGATTACACACTGTCTCTGTCCCCTCTTCCTCATACTCCTACAGAAATAGTAGACACGATCCCTGTGGTATCAGATAGAATGAGTTTCCAGAACCTGTCCCTCTGAGAGGGGGCATGCAGGTCAGGAAACTACAGGACCCAACTTGCAAATAGGAGACATTAATCTGCACTACACCCTTGAATCCAGAGGCTCCTGATTAGTTGTGGGCATCATGGATACAAAACCATCTTTCCTCCATCAAATATGGAGTGACATTTGTTCACTGATGGGGCCAGTGAGGTGGAATTTTTGAATTTCAGCTCTGTTGAAAAACTAGGATGTGAGGATATTGAGGAGAAGGCCAACGAGAGTGAGTTCTGCTCCTAGAAGCCTGAGGCAGCTGAAGGGTCCGTGTAACTTCTTAGCCTTTGGACCTGGGTTAGTACCTGGGTTAGTAGCTGTTGCCATGTCCCTCCCAAATTCATACATTAAAAACTAATCTCCACAGTAATAGTATTAAGGCATTGGGTCTTGGGAAGGGTTAGGCAGTGGGGTTCTGCTCTCAGGAATGATAGCAGATACCTGTGAGTAACAAATATCTGTTGTTTGTACTCAGTCTAAGGTGTTTGGTTTTAATAGCTGAGTGGACTCAGATGCAATGTTCCAGACTGTTCAGAGGAGACAACTGGGGTGACTCTATGTCCTGTTGGAAATAAAATTGTTCACCTCATGAAGACGAAGCCCTGCTCAGGAAGATAGTAAGCTACTGTCCCTCTAAAACTTCTCAAATGGGGGATTTTGTCCTCAGGGAACATTTGGCAATATCTGGAGGTATTTTTGGTTGTTACTTCTAGGAAGGAGGTACTGCTAGGCACCAAGAGTAGAGGCCAAGGTGCTGCTGAACACCGGAGGACCCAGAACTCCAAAGAATTATCAAGTCTTAAGTGTCTGTGGTGCCAAGGTTGAGAAACTCAGCTTTGAGGGGAGTCTGATCTGGGCAAACTGCAGTGACTAAGGCCCAGACTCAGTGCAAACTGAGACCAGAAGAGTAAGCCTACCCCAGCCGAAGGCCTGGAATGACTTCACTGGATGCCAGCTTTGAAAGCTAGAGGCAACCTACACAGAAATAAACCAAACAAATGTGTTATAGCAGGACCCTGATTTGTTATCATAATTGCTTTTCTTTCTACCCACTGTGCCGTGGGCATCCAGAGGGTATGAGTGTAATTAGCTTCCATTGAAGATTCCATCAGACATGGCCCTGGGCTCTGACTATTGTGGAGGGAAGTTACCTTCAAGGAAAGATTTTCTGCTCATTAAAAAGTCAAGTATCTGGAAGGGTGGCCTCTAGCCCTGCCACATAGGAAGCTGGCTATTTTTAGGAGTAGGAGATTTGGGGATTTGAGTCTGTACACATAAGTGAAATGCTGGCTCTGTAGCCTGGGGTCCCAGAATCCAGAGCTGGCTGAGCATGTTCCTCATGGCAGATATTCCTGGCTTGGAGCTGCAGCCCCTGCCTTCCCTTCCATCTACATGGACCCAATGGCTTGTGTTGCAAATAGCAAGTGGTTCTTCCCTGGGCTTGGCCTTGTACCTGGAAGTTAGTATTTTATATTGTACCAACAGATGCAGAGGGCCTTGCCCCCATATCTACTATCCTCCCTCCTTCCTGAAACTCTTATTTTACTCTAGGAAGGGTCAGTGTTATCATGGAGATCCTGGACAAGACTCCAAGTAACTTCTCTCTCTCTCTGTTTCTGGCTATGCCCCTTGAGTGAGATTGAGGACACTGATCCCTGAGAGGGGCTCAGACTCTAAGCTCCTTGAGTACAGTGGAAGGACTCAGTGTTATTTGTCTTAGTATTTCTAACCCCAGTGAATGCAGGAGTGGTGCTCTATGAAGCCTGGCTTGCTGGCTGGATAAATGGATGGATGACTGGATATGTAATGACAGACTAATCAATTTTGCAGGGTGCTTGTTGGCCGTATATGGGGTATGTGATAATCCCCCCACCCCAATTCAGATATCTCCTATCTCAGGATTATCTCTGGAGGATAAGAGGATTGAAATGAAAACCAAAAGAGTATCAGAGAGAGAAACAAAGGGCCATTCTGGGCCAAAGTTAGTATTTTATGTATACTGGGGAAGTGGATAGATTTGAAAAAACAAAAGTCTTCTCAGAAAATTATGGTTCTGTTGGTAGATGCCTCTGTGGGTATCCAAGTCTGGCTCTGGCTGAAGGAGACTGAGATGAGTAGGGAATGGTGCCTGCCTTGCTGAGGTGTCCTGTCTAGGTGGGGAGTAGACTGCAAACATGTAAAAAGTTAAATAGTCCTATTAAACATTTGGCTTGATTGACAATTATTTGATTACAGAAAAACAAAGACTGCTCAAATAAACTGAAGCAAAACAGAAGATAAACAGCAAAACAGAGAGTAGCTGAGTAGAGTTACTGCTTGGGCCTCCTAGAATCTGGCAAATTGTCAGTCTCTGTCTTTCTTGCTCTCTGGAACCATTGTCACTGTCCTTTGCTTCTCTCAGCTCCAGACACTCCAGAGCTTTCTCTGCAGGGCCCTTTATTTCCATCCCCCAAGACTTGCAGCTTTTCTAAGACTTTGGATTGTGCTAACATCTACTCTGGCCCAAGCTCCACATAACATTTTGTGCCAGTGTTTTGAGCTTTTGTACTCTATTTCTGTATCTCCTAGTTCACATTCTGGAGAGAAAAACAAAACTGAGACTGAAATCAGATTGGTTCTCAGCCTAGGTCACATTCCCTCTTCCACGCCCAATTCACAACATTGAACAAAAACATGTCTGAATCAGGGGAAGGTGGGAACAGGCCCTTTTAATAAATGGTTTCCCTTCCTGCTCTTCTCCTTGGCCACCACAGATTCCCTGACTTCACTAACAGAAATGCTTAAAAGCAAGAAGAGGAAATAGTGCAAATGTCCCTATGTCAGGATGCTATCATAAGCCACCTGAGTGACTTGTCTGGTTTGCTGTCTCAGTTTTGGGACTGTGGCAGGAATATGTACTGGGTTCCACAACATGGGTCTCCCCAGCTAAGAACTGCACTTCCAAAGCTGCCTCTGCAGTGAAGACTGTCAAGGGAGCTAGGGAACGGAATCCCATCTAGCTCTTTTAGATAGTCCCCCTGCTCATGCCACCTCTGTGAGCCAAACTCACATGAGCGTCGGGTGTAGTAAAAACTATGGCGCAGTCCTTAACTCTTTCACAGCTGTGTGGAAACTCACATAAAAGGGGTGTAGCTCTGAGGATAGTCCAGCAAAAAGGGGTGCAAATGACATTGCAAATGTATGTTGATTAATGAGGGAAGTCTCAGGAGTGTTGACTGACCCTATGACATGTGGGCAGGACCCCAAGGTGTCAGACCCATGGGATGAAGAATGTGAAGACAGAAGGAAGCTCACTAGGCTGGGTGGTTAGTATTTGGGGAGTGATGAGAAAGCCATTTTTAGGTTCACTGAATTTGACACACTCTAGAATAGTCAGGTCAATGAAGTTCATGGGTGGGGGGCAGAAGCTGCATGCATGCTCCCCTGTAGGCATGCTGGGATAAAGGGCGGGCAGGCTCCCAGGATGCAGAGATGAAGCTTCTTCTGAGAAAGGGTGAGACAAAGATTACTCACTGAAGGGGGGGAACAGACCGCATGGTTTACTCTAATCCTGCTCCCAAGGAAATGTGTTCTAAGTTCTTTAAGAGAAGATACTGTTGAAATGGGAGCCCCCAAAAGAATTCCACTCATTGAGGTCATCTGAAATTTGACTGGAAGCTGGGCTAATGTTTGGGAAGCCACAACTTTAAGAATAAATCCAAGGCAAGAGGGTAAAGACTGGGGACAGGGGGTATATTGAGATTACAGGAAGTGAAGGCAGGACATGATGAGTAACAATAAAGGAACCAGGTAAGCTGCTGGGCCCTGGAGGAGGATGGGAGAGGCTGTGGGGCTTGAATCCCAGTGACTTTTGAGGATGGAAGCCCAGGTCACTGGGATTATTCTTCAGGGCCTGGGTGTTCCTCAAGGCTAAGGTAGCTCAGAGGGAAGATTGAGCCTATGGCCTTCCTAGGAGTGTTTAGGAGGAACTTTGCCTGCTACCAAAGGAATCTGGCTCAACTCAGAAAAGCTTTTCAGGGCTGACCTCATTCCCAGTGGAGAAGAGCCTCCCTCTCTTCTCTCACAGAAGCTTTACAATGGTATGTTAAGAAGCTGCTTGTTCCCTAGAAAAGTCATTCAATTCAGGTGACAAGAATGAGCAGGGCAGAATTGCTGGCAGCTATCCCCTGAATCTGGAAGTTTTGGGCATCCAGCTTAGAAGCACCTGGATGAACAACAAGCCTATCTCTTCCCTGACTTGAGTCATAGTCTCCCTACCCTTCCCTACCACCAAAGGTCTGTCTTGGAGATTGTAAAGAAACTCTAGCTATAAATGCCTATTGGTGCTAATGGATCTGTTTGAAGGGTGGAAGTCTTTTTTTTTTTTTTTTGGTTAAAAGAGTAATTTGAATTTCACATGTACTTTGCCAGAATAAAGAGATTGATTTCTCTATTTTTAAATTTTATTTAGTTATACAGGATAGTAGAATGTCTTTTGACATATTATACGTACATGGAGTGTAACTCCCCATTTTTGTGGTTGTACATGATGTGGAGTTACACTGGTTGAAAGTGAGTCTTTAACTGAGAACTGTCTTAGAATTTCTGTGGCTCTCAAATAAACGCTTATTGGTCATTTAAGCCCAGAGGTCAGGTGGACAGCAGAGGGGTGGACTGAGAATCCATAGGCATAGCCTGTAGCAATTAAGATCACATGTTTTGAGTTGGGTCTACAGCCCTGCTTCACCACTTACCAGCTGTGTGTCTTTAGGCAATTCAACTAACCTCATGGAGCCTCAGTCTCCTCAGTTGTAAAGTGAGGATAATAATGATGTCAACTTCAGAGGGTTGCAGTCAGGGTTAAATGAAAACAATGCAGACAAAATACTTTCCCTGTGAATGCTTCCTACTATGCACTCAAAAAGCATCAGCTGTATTAATGTTGGATTCCTGGTGCCACATTTCCACTTTGTCCCCTGTCTGAAGTCCAGTGCTGGTGGTGCACACAGGCAGCTGCCTGCTCTAAATAGCATCTGGGAAGAATATCATGTATTGGAGATGCCAGCCAAAAACACATTTTTCTAGCCAAGCACCTTGTTTGTCCAACTACAGAGCGTGGCCTAAGTATTGGAGACAAAGTCACTCCAGCTCCATTTTTCATCAGGAAGTACAGCCAGCAGAGGAAACTGAGTTGTGACTTTGTTTCAGCACAAGATGCAAAAATTTTCCTTCTCCATAGGGGCATCTGCCCTCCCAGTGGCCCTGTGAAACATGCAGGAACCGAGAGTCACTTAGGGTCAGTGGGGGAATTGATACTCTTTGAAAGAAGGTTGAGAATAATACAAATGTCACGTGATCACTGCTCCACACAGTTCCTTATAGGAGGAACAAACCAATTAACTAATGGAATGTGGAGCATCTAGGGGAACTGCAGGGGCTCTGAATGACCAAGAAAGGCAGCAAAACCAGATTCCCATGTGGACAGGAGTCTAACGCTTCTGCCTAATTTGGCTACAA
Source organism: Marmota flaviventris (assembly GCF_047511675.1). Lineage (NCBI taxonomy): Eukaryota > Metazoa > Chordata > Mammalia > Rodentia > Sciuridae > Marmota > Marmota flaviventris. The sequence goes on from NC_092511.1 coordinate 15,267,132, forward strand.
CTAAAGATCTGGGTGGCTTCAAACCGGCTCTTCATCCTTCACCTGAATTCTTCATCTTTTCTTTCTAGCATCTTAGCATGTCCCTCTTTGAACATGTAAGTTTCCATACCAGGGACAAACCCCAAGCCTCATTCCTCCCTTTCTGGAATCTTGATTCCCTAATCACTGGTGGCTATTCATTCATGTTCCTTCTATAGCATGTGTGCCTGGAACTGTCATCTCTGCTGAACAGCTTGCTAAAGCTGAGGATGCTATGTCTCTCCCAGATTTGAATCCAAAGACAAGAGTAGTCAGTGGGTGCCTAATGTACTAAGTCAAGGATCTTGGGGAGAGTGTGCAAGCATTGATTACTAAGGTCGGTCATGGACAGGGCTGTATACAACATAGGTTAATTAGTAACTAGTGTATAGTAAGTGATTTAGAAATGACTGTAGAGAGTGAATAGCCAAACGAATAATGAGTAGAACGGACAGGAGAGGTGTCTTGCTGAGGATCACACAGGCAGTTTGTAGCAGAGTATGATTTAGAAAGCTGTCTTTTGATTGGCACTTTCTAATTCTTCTCCTGTGTATTTTTTCCTCTTTCCTGGGATCAAGGCACTAGGCTGTGGGTACTCAATGACAGTGGGAGACGGGAGAATCTGGTAAAGGCCAAAGTTCTTTCTCCAGCTCTTATTTGATTTGATCAGGAAAAGATACACAATGGCCCAACTTAGGGATGAGACATCTGCTGACTAGACCAGGGAGATGCCTGGCCTCTCTACCATGCAAAGAGAAATGCTGCAAGTTTCAACTGGGATTGCCAGTCACATGCGTTCTCCATCCAGAAATCATTTGTTAATCAATGACTGCACTCTTTTTATTTTTATTTTTTGGTATGTAGAATCACATCTGGAAATGATCTAGCTCCATAAATTGATGTTCAGGAAGATGATTAAAAATTCTGATTGTGCCCAAATAAGTATGGAAATGTTTAATAAGGAGCTGGGGTCTTGGGATGCCTGTGAGGCACATTCCTGAATCCTCATCCTCATGGTCTGGACTTCACTTTGGGCAAAAGGGACCAAGTAGAGGATTAGGGAGGTGCTGGTTCAGTTTCCCTGTCCCCTTCTAGGGTGGAGCAAGGGCTCCTACTTCCCTGCTTGCCCTTCTCTTGTCTTTTGAGAGTGCTTGTTCCCAGAATGCAAGGACACATTGTTGTCACTGTGCTGGCACCTCACAGAAACACCATGAGGACTCCAAGACCTGGGGTCTGCCATTCCTCTTCACCCATGGAGGAGCAGGTGGTGATGTAAGGTGTTTCTGAGGTTAAAATCCATGTGACTTATACAAGATCATTATAAAAGCCAGAGCCCCGCCGCTGGACTCATGGTGTAGTGCTTTTTGTGCATTGAGCTCTGTGGATCCTTGTTCTCCTCAGCAGATCCCTGGGGTGGCTCTTATGGTCATGGGATAAAACTGCAGAAATTTGCAGGAAGCAGATCCCATAGCCATTGTACTTCAGAAAGGAAAGTATGGGTAGGGGGTGAGGAGGGAATAGTACCTTCCCCCTCATTTCAAACCCTAGAGAACGTCCAGAATAAGGCTCTTTCTGGAAGTCAAGGATGGATGCCACTTCTTTTCCTACAGTTGTTGATGGGTGGTCTCCCTAGTCAGGGACACAGTATCCTCATTTTTATCAATGCCCAGAGATCCAGGCTCAGTTCCTCCGTGCCCTAACAATATTAATAATTGTTGAGCATTTGTGGTGTGCCAGCTATTGCACTCACTGTTATAAATGTCTCCTCATTATACATTTGCAACAATCTTATGGGATCATTCCTGTTGTGATTGCTCTTTTACAGTTCAAGAAAGTGAGGCTTAGAAGCTTAGAAGCTTCTGAAATGCCAAAACCAGTGGAGTGGTGGAGCTGGGCCATGCTCCAGCCCATCCACCCCAGAGCCGGCTCACTAGTAACAATGCCACAGTCTTTGGAGGCCTCTTCAAGTCTTTCCCATGTTGTGTTTTGGAAGAGGAACAGATGAAGTGCCAAAGGACACTACTGCAGTTGTGATTTTTTTTTAAACAACATTTCCCCAACAGGCCCCACATTGGATAGGCAATAAATCCCACATACTTTAGACTTTGAGTAGCCTGACTTGCTGCCCTAACCCTAACCCTTGACTTTGTAAATAAGACAAGCCCAAACCCCTTGAGATAACTTGGGCTTAGAAGTCACTTTCCACCTTATACTTTCCTTCTAGGCAGAGAAATGCTGGGAGAGTGTTCTGTTGGCTCACTGTGCAGGGCCTGGGGAGGACTCTGTCCTTGCAGAACATCAGAAAGACACAGGAGTGGGGAGAGAGGACCAGCACATGGTCTGGGAAGAGGATGAGGCACAAGGCTAGGGGTCTGGAGACTTGAGAAGGTCTCCATCCTTTAAAACACAGGTATTTGATGGCCCTCTTCAGATCCACAACTTACAGACCCTGGAAGGGTGCTAGAAGAGGGGCCTGGTTGTGGGCAAAGCATTTAGGACTAAATTGAGTTCTCCAAGTTCACAAGTTGAAGTCCTTTCCCCTAGGGCCCATGAATGTAATCTTAGAAATAGGTCTTTCCAGAGGTAATAGTTTGGGTCCTATCCTAATGACCTTACCCTATCTGATATGACTGATATCTTTGTAAAAGGTGGAAATTTGGACACGTCAGCTAGGAGAATGCCACAAGAAGATAAAGGCAGAGGTCAGGATGATGCTTCCACACATCAAGGAATGCCAAGACTGCCAGAAACTACCAGAAACTAGGGTTTAGGCAGGGAGCAGATGCTCCCTCACCGGCCTCAGGCCTAGCACTGCTCACACCCTCAGCACAGACTTCTGGCCCCAGTACTGTGAGACACTGAGTTTCTGCTGCTGAAGCCGCCCGGTCTGTGGGGCTTTGTTAGGTGAGCCCTGGGAATTCCATATATGAGGTGCACCCAGGAAGGCAGCAGGAGAGTCCAGGCTGCTCCAGCACTTTTGAAATGTTGACCAAGCACATACATGAGCACACCAGTGAAAATGAATTCTCAGGCCATGAATTCTCAAGCCAGTTTTATAATTTCTGATTAATTGAATGAGGAGAATTTTAGGCTGAGAAGACAAAGGTTATTTAGGTATGAGCCCAGAAGGGTCATAGGACTCAGGTGTTCACACAAGCCCAGAAAACCTGGCTTTGTGCTCAGTGACTTAAGCTCTTCTGGATCTGTTGAAAGTGTGGGAGGGCAGAGGTCAGCGGTATGAGGAAAATGAGACTTGCATTTCTTGAGGAAAGGGGGCAGCTGACTTAGAGTTTAAGACCTGCTGGTTTGGGACTGAGGAGGTCACCTCAAGTAGAGATGCTGGGACTTTGAGGGTCACTGCACAGAGTCCCATTCTTGAGAAGCCATCAGTGAGGTCAAGGAGGTGAGATGAAGCAGTGAGGAACACCTTCAGAGGGGCAGGTGGAGAGGCTGCTAGGCAGAAGAGCAGAGGGGGCATCAGCGTGAGCCCAGAAGCTGCGGTAAGGCTTGGTGTGTGTGTGGCTTGAAGGGCTGAAGTTACTTTTTGGGAAGCCTCAGCTTCTACCACACAATCCACTTTCAGGGGTTGGCCTGAACCTGTGTGTCTGCTCCAGCTGTCACGGAGGAGGAATCCGTGTGGTTGTGGGGAAAGGCCTGTCAGTAGACCACCGCCTGTGGAAGCACATGAGAAAATGTAGGCAGAAGCCACTGAGGAGCCTGCACTGAGTGAGGCAGCCATGTCACCAGCTCCCCAGTCTGAGGAGCACAATGTGGGTGGAAAGAGAGGACCGACATGCAGCTGGGAATGCTGCTCTGGGAGCTTTGCTGTGTGCCATGACTTAGGAAGTCTGCTATGCACCCCAGGGATGGGAGAGGGTCTCTGGCTGGGCTCTCTTGCCTCTGAGTCTTCCTCTCGAGAAAAACAGCCTTGGCCCTTGGCCAGAGCAGTAGCTTCATGAATAAACCTCTCCTGGGGCTGTTTCAAGCTTTTCTTCCAGGGAGGTGGCTGTCAGGCCCCTTGGGGGCTTTCTGCCCTTGGCCTCCCTTTAGTAGAATGAGGGAAACTGAGAATCAGAATCAGCAGGAGGGTGTTGGGGACAGAACTGCCCACACCCAGGTCCATTATTTCTTGATTCCTGTCTATTTGCCTGATGGTTAATGGGCACTCTTCTTTAGCTCCCCAGACATAAGTTTGGTGGTACCATGACTTTTCGAAAACATCAGTGCCCAGGTGTTGGAAGGCACCATTGAGCAAAATGCTAGAAATAGGCAGCACCTGACTGCCGCAGTCCGGCTGCAGCAAAATAACCGGGGTGACGAATAACTTGTGTACGTTGATACAGCAGGAGTAGGAGCCGTTTATTGCAGGACAGGAGCAGTATTTATACATTCCACACAGCTTATCTAATTAGCATAAACTAGATACATCAGTCAACCAATCAGGAATCTCTACACTTAATGGCTCGCTTTTGTTACTTCTCAAACCACTCCCTCTGGCATTTTGCCAGGCACCATCCAGACTTGTTTACGAACTCTAACATTCCCCTGGCTAAATGCCAGGTGTTATTTTTGACTTGTTTACAGACTCTAACATTTCCCCCTTTTGTTTAATTTAAATAACAACCATAGTGGTTTTTACAGAAACACCATAAATAACCTGCTACAAACAGAAAGGGAGGATACAAAATGTCACAATACCAAGCCAATTGATGGCTCCATGCAGGAAGCCCTTGGAAAAATTATACCAGCAATGACACTGTTAGCAAAGATACCGAGTTACAATTTGTTGTAGATTACAGTTTGTTGTCTCAGTCCAGGTAAAGCAGTGTATCAATAGATTAACTCACAGTCCAGGTAAATCACAGTCCAGGTAAGTTCTGCAGGCAGCTAGCTTAAATCACAGCCCAGGTAAGTTCTGCAGGCAGCTAGCTTGATTCGAAGTCTCGCCCGTTTCTCAGCCGAAATCTCGTCTGGTTCTCAGCAACACTGGAAATTCTTCCACCTTCGTCTTCACTGGCACTGGAACGAAGGCAGGAACTCCGGATGGCTAAAGAAAATCCTGTAGCATTCTACTAAGAAAACAACCTTCTGAACAATTTAGCACATTATCTCAAGGTTTTTTTGCATTTGAAATAAGCCTTAATAGTGCTCATTACTCATTAGCTTCCAGGTATGGGAGAACCATTGTAGCTTAGTTATTGGCATTGAAAATGAGCAAACATCAGGGACGCTGGTAGCGTCTTCTGCTGGCTGTAGCATCCCGGGTAGCCCCAGATGGCCCTGGGGAGAGTCCCGGTCTCAAACTGCTACTGGGCACAGGGAGCAAGAGCCTGCGAGACTGTGCCTCCAGGTCAGGTCTAGATTTGGGCTCGCAGCAGTGGAAGAGCCAGCTCCCCGGCCAGGAGGCCGGGAAGGGCCAGTCGCCGCCGCCTCTTGGAAAATCCTTGCTGCGCTGTGACTGGCTTGCACACTCGGCAGCCGCCTCTCTGCTTCACGCACCCTCCGGTAACGAAAAGTATTTAGTAGTAGCCTTTTGCAATTTCTTTCTTGATAATCCTTCCTCCTCTGAACTTTTTTCTTCTTTCTGACTAGAGTTCTTGGGCTTTTATCAACACATGCCCTAACTATTCTTGGTTCCACTGGGATGCCTCTTTCCCTTATCAATTTACTTCTCACCCCTTCCATATTTTCATCACAAAAACAATACAATACACTGAGACAAAACAAGACACAAACATACTGTATCAATCTTCTCCATTTTCTCGAAATGGCCATTTTTCCTCTCGCCCTATCTGCCTAGGGACGAGCAGATTTGCTCCCGTCCTATCTATGGACGGGCAGCTTTTTTTTTCGTCACTTACCCCCAAGTGTCCCGGGGCTCCCCGTAACAGGCCACCATCTGCTGCAGTCCTGCTGCAGCAGAATAACCAGGGGGTGACGAATAACTTGTGTACGTTGATACAGCAGGAGTAGGAGCCGTTTATTGCAGGACAGGAGCAGTATTTATACATTCCACACAGCTTATCTAATTAGCATAAACTAGATACATCAGTCAACCAATCAGGAATCTCTACACTTAATGGCTCGCTTTTGTTACTTCTCAAACCACTCCCTCTGGCATTTTGCCAGGCACCATCCAGACTTGTTTACGAACTCTAACATTCCCCTGGCTAAATGCCAGGTGTTATTTTTGACCTGTTTACAGACTCTAACACCTGACTTACCTAGAGCAGGGCCCACAGCCTTCTGCAGAGAAGGAGCAGCACTCACTTCTCTCAGAAGTTGAGGGACACGGGGCCCTCCCTTGGTTGGCATTTAGTTTCTGCACTTTCAGCCTGGGGTGCCTGTCTTTTCATCTGGGCTGAAAAGTGAACACAAACATGATAAGAAGCTTAAGAGGAGAGAGGGGAGCACACAGCAAACCCTAGCACACACAAAACTAAGTCAAGCAACGGGCTTCTGCCCCTCATTGGAGAGAGCTGGAGTGAGCTTAAGAAAGGGGGACCAGGTGTAAAACACCCTACCTTGATCAGGGCCTTGAAACCAGAGTGCCACAATCAGGCTCTGATGTAGCTGTCTTGGTGATGGATGGGCTTTACGCTGTGCAGGCTCCTGATGTACTGGGTGGGCTGAAGTTGACTAGGTGTGTTCTTTAGGGACAAAAGGTGAATAAATGGCATATATTCCTGAGGTGAGTTACTTGACTTTTCCCATATTGTTCTGTCCCTGGCTCAGGAAGGGGATAGAGCAGAGGTATAGTTCATTGAGCTGTTTTGTCCCCAAGGTTTCTTATCGCTGACCTGGCTTGGGCCGCGCTGGAGTCAAGGACAAGGGACTGCAGAGACAGAACACAGAGGATGCCCTGAATTTTGAGGTTGAACAGCAAGGTAAGGGAAAAAGAGCTCACTCTACAGAGGACTTGGAGGTCAGAGTAATTCTGGAGTCCACCCCAACGTGGTCTTCCATTCCAGTGAGTTCCACATAGTCTGCCTGTCCATGGCTGGGGCAGAGCTCTGTACAGCCTGACCACAGGCTGAGCATTTGGGGGCACATTTTGTTCTTTAACTCAGTTTTACAACTTGGTTTGAAGCCCACAGTGAATATTCCCCTGAATCTGGATGCTGTTGGGCAGGATCAGCCTCCTGATAAGATAGGCAGTGTCTGATGTTGCCTCCTTTGCCCAGAGCAGCTTGTAGGTGCAAAGGGAAGATGGAGGTAAACAGATGGATGATTTCAGTCAACTCCATAGAAACAGGCACCATCCAAGGAACTCATTCCCATCTTTATTCCTTTCTTTCCAGCAAAATGGCACAAGAGGAGTTGGCCATGGCAGTGAGAGGGGACATGGACAGTACTTGTAGGCATTTAGGAGAGGATCTGAAACAGAGACCCTGTCTTTGTTGAGTGGATTCTTCTGGAGGCCCGGCACAATCAGCAAGTTTATGGGGTCTTGCCTCTGTTACGGAGCAAGGGTTTGCTGCTCCATGCACATAGAAGCCTGGTTTGTGCAAAAGAAAAGAGCTGCATTGTAGGTTGAGTGACAAGGAGACGGGAGGCACATTCAAATATGCCTCCCCAGTTGGCCAGTAGGAAAGGGGTTTAAGCAGCCAAGGCAAAAGGGAAATAGAGGGCTGATTGGTCATAACTGGGGGTCTTGGAAGAATCTGCTTGTCCAAGTGGAGTTTGCAATTGGGGAGTTTCCAGTGGCTCCATAATCCTGGTCCATCCTGCAACTGTTGATGGCCCTCTCACTTCTGATCTAGATCTGCAGGACCCTGTTCTGGTTCTTCATGTTCCACTCGCCAGAAGCTTTTGGTTTCACTGACTCTCAAGGTCATTTTTGGTCAGGTCCTATAGTTTGTGCCTGTGAATAGCCTGCACAGGTTTTAGGAACAGGTAAGTGCCATTTTATGACCTTGTTTCACTCACCTCTGTGCCTGGTTTGCCTGTGCCCAGTGTGAAGATGTAGATGTTGGGAGATAGACTGGGCACACAGGCAGGGCACAGGGCTCTTATCAGGCTGTAGACAGGCAGGTGGCCACAGTAGTAAGTGATTTGGTCCAGGGGCAGCACCTGGGTAAATGGCTCACAGAGCACAAACAGCTCTTTTGTCTTGGAAGTCAAGACAGGCTCTGGGCATTCCTTCCAACAGTGTCATCTCTGAACTTTCTAGGGACCCGTCTTCATGGAATAAAACAGCACTGTGAGACTGCATGTGCACGTCCCCAGCCAGCAAGACTCCAGGCCAGCCGTCTATGAAGTTCTCCAGGTGAGTTTGATATCAGGAAGCTCTTCCCAAACATAGACGGCTTCCTGGAGAAACTCCAGCCTGGGGCCCTGTTGGGGGAGCAAGCCCTTTCTCCAGCAGAGGCCATGGTTGTCTCTGCATCTAATATGCAGACACTGCAGGTCTTTCCTTAGTGGCTCAGCTGCTGTTCTAGCCATAAGATCAGATGATTCTGGAAGCTGTTCTGCTAAACTGTCCAACCAGGAGGGATATGTGTACCTATCTGCTTTGTGGTGGCTCTACCAGGAGAAGTCACAGAGGCTGGCAACTGTGATATTACTGTGAGATAAGGGGGCAGCTCTGTAGATGGAGCTACTCCAGCAGCATGAAGAACTTTATGGGTGATTTTTTTTTTCTCCTGTTTACCCAGTGCCTAGAGGAGCCCCTGGCACATAATAGGTTCTTATTAAATATTTGTTGACTGATAGATTATGCTCCATATCCCCTTCTGCTGTGTCTTAGCACTGGGTCACACTGGCTATAGTAAGAGATAGGGATCTGAGGTGTCGCCCATCTGTGCTCAGGGATGACCTGCATAGTTTCTTTGAGAACAAGGTACTATGACACCATGTGCTGAGAAGTTCTATAAATGTCCCAGGAAGACCACCCTCACTGGGTGTCTTGGAGTACCCCATGGAAGCAATGGGCCAGCTCAGGAATGCCCCTGCAACAGGAATGGTATCAAGCTGGATTCAACTGGTGCTCACCTCATCTCCTTTCTGACAAGAGACTGAAGGAATGCATGGCCTTATCCAGAGCTCAGTGTGGCTGCTGGCAGCTGCATTTGCCTGCCTGTAATTGGGTGGCATCTATCAAGCAGGGCAACAGAGTGTGCCAGTCCTGTGTGGGGCACTCCAGGCCAGGGTTTTGAGGACTTTCCTTTGGCCCTTTCTCTCTCTCTCCAAGACCCATCTGACAATTGCTGCTAAGCTTCCCTCTGCTTCCAGGTATCAGCACAGACCTTGGTTTCCACAAAGCAGCGAAGAGGATGTCAGGGAGAAGAAAGAATTTCAGGAGCAGAGACTGACAGTGAGCTCAGAGAGGTAGGTGTGGCTGGCAGCTGCTGGGAGGCATCAGGAGGGAGGCTGAGGTAGGGGTGTGTATGTTTGGGGTGGTCTGTTTATTTGTGTGTACACTTAGGCACATATTCATGCAGAAATGTGTATCCATATGTATGTATATAAACAAGCTGGTGTCCATATGTGGGCATTTCTGCATCCTGTGTCCCAGGTATGCTCACACAAGGCAGGTGTTAGTGTACCATATGCTTTTACATTCCTGTGTATCTGCTTAGGTTCTCATCACCAAGGAGTGACACTTTGATTCTTAAGGTCCAGCTTCCCTAGGCACTGACCATAAGAATGGACACTGTCAGTAACTCAGTATTGGCTGGAGTCATGGGAGGCCTAGAAGGTCCTGTGGGAGGGACCAGAATAACAGGTGTTGGGGAATATTTGGGGAGCTGTGGCAGTAACTATGAACCAACTGGTCCAAATGTCTCAATATTTTAATAGCTGATGGCCTTCCTAGTGCCAATGGGATGAGCATCAGTTTTGCTGTCACCAAAAATAAACTTGGGTGAGTAATAAAAATATGTTCTGGTTAAGGTGAGTTTGATTTTCATCAGAACGAGTGACACAACTGGATTTGCATGTTAGATACCCTGTTAATTAATCTCTTGTAAAATTGGCATGACCATACTCACAAAGGCCATGTAAGGTTGGTGTAAAGATGAGATGAGGATACTTACGCGCTGAGCATGACATGAGGAAGTTTCTAATATTAATGGTCTCGTCATTTTTATTATAAAAATGATACAGCACACATTTCTTGTTATGTTTTTGGAGATGATGTAGATCTAGATTTTAAGGCTTAAAATTTATTATTAAAAAATTAAACATAAGTAATAAATATGGAGCTACTTAATCTCTCTGAGCCTCAGTTTCCCCCTCTGGAAAATAAAGATCCCACTGTGTCACTGTGGGTTTGTCATAATACCACTAACACTGTCTTGCAGTAAGTGAGCTATAGAAGGGTCCTGTTTCCATTCCTTCTGATGATGGTGGTGATGAGGGTGACAGTAGTGCTGAGGGGCCCCTCACCAGTCTTCCAGAATCTGAGAATCTTTGGAGACCACTTGACTTCATTGCATAGATCGACTGCTGTGGTCTGGAGAGGTGTAACAGGAAACTGGCCTCAGGCCTCCTGGGACTGTGACCTGAGGGGTCCACTGAGAAAAGAGAAGCTTCTAGCTAAGTATGGATTTCCCTACTATGCAGAACCCTAGGCTCCCCAGCTGATGGTGGGACCTTGTGAGATATGGTACCAGGTAAACCTTTTTTTTTTTTAACCTTTGATGAATTTATAAGTTGGTCAGCACCAAATAACTTGTTCCCATTCTTCATGTGTGTGCTGTGGCAGATACCCTCTGTAGAATTTGGGCTCCTACTGACTTTAGGAAGAGAAAGGAAGATAGTGGAGTATCACGGAGCTCCCTCCCTGTTGGATGGAGCAGTAACATATCTGGCTTATCCAGGTTAGCCAGATGTGTTGAACCACGCATCTGACAAACCTCCTGTCCACATTGTGAGGCTGTATAGATGCTGTTGTTAAGTTAGTGGCAGAGGCAGAAACCCAGTCAAGATAAGGCCTCCTAGGACCCAGGTACTGAACATTCTGGAAAGCTGTTGCAGCTTTTGAGGGATGGTGAGGGAAGTAGAGGGAGGTATTTGATTGCTATTTAGGAAGTAGCAAGTTTCTGGAGGCAGATTATCAGAGAAAAAAAAAGAACAAGTATGTTATGTCAGATACTACTCAAAGCAACGAACACATTCACTTTTATGATCTTCACAAAAATTTTCTGAGCCATGTACAGTTATTTCCCCCATTTTGTATATGCAGAAAAGGCTGGTAACCTGCCCACGGTCCCCTCAGTGCCAGGAGGCAGGAGTTGGAATCAGGTGGTGGGTCTCTGAAGCCTTTCTGCATCCTCCGTTGGAGGATGGGATGTAGGGCAAAGCCTCTTGTTTCCCCTTGGTCAAATTTGGGCTGAATGCTGAGAAATTGTGGGCACGGACATTTCTCTAGGCAAAGAGAGAAGACCAGGAGCTTCGAGGAGGGTGGGAGGCTCTGAAAGACCCCTGGTGCTACATTCCACGACAGCCATGCGCAGTTGCTTGGAGAGCTCCAGGGGAATTCTGGGAGCATCATTAATCATGGAGTGGCCTCTCACATGGAGTGGCCCACCTCGCCCTTCCTCTCCTCTGTCACTTGCCGAATTCTCACCAAGAAAGACTGCAGGAGAGGAGTGCAGGGCTGCCACTTTTTGAGGGGGGCTCCTGGCATCTTTGAGGATGAGTGACCCAGACCATCTCAGCCCAGAGTCCATCTATGAGGTTTTGCCAAGCCCTGCCAGGAGCTAGGTCCCAGTTGAGGACTATGGAGGGGACAAGGCCTGTGAAACCCAAGCCCAAATGCAGGAGAGCACCAGCCACATGAGCAGCGGGATAGAGGGCTGGCAGCTCAGAGGAGAGGAAGTTCCCTGAAGGGTGGGAGACTGGAGGTGAGGGATGGTTTACCAGAGGAGGGTGACACTGGGAGCTTTGTGGGGACATATCACTATGAAAGGGAAGTGAAGGAGTTGAGGGCTGCTGGTAAAGCCTCAGGAGCTACCTCCGTGGGTCCCTTGGCTCTGTGTCAGGAGGGCTGAGTGCTGCTCAGGGAGGGGGTGCATCTCCTGGTGCTGGTTGCAGAGTCCCTCCTGTGGGATCAAGCAGAGTTGGGCTCAGTTACTTAACCTGTGTGCTGCGTGGAGTAAACCCCCAAAGCACTTGATAGGCATTGGAGGTAGATGTATTGAGGGAACAAAAGAAGGAAGGGACAAGAAGGCAGGTGTTTCCTGCCCTGATCTTAGTGTCCCAGCAGAGCCTGACTGGGGCAGAAGGCCTGGCCAGGCTCGCAGGAGTGGAGAGTGGCCCTTCCCAACCCCTCAGGTCTCTGCATTCATGTCGGAGGGTGGGGCTGTTCTGGTGCTGCAACAGTGGGTACTCTTCTGCCTGGGGTGACAGGGTACCACTAGGGGCCCTGTGGAGCCCCCAGCACACTTCCTGCCACAACCTCCCTCCAGGTAGGTTGGGGAAATGCAGGGATGTGCCAGGATGAGGGCTCAGCCCTAACCAGAGCTTTTTACTCTTCAGCTTCTGGGGAGGGGACCCTCGTGTAAGTCGACCAGCACCATGGAGTTTCCTGGGAGACAGACCATGGGGAAAAGAGGCCGACACCCCTCCCCCTAGGGAAGATCACAGAATATTCAGGCCTACCCTTTTCCCCTTCTTCTCCAGAGTTTGCAAGTATCTAGGGAGGGAGCTCATCAGCTTGGCACACCCTGAAGTGTGTCTTTCTATCTGTGGGCAGTTGGGAAAGCCAGTGGCTAGTTCCCGTCCCAGTGAGTAGTGGACTCCTCCCTCCTGCCCCTCAGAAGGCCACTGGCAGTGGGGAGGGGAGGGTGGCTGGATTCTCAGGGGTCTACAGGGCTTGGAACTTAACTTCCCTGGGGCTGGCTTATATTCTCACCTCCAGCTTTCTATTTGGCTTAGGACAGCTCACATTATACTTTCCCACTTAATTTAACAGCCATAGAAAATATGCTCTTTTTGCTTTTTTCATCTTTTTGACCCGAGATCGTGTTGGTGCCAATTTCCTTTTAAAATAATTCATTACCTGTAGGCCACTGGCGTGAAATCCCAGCGGTAGCCCCTGCCGACCCTCCCTCTGTAATTCCATGGCCTGGCCTCCGCTTGCTTGCCCTTTCCTCAGGGCTCCTCGGCCTCTGTGTTTATACACTAATGTTTTTTCTCACACATTCATTCTGTGGCTTTCCTTAATTTGGTGTCCTGCCGGGTGCCAGCGGGGGACCACTCAAACATTATGTCAGTGATCTCAAAATTGAACCCCAGGGCTTTCTTCTGCCAGCGGCCTGAGCAGATGTGTGGCACACTTTATTAACTCAAGTACCCACGAGTTGAAAATTTCATTAGTTTGAGGGGAGGGCTAAGACCCATCAAGAGACCTGGTCTGGACAGATTCTTTGTGTCAACCTGACCCCTGGCAAAACGGATTATTGTTCTAAGTGAGACAAGTGACCTAATGTTCTGCCTATTATGCACACATGGTCTGTAACCTTTTAAAATACGAGTGTGGGAAAACAGCGCATTCTGCCACATCCCTGACTGCAAATTCCTGACAGGTGGCAGCGGCCTCTTAGCAACGCCACAAGGAGCCCGGAATTATCCAGGGCCACGATGGATGGTTCCCTTAGGGCCAGGTATGGGGTGGGGTCCGGAGATGGCCTGTTGGAGAGGAAGGAGCCCAGGAAGGCACAACTCAGTCTCCAGTGCCACCCTGTGACAGGTCAGGGGACAGCCTCAGCCTGGTGGGGAACTGGGAGGAGCACAGGAGCATTCCACCTTTCCTGCCTTGCTAGTGTAGGGCTGGGCTTCCCATCAGAGCACCTGGGTGGTTTTATGTGTAAAGTTAATAACAGCATTCTGTGCTGAGTTCAAGAGCAGCTATGTCCCAATTGAGAGCACTCTGCACAAACCCACCTGCTCAGCTGGCTCTGCTCCCTCCACATTGTTTTCAGTGGCCTCCTTAGGCACACATGGCCTTAACCTTTAAAACTGAGAATGGGAGAATGGCACTTTCTGCCACATCCCTGATCATCAGTTCCTGATAGGTGGAAGCCAGGATCTGGTGGGAAGAGGCAGACTTGGTCAATTGAGTTTGTCACCTCTGGAAGCCTCTCCAGCAAGGCTCGAAGCCTGTGGAAGAGACAGAGGAGCCCCCGCTTAGCCCAGGTACGTGTGTGGGGATGGGAACAAGGAGAAACATAGGGCTGACAGGGGTGGGGGATACCGTGCATGGAGGTGGTGGTGGAGGAGAGACAGGGCTTGGGGAAGGGAAGGCGGGAGTCAGGTCAGAAGAATGGAATGGGGAAGCCTTCTGGGGAGGAATGGGGAAATGTGTGGGTCATGAGTAGAGTCTCTGGGAATGCTAAGAGGTACTTGTGATGGTCCACAGCAAGCTTGTTCTGGATTACGTAAGGGGCTCAGACAGGGGGTGGTTCCCAGGCTGAGAAAGAGAATGTTTAGGCATGGTTTCTGGTGGCCCCTTTATTGCCAGTGGGGCCTGTAATGGAGATGCAACCTTAAACAAACTCAGCCCTTGCAGGGTGGATGAGAAGGCTAGAGACCTCAGACTGCAGCTTCATGGTCTGGGCTCAGCTGTCACAGAGTCTCAGTGACCTGGCCTCCCGGGGAGCTGAGGGAAGGGCTCCACTGGCCCCTACCTTCTGACAGACACAAAGCAGAGCTGGTTGTAAAAACTTAATTAAATGAAATATTTTAACAAGAAATTCCAAGAACAGAATGCCCTGCTCATAAGCAAGCCATCACAAAAATAAAAGCTGACAGGAAGCGTGTGTTCTGTCCAGTAAGAGAAAGTTTCTGCAAGAAACAAGATAGTGCGGAGCTGGCTTGTGTCAGACAAGCAGCTGAAATGGGCTGGTGGTTCCCAGAGGCAGAGCTGTGACCACCTGGCTGGGGAAAGCTTGGATTCCTGACCACAATCCATGTGTCCAAAGCTTTTCTTAGCACCTACTATGTGGCAGGCAGTTCAGGAGGCTCTGTGTGCCCATGTTGTCAAGTTCACAAGGTACGCCAGAGGGGCAGTTACCAGAGAAAGACAAGGAGGGTCAGAGGGGTGGTGTGACAGGTACCACTGAGGCAGAGCTGGGACTAGCACCCAGGACCACAGGCCCCTATCCAGGTTCTTTTGCCCCTGACATACTCTTTCAACCCCAGCTCAGGTGGGAGAGGCTCTGGAGGAGACCCAGCTCTGTGTGCAGTTCTGGGAAATTGCAGCTTGTGCTGAGTGGGGCCATCTCTAGGGCTGGAGGATACTGTCCAAACTTCCTGGGGGAGAACAGCCAGATTCTGTCCTCACAGCAGAGTGAGGGTGGGCTGGGACCCTTGTTCCCACACTGAGGCCTGCACACCAGTCAGTAACTTACAGGGGACCCTTGTTCCCACACTAGTCCTGCCAAGGGGCTGGGTCAGGTGGGCCCTTCCTGGGCTAGAGAGAAAGGGAACATGGGCCTAAGGGACAATGATGGGGAACCACAGTGGAGCACACAGCAAGCCCAGGAGAAGGTTGAAAGGTCTTGGAAGGCTTCCTGGAGGAGGTGGGACTTGAGGAAACCCTGGAGGGTGTACCTGGCAGGGGAAGCAAGGAGAGCCTGAGAGTGGGTAGCAAGCATGATATGTCAGCAGGGGACCAGAGGAGCCTGCCCAAGAGGAGAGAGTGAAACTTGGGTCAGAAACATGACTGCCTAGGGCCATGTTGCCCTCTGTAGGTGTCAGTCATGAGGGGTCATGGAAATGCCTCCTGTTACCATGTCAGTGTGGAGCCTGTGAGCAAGATGTATTGAACACACAGCAAAGTAACTTGCTAGATTTCTCTTGATTCTCCAAGCATATGCCCCAATTTTCCAGGCCCTAGTGATTGTGTAAAGTGAAGCAGGGCTGTGTTTGGCACAGAAATTACATTTCAACATAAGTGACTATTTTTACAGTAGCAGAAGTGTGTGCAAATTCCACACACCCCCCTGACAATGGTCCCTCACTTTTTTCTTCCTTGGCACAGACAGGGAACAATCAGAGAACATTCTATCAGGGACTGGAATCCACAGGGACCATCTCCTTCTGGAAAGTTGCAGATTTTACCGATTTCCCCCCATGGGAGGTTCTCACCCAGCTCTTGGAGAACAGAAGTATACAAGGACCTATCCTGACCCACCTGCCTTGTCCCAGGAAAATGGCTTGAATTTTTTTGTTAAAATAGATTCCTTTAAAAACTTGATCATTGTTTCTGTGTTATATGTATAAAAGGAGGGAAAAAAATATTTTAAGGCTGGCTGCCGTTGGAGCTCATTGGCCTAAAGGGAAGGCAAAATGTTTCCTAGTTAGAGGACTGGTTGCTTTTCTTAAAGGAATAGTGCAATGGGCCCATGGCTGTCGTCACCCAGACAACCCATGTGAGAAAGCTGTAGCCACAGGAGAGTTCAAATCGTTCAACAGCGGTGGAGTTTTCCTCTGGTGGGAAACAGGACAGACAGGACATGGGAATCTGGGGCAAGCTGAAGGAGGGACGGAGAGGGCACTGTAGAGTCAGGAGTAGATGGCACACAGGGACAGCCATGTGTTAGGGATGTCCTGGGAACCTCAGGAGAGTATGTAGGACAGGGCCAAGAGCTTCTTTCAGATGTTAAAGAGGGGAAAGAACCTGGAGGCTGGAGAACCTGGGCAGACCCAGGCAGCCGACACTCGATGGCAAGTGATTTGGGGCCTCTTATTTCTTTATATATTAGATTTGTTTAAAGTGGGGCACCTGTAGTCAAATTTGATTCATGGGCTGTAAGTGCCAGGGAAACCACAAGGATAGAGGCCTAGAGAGGAATGGTGACCTACTCAAGGTCACAGAGTCCACGGCATCAGCAGCACACGGGGCCGAATGCAGGCCTCCTGACTCCTGTGGAGGAGCTGTTCTGGGGAGAGGCCCCATCAACTGATGAAGAGCTTTTGAGAAGCCAGATTTCCCCTGGGGTTTCCCAGGAATCAGGGGCTCCATGAGGAGCTCAGAAAAGCAAGGCTGTCTTTGGAGACGGAGAACGGAGTTAAAGGTTGGCAAGCTCCTGCCTCCAGTGTAATAAAGTTGGGGTTTATGTGCATTTCATCATAGCACCACAGCTTTACCCCACACACAGGGCTGAGGGGAGACCCTGCACCCCCAGTTTACCTCTGTACTTGCCAGGGAAAAAGCCAGCTGGGACCATGGCAGGGTGCCAGGGAAGGGGAGTTGGTGTGGAAGGCAACACCCAGTCTGGCATGGCAGCAAGGATCCAGAGACAGGAAAGAAAGTAATCCAAAGGTACCAGCCTCAGTGAGTGATGTTGTGGTGCCCTTATCAGACACCAAGATGTTAATATCCCTGACTAAGTGACCTAAGATTTCAGAGAAAGGAGAAACAGTGGAAATAGCCATTTTAAATGGACCAAGTGGACTGGAAACTCATTTTATAAAATAAAATCCATACCTCAGCATTGCCTGGGGCAAAGGAAGTAGAAGGGGAGGCAGCAGACAGGCCTGGTGGGATTGGGGGTTCAGGGCAGGAGCCCAGAACTCATGGGGTGGGGCAGTTCCAGGGCCCAAAACAGGTGTAGAGGAAAGAACAGAGATGCTTAACCTCCCACCATCCTGAGCAGCTCCTGCCAGCCCCACCTCCTAGGAGAACAGGGATTATTCTTTCCAAAGACCAGGTCAGCCTCCTGGCACTCTAGTGCCCCCAACCCTCCCAAGCCTCACAGCTGTGCCTCCCTGTGAAGGGTTATTCCCTCAGTGGATGAACAGCCTTGTGTTGAGTGAGGTGTCTCAAAGGCAGCCACAGAAGGCGAGGATTGTTTCAGCAAACTCAGGGAGCCCCCAGCAGGAAGCCCTTTGCCTACCCAGTGACAAGGTGAAACACCCAAGGAAACCAACAAGACCCTAGAGGAAGCCCTTATTGATTTCAGAGTTTGAGCTGGGTGGCAACATAGGTCAGGAAGACAAAGAGACCATGCAGCACAGGGCTGGGTGGCTTTATCAGTGCTCAGAGCAGGCTGCAAGGACCAAGGGACATTTTTTTGTGGGGCCTTGAAATACTTTCCTAGGGAGACTAAAAAGAACCAGTTATTGAACAAGGAGTCAGTATAGTAGGACCCCGACTCATTCAATTTATCTGGAATGAATTATTATTTTCCGAGTTTCCATTCTGTAGTTGAAGAAATTGAGGAACAGAGAGGTGAAATGATTCTCCCTGATCCCCACAGCTAGTAAAGCACAAACTTTGGAACTCCCTCCCAAGTGTGGTCTGCTCCCCCTTCTTCCCTCTGTGCTGATCCCAGGATCCCTGTGAGTCCTCCTTATTTGGGCTCCTCTCAGACAGAGGGTCACCTCCAGCCTCCCATAACAGGGCTTTGTTGACTTCTCTTTCCTGAATGCTCAGGACAATACCTGGCTTAGAGAGGGGACTTAAAAAATGTACCAAAGATCTGAAATAATTTTTATTTGAAAGGGAGAGTTGGACCCTTTAAAAATTCCTGGTACTTTTAAGAGGAAAAGGGGCACAAAATAACTTAAGTGCTTAATATGGGTCAGGCACTTAAAGACTCCCCTCACCTTTTTTAAAATTTATAAATAATCAAAATTTGCTTTTTACAGTTTTGGAGGCTGGAAAGTTCAAGATCAAGGTGCTTATATTTGGTGTTTGCTGAGGCCTTTTTGCCTCATCTGCACATGGTGGGAGAGTAGAAGGGCAAAAATGCCCTGCCTTTTCCCTCTATCCCCTTTATAAGGTCCCTAGTTTCATTCATGATGGCTTCACCTTTATGATTTAATCATTTTATAAAGTCCCTCCCCTTTTTTCCTTTTTCTTTTCTCT
Organism: Marmota flaviventris; assembly: GCF_047511675.1. NCBI lineage: Eukaryota > Metazoa > Chordata > Mammalia > Rodentia > Sciuridae > Marmota > Marmota flaviventris. The sequence goes on from NC_092511.1 coordinate 15,285,970, forward strand.
CTCTTTCCCTCCTTGCCTCTGCCCACCTGTGCGTGCACACCCTCTCTCTCTCTTTCTCCCCCTCCTCTTTCTTTATTCTAATTAGGTGTATATGACAGCAGAATGCACTTTGATTCACTGTACACAATCACAGCACAACTCTTCATTTCTCTGATTGTACACAATGTAGTGTCACACCATATGTGAAGTTTCTTTCCCTTTTTTGTTTTAATTAATTAATATGATTTAATTAATAGCATAATAAACATCCTGCACTTACCCCCAAGCATGAGAGTGAGAGCATGATGACAGCAGCTTCCATCAACCCGTGACCTGTGAGTCCTCTCCAACCTTCCCCCTGCCTCACCCCAGCCCCAGGCTTAACCCATCCAGCATCTTGAGTTTATCATTTGCTTGCTCTAAAACTATAATCCTAGAACACACAGTGCATGATTTTAGTTGATGTTAACTGTATTCCAAAGGTAGCACACTGCACTTGGTTTTTGCTGTTGGCTTTTTACTTTACATTCCTCTATGAAGTTGTGTACAAGTGTCATTGTTTGGCATTCATTTTGACTTTTGTCAATATAACACAACCAATTTGTCCATGCTCAATATACATTATCTCACTTGACCTTCATAACAACTCTATAAAATACAAAGGAAACACTCTCTGCTCCTGCTCAGAGTGGCTCAATTTATCCTTTCATGATTTCCATTTTAAGGATAAAACTGAAGGTTAGAAACTTCAGGTTACTTGCTTGAGTTTACATAATTCATGAACAGAGAAGCTTGAATTTAGCCCTAGAGCCTTCTTCTGAGAAGAGGGGTATGTGTTGGCTGCCAGGGTCTTCTCTACTGCTGTTCAGCACAGCTACAGGGCAGCACCCTGCCCTCCCTCTGCTGACCTTTTCCATGGTCCCAAAATCATGTATTTATAGAAATATTTGAGTGACCTCAGCTTCCATCCAGCTAGTCTGGCCCCAGTTCAAGCCATCACTGGAGCTGTTCTGAAGCTGTCCTGAGCTCCATTACTCTTTAAGGACCTTGGTACCAGCCTGTATGGGCCCCACTTGATAGAAGAGAAGGCAGGAAGCAAAGAGACCCCTGGGTTTCTGGGGGAAGCTGGTGGAGCTGGGCTGTTTACAGCATTGCCCTTTGCTCAGGCCACTGTCTAGTTTAGCACCTAGACTCCAGAAGCTTCTGTGTGGTGTGGTTGGTGTTGCTGCACAGCTGACAGCTGAGCCAAAGCTTACAAGAGTAGGAATGCAGGTCTGAGCTCAGGCACCAGGCTACCTCCAAGGCTTGCTTCATCCCTTTCACCTCAAGACTGGCCCTCAAGAGTGTCAATTCTGGGGGAAAAATGGACACAGGGCTAGAGCTTAGTGACTAGTACCCGTATCACTGGCCTGAAACACTTCTTAGAATTGGGGAGGCAAGAACCAGTTTGGAGGAAAAAATACAAAAAGGGACATCTTCTCCTTGTGGAAACATATGTATCTACTCCACCAGCTTTTATGAGGCCCTGGAATGTTATTTGTTGGTGACCACCCAGCCATCCCACCGACAAATGGAACACTCTGAGGAAGATGTGTCTGACCTCCTAATGTGAAACATACAGAAGATGAGCTAAGAGGTGAGGTCCATTTCTGCACATTTATCTCTGGTTATTAGATACTTTTAGAGTAAACATCTGTTTGTCCACTTCAGTTCTCATATTGCAGGCCCCATTCAAGGGCTGTTTTGACCTTATCTCTGATTCAATGGGAACAAACCTTAAATTAGTGCCAAAAGGGGGACCTAGAATGGGAAGTCAGAGGGAACTTTGGTCATCTCAACAAAAAAGGGGGCCTGGGATCCTCAGCCAACTAGTCTTAAAGTGAAAAACTGAAGAAAATGGGGGGTAAATAAGTCTGAAGGCATCTTGTGAAGGCTGGGGATGTATCTCAGTGGTAGAGCACCTGCCTGGCATACAAAAGGCCCTAGGTTTGGTCTCCAAAACTGCAAAAACAAAACAACAACAAAAACAAGTATCTTGTAGTGCCTGATCTAAAAGGACTCTTTCATTATAAGGTTTATCCTGGGGCAGTGCCACATCTTGACATCAAATCAAAGCATACAGTTTGACCATGCTTCCAAAGTTCCAGGAATATGGGCTGGACTACATTATTTGATTTCTCCTTTGGTTTTCAACTTTGATAGTTGTTTTGTAGGAGGAATATCTGTGTTTATTGCAGTACTTTCCATGTCACCTCACAGTATATTCTCAGGACATGTACATATTGTCCTAAGGGACAATAGGCCAGTTAATTGTACAAGAGGAAAACTTTGTTTTCTTAGGTTTCTAAAGCTACATGACATTATACAATAATTGGTGAAAACTGTCCTTTGTTCCTATTTCTTTCTCTAACCCACATCTCCAATTTTCCTGCTAGATATTTTTTACCTGAACATATCACAGCAAATTGAAACTCACCATGTAATCTCATAGCCAGTTCCAGTGGTGACATTCTGTGAGTCCTTATACTAATCACCTTCCCTTGACACATTCTTCCTGCTTCTGTTGTGGCCCTATAACTCCTCAGGTTGCACAGGCTCAAAATGTCATAGCTCTGAGCTCCGCTTTACTCATTGCTATGGATTGAATGTGCCCCAAAGTTCAGGTCTCGAAACCTTAATCCCCAAAGCAATGGTATTAAGAAGTGAGGCCTTTAAAAGGTGATTTGATCATGATAGCATTGACCTTATGGATGGATTAAGGCTGTTATCAAGGGAGTGAACTAGTGACAAAAGGGGGAATTCTGCATGTTTTCTATTTTTTCTCTTGAGCTAGCTTGCTTTTTCGTCATGTTATGACACAGCCCAAAAGCCTCTGCCAGATATTGGCCATGCTCTTGGATTCCAAGCCTTCAGAGCTGTGAAAACGATTTTATTTTCCCTGTAATATAAATATTCTATTATATCAGCAGAAAACTAAGACACTTACTCATCTTCCTATTCTTCCTCTCTCTCACAACCGCTCCAATTCCTGGTTCCAGTGACTTACCCAGGCATCTCTAATTTCTAATGGCTTTTTAAACTCATCCTTTGTGTCTTTAAAACTCAGCTACCTTGATCCTGTTCATTCTGCTTTCATAATGCTACTTTTATCCTACCCCTCCTTGCCGTTTCTGACATGTATTACTGTAGTGAGGTGCTCACAGCTGGGTTCATCTTTTACTTGGACCAGATATAGTGGAAGCTGGTCATGAGCACCTCATGTGAAGGACAGCAGTCAGAGAGCTGGTTATAATCATTTTGAAGTTGGTATGTTTCCCTCATTTCAGTTCCAGATATAGATATCATCTCATGAGCCAAGGGGACCTTAAAATTAAGGCATAATTCCTTCCCTTTAAATTAAGCCATGACTCCAGGCCTCCTTTCAGTTTGAAGACTTGGTAGATTCTTGCTGCTCCCAGCTCATCAGGGAAACGTGCAAGACTAATCTGGAACCACTCATTTGTTGTACTGGGATGTGGACCTAATTTTCCCCTTCTCTCATCCTGAAATGACCCCCCATTTACCAACTCATTTTTTTCTTCCATCCATCCATCCATCCATCCATCCATCCATCATCCATCCATCCACCTATCCATCTAACACTTTCCTTGAGTACCAGATCCATAGACCTCCATGTGTCCATCCTCTGTGGATTTTTTTTCTGGCTATTCAGTTCCAGATAGAAGAATTCTCCATAGGCACCAATAGGCTATGTTTCCTTTTCCAGATAATGCTTGTGAATTTTAACAGAGGGCTTCATTAAGACAATACAAAGACTTCATGGAAAACTCAGAGTGGTTGAGATATTTTTTGGATAAAAATGAATCATTTCCAAAGAGACATTATGTAGGACTTGGGGGTCAGTAATCTCTAATTTTATTCCCTGAATGATGTACTCTAATTTGTTTTTCAATGTCATAGAAAGGAATGTGCCATTTGATAGCTACTATGCCAAAAATATTAGTGAAAGTTGGTTGCACCGAATCTTTGCAGCTTTCCCTTATGAGATCTCAGGCTGGGAACTCTGACTGAACATTGCCAATGCTTAAAATTGGAGCTTGGAGTGCATATGTCAGGAGAAACCCTTGGGTTTTGATTACGCTTTGATTACTATTAGATGTTGAATTTGAAAAAAATAATAAAGTTCAAGAACATAAGTGCATGCTTGGTTGCAGAGTTGTTAGGAATCCAAGTACCCATACCTTCTCTAAGCCAATACTTCCTTTGCTTTGAATGGATCCTGGAGGAAGTACAAGGAGAATTCTGGGGTTCCTATTGCCATAAAACCCTTGGGACTGGGACTCCCTCACCATCCCTTTCAGGCTGAGTGAAATAATGGACCTTTTGGTGTATCTCAAAGCCTCACAGCCTTGCTTGGCAAAGGCAGATGGGTTGGTAAGGAAGATTGTGTGGTACATGAACACAAATGATATGCTCTTCATGATCAAATTATGTAAAAATATCTATGAATACTTTTTCCTTTTCACTTGGCAAGTACAGTTTCTGAGATCAACTTCTTTTTGTTACGTGACAAAATATTTCCCTCCATTGCTTCTCCCTTTCCCTTTCCTTTTATTCTATTACTTAAATCACAGAATATATTCTTCTATAGATTTTGAAATGCCAGCACATTTGAATTGATACCTTCATTTCACTATCTTTCAATACAAGTGAGTCATATTGATATACAATAAAGAATTCATTTATTTGTTTTTCTCTTCCCCCCGAGTTTAGTAAAATAACTCAGATCCTGATTTTCTTTAACTTGCTAAAAATGTAATTCCCTAGAGATCAGAGACCTCCAGAGCTCTCACACCAGTGTCAGTGCAGGTCCAGTTCTTACATAGTTCTGCTTGTAGTCAGCTGCCTGCTGCAGGGTTGGCTCAATGTGTGGTTTTATCAGTGGCTTGGATTTCCCCCTACTATATGAAAGTTTAATTGGAACAAATAAAAAAAATGAATGCTTTAAAAAATTAAAAGATGATGGTCAGTTCTCCTGGAGCAAACTTCATGTGGGGGCTTACATCATTGACTGTGGTTGACTGCAGCTCTGTCAGGAACTTGGTGATATATCTTAGAAACATGTGGTAGCTTTGAATGGACAGGTCAATCAATCTTGTAGCCTCAGCAATGAATTTTTCATAGTAATCAGAAAGTTGGTCTGAAAAATCCTGTAGTTTAGATCTGAAATGGTGATGGTAATCAGAAATGATTTTCTTCATTGCAGTGGCCCAACTTTTAATTATTTCCTGAGCGGTGGTAGAAAGCTCTTCAATCTTTTCTTTCCCTTTTCCATCTGCATCAGTAAGGATGCTAACATATTCTTGGAAAGCTCTGTCCACAAATTGCTTAACTTGATTTGAGAGTTGAGAAGTAAATCCAGTAACACTGGACGTATATTTGGAATGGAAGTCCTTAAGGGCAATTACAAAGCTCCTGATCAAATCCATTACTTTTTCTTCAAGTTTATAATATTTCACCATCCAGCCAACTGTACTTGGATCAAAATATTCTTCACGAAGAGCCTTTATGTACTGATGAACCTGCTGTAAGTTTTGAGAGCTGTCCTGAAGTTGGTCTTGAATAAATTCATTTAACCTACTGAGGATAAAGTCTAGACTTTCTTTCAGATTTTGAAAAACATATAGAACATAATCTTTGAAATTGTCTTTCTCACGTAGGATCTCATTAACAAGATCAGTAAAATTCACCTCTTTTAAGATTTCAATGTCTTTTTCTATCTCTTCAAAAACAAATGATTGTAAAACGTTGCAAAGGACACTTAGTGTCTCTGTAGTATTGATAGATATGTAGTCAATTAATGTTACTTGAATTTCTCCTGATAAAGATTTCAACTGTTCCCTCAAGTCCGGAATTGCATCTTTTAGTTTAGAGCTTGTTGAATGAAAAGGAAGTTTAATCTGTAGGTCTTTGATTAATTCAGTTCTCTCCACTAGGTCTTGGACATACGAAAGCAGTTTATCTAACCCATTTTGGATATTTGAACATACTTGGGATAGTATCTTCCCTACCTCCTTCATGACCATACTGTTGAGTTCATCAATAGTGGACATCTCAGCTTTCCCTGGGAGATGGAATCTGGAGAACTTCAGGATATCAATGAATGAGTCAATCAGATGCTTAATTGCCCTATGGTACCCCTTGATGATTTGTATTAAGCTGTCAAATGCCTTCTCCTTGATTGTCTGGAAACTGGCCTGGCTCTCCTGAGCCAATAGTTCCTGGTACAGATTCTGGGTCTTGTCCTTCCACTCCTGGTAAGTTCTTGTGGTGCTGCTGACTGCTCTCTGGAAACCCATGTCCATCTCATCAATTTGCCTCATGGCCCCTTGATAGGCTTGCTCAGCACTGTTCTGTAGACTTCTCCTCAGCTTTGCAGAAGCATCTGTCAGGCTGAGTCCTGTGTACTCCTGGTGGTACTTGTTGACATAGTCATAAAAGGTCTCTGTGGCCTTGGGCACACTGTCTTTTAGAGAGCTTAGCAATATGGATGCTGCCTCTTCATCCCAATTAAATTTGATCTGAATTTCCTCATCAGATTTCTGCCCCCACTCAGTTATGAATATGATGAGTTTTTTCTCTGCAGAGGACTAAAACAAGAAAGGGGGGACATGTTTTCAATTACTCTGATTACATAATATATTACACTAAAACTTCATTAGCAGTTAAAAGTAAAGATCAGAGGATCCTTCATATTCTGAAGGGGATTTATCTTTCACATGTCAGTTTGTATGTTTGTTTTATGGTTAAAAAAACCCACTGTTAATTTCTCATTACCATATGCCTCAGAAAGGATAAAAACCATGCTTGGCATTTATACAGGAACACTTAACATTAAGGCCTTCCTAGGACTGAAAAATGGGGATAGGAGAGGAAGGATAGGGAAGAAGAATAGGGAGTAAGAGGAGGCAGAGGAAGAAGGGAAGAGGCAGAGAAAGGCACATTCAGGGAAAGAAGTAGCAAAAAAGGAAAATGTCCAGAGCTCAACCAGCAGAGAGCCAGAGTCCCCATCTCCGTGTTCATGCTCCTAACCTATGACAAACCTTGGTGATAGAATCAGGTTAGGTCTCCCCCTCTGGTAATGACATATTTGATTTGGCCCTAGTAGAGCTTATAAAAGACTGAGTCCTTGAGTCTCATCAAACTGTTCTGTTAAGGGAAAGAATTTTAAGCTTCAAGAAACCTCCCGAAACCATGATTTAGGTGATGAGAGGGCTTTGGCTGTGGCTCAGGGTTAGAGTGCTTGCTTAGCATGTGCAAGGCCTGGGGTTCAATCCCCAGCACTGAAAAAATATATAAAAATAAAAAAATAAATCCAATGATGAAATATTTGGAAGTAGGGCAGATGGTGGGGTTGGACTAGGAACGTGGCTCAGTGGTGAAGTGCTTGCATAGAATGTTTAAGACCCTGGGTTAGATCCTCAAGACCACCAAAAAACAAAGTGTATTTGGATGATTAGGCATGACCCTTATCTTTCTAGATTTTCCCAGAAGTAATAAAATAATAATAGTGCTAATATGATGCCATGTGCATGACTAATAATTAATTTCAATGAAGGATTCATTGTAAGACTTTCTGAAGAATAATTCCTTAGTGAGTATCTTTCATCTAATTTGAGAACTTTCTGAAAGAATTGTCTTAACTTCATTGAAAATTTCTAGAGACATGATCTACCCCAACTGAATCAGGAGGACATGCACAATTTAAACAGATCAATTTCAAGCAATGAAATAGAAGACACCATTAAAAGCCAACCAACCAAGAAAAGCCCAGGACCAGATGGATTCTCAGCCAAGTTCTATAAGATATTCAAAGAAGAATTAATACCAATACTCCTCAAAGTATTTCATGAAATAGAAAAGGAGGGAACACTTCCAAACTCATTCTATGGGGCTAGTATCACACTGAGATCAAAAGCAGACAAAGACATATCAAGGAAAGAAAATTTAAGACCAATATCCCTGATGAACTACATGCAAAAATTGTCAATAAAATTCTGGAAAATTAAAACATACAAAAAATATTAAAAAGATAGTGTGCCATAATCAAGTGGGGTTCATCCTAAGGATACAAGGTTGGTTCAACATATGGAAATCAATGAATGTAATTCATCACATTAATAGACTTAAATACAAGCATCATATGATCATCTCAATAGATGCAGGAAAAGCATTTGACAAAATACAGCACCTCTTTATGTTCAAAACACTAGAAAAACTAGGGATATTAGAAACATATCTCAATATTGTAAAAGCTACCTTTGCTAAGCCAAAGGCCAACATCATTATAAATGGAGAAAAACTAAAAACACTCCCTCTAAAAACCGGAACAAGACAGGGATGCCCTCTTTCACCACTTCTATTCAACATAGTCCTTGAAACTCTAGCTAGAGCAGTCAGACAAAATAAATTAAAAGAATATGAATTGGAAAAGAAGAACTCAAACTATTAATATTTGCTAATGACATGATTCTATATTTAGAAGATCCAAAAAATTTCATCAGAAAACTTTTAGAACTAATAAATGAATTCAGCAAAGTAGCAGGATATAAAATCAATACTCATAAATCAAATGCATTTCTATACATAAGTGATGAATCCATTGCAAGAGAAATTAGGAAAACTAACCCATTCACACACACACACACAAAAAAAAAAAAAAAACACAAAAAAACCCAAAAAACTATCCCCTCAAAAAAAAAATAAAGTACTTGGGAATCAATTTAACAAAAGAGGTGAAAGACCTATACAATGAAAACTATAGAACACTAAAGAAAGAGATTGAAGAAGACCTTAGAAGATGGAAAGATCTCTCTCCCATGTTCTTGGATAGTCAGAATTAATATTGTCAAAATGGACATACTACCATAAGTGTTATACATATTTAATGCAATTCCTATTACAATACCAATAACATTCTTCATAGAACTAGAAAAAGCAATCATGAAATTCATTTGGAAAAATAAGAGCCCCAGAATAGTCAAAGCAATCCTTAGCAAGAAGAGTGAAGCAGGAGGCATCAAAATACCAGATGGTTAACTATACTACAGAGCCACAGTAAAAAAAAAAAAAAAATGGCATGGTATTAGAACTAAAGTAGACATGTAGATCAATGGTACAAAATAGAAGACAGAGACAAACCCACAAAATATGGTCATCTCACATTATATAAAGGAGCCAAAAACATACATTGGAGAAAAGATAGCCTATTCAACAAATGGTCTCAGAAAACTGGAAATTCATACGTAACAAAATGAAGTTAAAAGTTATCTCTCACTCTGCATAAAACTCAACTCAAAGTGGATCAAAGACTTAGGCACTAGAACAGAGACCCTGAGCCTAATAGAAGAAAAAGTAGGCCCAAATCTTCATCATGTCAGCTTAGGACCTGACTTCCTTAACAAGAAGTAAAATTAAGAATCAATAAATGGGATGGATTCAAACTAAAAAGCTTCTTCTCAGCAAAGGAAACAATAACGGGAAGATAGAGCCTACAGAATGGGGGAAAATATTTACCACATGTACCTCAGATTGAGCATTAATTCCAGGATATATAACCCAAAAAACTTAACACAAGAAAATCAAATAACATCCTCAATAAATGGGATAAGGAAATGAACAAACTCTTTACAAGCATATGAAAAAATGTTCATCATCTCTAGCAATTAGAGAAATGCAAATCAAAGCAAAGATTTCATCCCCAATCATAGTGGCAATTATCAAGAATACAAGCGATAATAAGTGTTGATGAGGATGTGGGGGAAAAGGTACATTTATACATTGCTGATGGGGCTGCAAATTGATGCAACCACTATGGAAAGCAGTTTGGAGATTTCTCAGAAAACCTGGAATGGAACCATCATTTGACCCAGCTATCCCACTCCTCAGTTTGTACCCAAAGGACTTAAAATCAGCATACTACAGTGATACAGCCACATCAGCTGTTTATTGCAGCTCAATTCACAATAGATAAACTATGAAACCAAACTAGATGCCCTTCAACAGATGAATGGATAAAGAAATTGTGGTACATACACACAATGGAATATTACCCAGCCTTAAAGAAGAATGAAATTATGACATTTATGGGTAAATGGATGAAACTAGAGAATATAATGCTAAGTGAAATAAGCTAATCCCCCAAAACCAAAGGCCCAATGTCTTCTCTGATAAGGGGATGGATGCTAATCTACAGTGGAGTCGGGGTAGGGAAAATGAAGGAAATTTGGATTATACAGAGGGAATTGAGGAGAGGGGTGGGATGATGGGGATGGGCAGGACAGTAGAATGAGTCAGACGTTATTACCTTATGTACATGTATGATTACACTACTGGTGTGACTCAGCACAATGTACATCCAGAAGAATGAAAAGTTATGCCTCATTTGTGTAGAATGTGTCAAAATGTATTCTACTGACATATATAACTAATTAGAATAAATTCATAAAAAAAGAATTGTCTTAAATCATCTGTCCCAATTCTCTCCCTGCTCTTGGGCTTTGGCAACCCATTGGTTAGGACTCACCTGAGGGTAGAAGTAGTGGTTCTTTATTATGCCATGGTTTCCTTTTTCTCCCAGGTTCAGGCCCACAGTATCTATGGCTGGGTAGGCTGCCCAGAAGGTCTGGATTTGCTTATCTCTTTGATAGCGCAGGTAGAGGTCAGTGAACACCGGACTGGTGATGTCCAGGGCAGCCTGTATTTCCGAGTCCCTGAAAGCAGAAATGCAGCTGGGTCACAATATAATGGGCACAAAGAGGGCACACATCACAATGAGCTTTGAAAAGGAATGAAGTTTCAATAAAAGTTTCATACTGCAGTCCTTTGTATTTGCCCTCTTCTTTATACAGCACACTGAAGTCACGATGTACAAATGTTGTGTTGCTCTTACAGATGAAACTGTAGTCTTCAAATTTATATGTTTCCACCACTGTAGGGGAGAGAGTTTACATTTTGTGGGGCAAATAATTATGGAATACAGAGATATTTTCATTGGGAAACTTGGAGCATTCTATTTTAACCAAACACCTAACTTACATGTTTTTAATATGCAATGTCTAGTTCATAGTGTTTTGAAATAATTTTTTTTGTTTGGTGCTGGGGATCAAACCCAGGGCATCCACACATGCTAGGTATGTGCTCTATCACTGAACTATACACTCTGCTCTATAATCTAAGTAAATAGTGAGAAGACAATGTAAGTCCTAAAATCATTACAGAAAAATCTACTTCTTTGAACCTATCCTTTTTGAATGTCAGTTATTTTCTACAGTTTTTTTTAATGTATGGGGTATATATGTATCTCCTCTTTTAATTTTACTGAGAGTAATAGTAACTCTGGTCATAACTAAATATATAATTACTTACAACTTTCATTTAGAACATAGTATCTAGGAAAGGAGTCAGGTCATTTTCTTACCTTTTAGGTCATATTCCAGGAACTTTAAGGTTGAACTGCATGTGGAATCCAGGAATGTTTCAATATGATCTGCTTTGTTTTTCAAACCAGCACTCCAAGTGGCATTATATGGGGGAGAGGCCACCCGAAACCATGCAGTCAGTTCTCCAAAAATAGGAATCCAAATTCCAGCAGGTATAGAGAATTTAATGGAAGGAATCTGAATAGTCTGCTCAGGCAAGATGATGGTAGGCAATTCAAAGCCTCCAATCTTGTTGGCCACCTCATTTAGGTCCAAGACAGCACTGCCAATGGAAATGCTTTTTGGAAGGGTGAACGGGGTTACAATCAACTGAGCTTCAGGCACAGTTATCTCAAAAAGGGGAAATGAGGAGTTTTCCGATTCAGAATATTTTGTTAAAACATCAACTTCAGGGAATTTTATTTTGGGTAATGTTGGTAGGTTGAGTGCAAATGGTGACATTCTTGACTTTTTATAGATTTTCATTTCACTGAAGTCAACTTTGTAGGATGGAACCTGAAGATCTGTGAATGGGACTCGAAATGTAGGTGTGACAAAAACTGAATTTAGATCATTTAGTTTTAACCCAGATATAATGAATTTATCAGCCAATTCTTGCACGGGGACAGAGAGAAGATAGCCATTGGGATTTTTGGTGTACACAAGAGCAGTTGAAACATGAAGATACTGCCTCCTGTTGGTGCTGGTGGTTACCTCCAGCTTTAGGAGGTCCCATAAGTTCTTGTCATACAGTGGTAGGACGATATGTTCAAGGTTTGACCCTCCTAAGGATCCTGCAATGTCGAGGCGTGCCTCTTCTTGGGTATTAGAAAGCTGTATGTTGTTCTGGAGAGACCCAGAATAAATCTGGATCTCACTTTTCCAGCTGACCTTCTGGTTCTTAGTGTTTGCATTCAGAGTCACTTCCTGGTCAATGTAAGGTATGTCCAGGAGGGAACTGGGCTGACTGGCATGAACCTGAACAAGGGCAGACATTGTCCATGGGGAGAGTTCCAAGGTGGCTTTGCTTGCATGTTCTCCTTGTGTGAAAAAAAGGCCCTGCAGCTGTAAGTAATTTTTTGTATTGTGTTCCCAGATGGCATATATGCGTCGGAGATTGGCTTCTCCAGCAAAATTTTCTTTTACTTCAAGATTCCAGATACTATCGACCTTGGAAGCCCCTTGCAGCTTCACTGATGACCGAGTGCCCTTGGAATTCAGGTACATACTGGCCTCGCTGGCAATAGTTCCCAAATATTCCCGTGAGAGGACTGAACCCTTGACATCTCCTTTAGTAGATGACTCAATGGAAAAGTAGGAGGTGAGGCTTTCTAAGCTGAGCTTGTGGTCAACTGCTCCTTTAGCAGTATAGTACAGCTTTGGAGAATTAAAATCATATTTTAATTCAGTGGATGAAGAGACAGTAGGTTTTGACTTGGTATTTCCATTAAGTTCTTGCTTGAAATTCAATCTCAAAACTGGAACGTGGATTTTGGCAGTTGTTGTCACTGATGCTTCCAAGTTTTTCTCGATTAAGCTAATAGTGCTATCATGACTGCCTTCCACAAATTTGTTGCTGAGAGACAGAGCTGTGGCTAGCTTCAGCCCTCTTTTCCTTCTCAAACTTGAAGTGCCCTCTAATTTGTACTGCAGTGCATCAATAACAAATGAAGAGGAAGAAAGGAAATGAGCCACAATATCTGATTGATTATAAAGTCCAATATTGGTATTCAGCGTGATGACACTTGATTTAAAGGAAAAATCGTAAGTAATATTGCCCAGGGCTGGAATAAAAATATTGTTTATGGTACTCAGTTCCTTGAAATCTGGAAGAGCGACCTTGAGTAGATTCCTAGGGGCATGAAGGACTGGCAACTCAATGGATGGGAGGACGAATGTGTGTGATGGCACATAGAAGCCAGACCCTGGGATGGTGACATTGGGGGTGCTGATCACTTTGGGGATCACATGACTGGAGGCTGACATCTCTACTGTGAATGGAGATACTTCCATGTTGATGACTGGGAGAGTGTATCTGGGAGTTTGAAAGGTCCTGGGGAGCTTGTTGAGAGATCTTTCAACTTCATACTCATCAAACTTACTTTTTGCTTCATTGTAGGATGTAGTGAGAAAATCTAAGGCGTCATCTCTGACTTTCTCAAAATGTCTGTCAAAGGAATTGATATTCTGATTGATAAACTCAAAAAACACACCCAAAGGAATTGCAATGGAATGCCTGTCTTTGTTTTTTTTGTACCGAGCTTTTACACTTAAATCAAATGATTGCTTTGTTGTTTTCAAGAATTCCTTTAAGCCGGTTTCTTCCCATATGGAGAAATCTTTCAGTGAGGGTGTTGTGAGTGTTGTATAAGGTAGATTTATTTCAGGAATTGTCAAAGGAATGCTCAAGAAATCCAGGTTGGCATCTCCATTGATCTGTACATGGGCTTCCATGCTGTGCCCATTGTTCACGGCAGAGAAATTTTGATGGTATTTATACTGATTGAACCTAGCACTTGCTTGCCAACTTGCTTGCTGGGCATGAGGACTCAGGAACATTGCATAGTTGTTGAGGAAGTCTATCTTCCCTACCAATTTTAGTGGAAAACTAACTTTCAGATTTCCTTCATTTTTTGTGGATGCAGTAATTTCAGATGGCTGTGCTGAAAAGAAAAGGGAATTTTTCAAAGTTCCAATAACTTTTCCATTTAAATGAGCATTGTGGATGCCAGTTATCTCTGCCTTCCCTTCTTTGAGCAGTGCTATGCCATTAGCAGTTAGAATACTGTGGCCCACATGCTGGGATTCAACTTCAGACTTAATTTCAAACTTAGAAGAGTCAAGGAAGCCAGATTCATAAGCGATCTTTTGGTTTACTCTTAGGTGTTTGCTGCTGATGTTATTGGACAATCCAAAGGAAGTGATGGGTCCTTCCACAGTGAAGCTGATCTGTGATTCATGTATTCCCTCATCTGAGAAGTTGAGACAGGCCAGTTTCCATGACCCTATTCCAGAAGAAGTCCATGTTAAGTGTCCAGCTTCCAGCAGTGTCTTGATATCATTGTTCAGGTCAACCTTACTGGATAAGTCCAGTTTGGGGATGTTCAATTTGTGGAAGTATTTTGTGTGGCTTTCCAGTTTGAGCTGGTTATTTATCTTGACAATCACACCATTATTAAACTCCAGTGTATTTTTTTCTGTGTGTAAACTTGCCATTGTATCTGATTTTCCTTCAGTGGCATTTCCAGAAAATAGTATTTCACTTTCATGCTTTGTTCTCACGTACTTGCTGGAAAATATCACAGATTCCTTCAGAACCAGTGGATTAATCTTAGGGTCTGAGAGTTGTGCATTTGCTTGGAAATCGAAATTGAGAACTTCTAATTTGGACTCTCCTTTGGCAGTGATGGAAGCTGCAATCTCTGCTTTGTGCTCTGAACTAGTTACATTCTGGATGTTAGCATTTGCATCTAATGTGAAAAGGGGAGATTGGACTTTCAAAATGCTATTCAACTTGCCAAAAGTAGGTATTCTGATTGTGTGTGAGATGTGGGGAAGCTGGAAGTCTGGTATTTGAAGGTCAGGAACTTGAAAATCTTTCAGGTTGAGATTTGGGATCATGACTTCTGGAATTGTAATTTTTGGCAAATGGAAGTCTGGCAGTGTGAGTAAAGCAAGGGGGGTGTCTCCCATCTTCAAATCCCTCAGATACACTTCCGGAAGTGGCCACTGCAGCTCACTGATCAGCATTTGGTCAATGGTTCTGATGATCTTTGCTTTGATTTCTACCAAGTCGATTGTAAAGGAAGGAATGTGGAAGGTGTTGAGGATAGTGAATTCTGGAGTGGAAAACCTGGATGGGATTTTTATATCTTTCAACTCTTTGAAGTTTATCTGAACTGATGGAATCCTCAGATCTGTCAGAGGAACTATGAAGTCAGGAGTCTGGAAGGTAGCTTCCTGGAGAGCATGGAGACTGACCTCAAAGGCAGGCATAGTCCCAAAGATGGTCTGGATTTTAGGAACAGTGAACCCTCGTTCCACCAAGGATTTCACCTTTTCAGCCCAGTCTTGGATAGAGTATTGCTCTGCAAAGTCAGTAAAGTTCTTAGCAGCAAGAATCCACCAGTCAGTAATGTAGGTGACAAGTGTATTATAAACCTGGCCTACTAGAGACAGGTATCGCTCAAGTTCCCGCTGAAGGTCCATTTGATAGATCCGGTCTCGTACGTCTTCTAGAGTTTCTTGGAATCTGGCTTTCATGTGAACCAAAGATGCAGAATTTAAAGCATCCTGTAACCAATCAATGAATAAAGTTATTTTGGTGTCTTTTAGCTTTTCCCAATAGATAGCGACCATGGCTTTGATGTCCTCTACAAACAGTTTTAGTGCTTCAGCTTTCTGTGGCAGTTCTAGAGCCTGAATTTCACCATTGATTCTCTGAGTCATCTCATGTATTTTGTTATTGGTTTCATTCACAAACTGGTTGTAATCGAACGATTTTAATTTCTTTACCAACATGTCCAGCAATCTGTTTACTTCTTCAATGAATTTTTTAAAAGACAATGCTTTAAGCTGCTTGACTGCATCATCAATAAACCCAACCAATCTCTCATAATATTCTTTTATCTCAACTTGCTGTAAAACATTGCTTAGTTTTTGAACAGTCTCCTTCAACTTATACTGGTGGGCCAACTGTACTGATTTATCCATTAAAACCTGGATTTGTTGGTCTACTTCATATTTCCTAATTAACTCATGGACTATGGCTCTAAAAGCATTGATTTTCTCAGTTACTTCAAATTCTTCAATAAGATTTGTAACAAAGTATTTGACATGTTCAATAATGTCCTTTATTCTTTGAAATGAAATTGTAGTTCTCAATTGATCTAAAAGGACTCTGACATCAATATCCTTAACCCGTTGTTTTAACACTGTGGCAACGTCCTGGATGTCTGTATTCTGAATATGCATGTTGAGCTGCTGCAGTTTTTCTTGTATCTGGATTCTGACTTGATACTTAGTATCCACATTCTGGATCCAGGAGGCAACACTACTTCCAGTTTCGTCAAAATCAATATTTTCAATAAATTCGTACAGATCATTGATTGTCTTTACTAAATGTACACAGATATGATAATGTTCATTAAGAATCTTCCATTTTTCAATGATTTGATCAATAATCTTAGCAATAGCAGTTTTAAAATCATGTAGATCATAATTATCTTTAATATACTGATCAAATTGTATCACATATGTCTGAAGTTGAGAGAGTTTTTCATTAAAGTTGATTTTGGCATTATCCAATGCAATTTGTAGATCATTTTCTGTAATTCTATAATTTTCTGTGAAAGTGTTCAGTTTCTCCTTGGCAATGGAAACTTGTCTCTCCCAATTAAGTGCATTCAGATAGTCATTAACTTGCTGTGGGAGTCTGTTGAGGGTTGCTCTGTATTTCCTCATAAATTGATCAATATTGATGCGTTTCAATTCTTTCTGAATGGTTTCCAGAGCAGTTATAATTACTATTCGATTCCTCTCCAGATATTCTGGCAGAGTTTCAAAGAAGGGGAGGCTGATGGTGTGAACGTCTTGGTTCTTATCGTACTTTACAAAAGCAACAATTGTGAATTCTTGGGGCTTGTCAATAGCATCTTTCATCTCTAAAGCATCAATGACATTGACGGGCTCTCTGAGTAAAAATGGCACTTTAATCGGGGAGTCTAGCACAGTAAGGTCAGCCAGGGCTCGCCCACTAAGCTCCACACCAATTTTGTCTTTAGTGTTGTAAGCTTCAAAGTCCTGGCTGTACTCATTGTTGTTCAATTGAGTCTTGAGTTTCCAGGTGCTTGTCTGCTCGGCTGGAGTGAGCAGGACACTGACTTTGTGATCAAGAGCTGTACTGATGCTTTTGCTGGACATGAGATGACTTGTGGACCCTTTGTAATCATGAGAGAAAGTGAGGGCCAGTGGTTCTGCTTTCAACAGGAATTTGCTATAGAGTTGTCCAGTGTGCTCTCCCCAGAGAGCCAGTTTTCCATTGCCATTTGTATGTGCATCAATGGCCATGGTGAATGGGGCCATTGCAGAACGGAAAACGTTGCTGAAATGCAGAGAGTCTGAATTATAGTTTGTACTGATGTCAATGGATGACGCCAGCCCAGCAATATCAGTGTTGAGCCGATGGCTAAACTCCACACCCTGAACCCTAGCTACAGTGTCTGCTTTATAACTTGCTGATAAGTCAGCATAAGAAATGGTGTAGATATGTTTTATTTCATCATTTTGGTAGGCTCCTTTGAGGTTTCCAGCCATGTTCAGCTTCAAGGGTTCCAGCCGTAATTTCCCATTGCTGGTCAGATCCAGAGCACTGTATCTCAGGTCATTGTTTAAAGTAGTTACAAGAGAAAAGGGCTGTAATTGTAAGTTAAAATTCTGCTTGTAAAACTTGTCAGTGCTATAAATGTTGTCAAGTTTGGATGAGAGGTCCAGTGATAAGCCTGCGATATTCAAACTGTTAGAGTGGTCCAGTTTCATTTCAGCATATGAGCCCATCATGTCATTTGAAAGCTTCAGTCCTTCCTGGCTGATTTTGAAGTTGAAAATGTTTTTACTGTCGACACCCAGAATCATGGCCTGATAAGTACTTCCCAGTGATACCTCTGTGAGGGCAGCTTTTCCATCCAGGCTGAATTTTGCGTTGTGCTCCCTGAAGCGACCATTTGCTGTTAATTTCATGGATGCCCCAGAGAGGTCAAGCTCTGCATTCAGCTCATTCTCCAGCAACAAGGGACTATACTTCAAGCTGGTGGTTGCACTTGTAGATAATCCATCTCGGGCAATCCTTAGTGTTGCCTTATGAGCACCAGTATTAATTTTGTCACTGCCCAAGATGTCAGCATTTAATTCAATTCCATGGGAATTCAGTGACCCAGACAGAAGGGTGAAGAACCTCAGTGACTTGTAGTCAGCCTGATACTCAGAACGTAGCAATGCATTTTGCTTAGAGAAGGTCAAATCCACCTTGTTAAAAGTAGAAAAGTCTTCATATTTCCCATTGCTGTCAGATTTCACAGTGAGCTCATAATTCTCATATTTCAGGGAAGCAGTATTTTTAAAGATGCCATCTTGCAAATCAGAGGTGGAGGTGAGGGAGAGGGTTCCATCTTTGTACCTTCCAGTTATCTGGTTGGTGCCTTGGAGGTAGGAAGAGTTAAACCTCAGGTTGGATTCTCCACTGAGCTGGCCAGTGGTAGAATCCCTCTGACAAGACAGGTCATAAATGCCATTAGCATAGAATGAAGAAGCTCTGAATTGCCCATCAATCTTGACATCTTTGACATACAGATGTTGTTTCTTTTTTGAGTCAAAATGGATTGAAGCAGACATCTGTGGTCCCCAGGCACTAGATGCATCAAATGTTAGAAAACCTTTTGAGGCTGGGTTGTTTCCAATTTTTTCTACATGACTGAACTTGATTTTTGAATCCAGAAATTTGTGGCGTAGAGACCCATCACAAGCTAATGTGAGCATATTCCTTTGGTCATAAGCTGTTTCTCCAGATCCTAATGTTAAAAATTAAAGACATTGGTTAAATTAAGAAAAAAATGTCCAGAACAATCATTGTTGAAAATCTTTCAATTAAAAAGTCCCATTTATCTGGGTCAGTTGTGTAGTAGTCTCCTCATCTATAATGCAAACATAAAATTTGAAAGCATAATATATTTCTCTAGGAAGTTTTCCCTGACTGCTGAAGACCTTTTTGGGCTCCCTTATTGAGAGTTTCACTGTATCTTATACTAGTATATTCTGTGGCACTCAAGCTGAATTATGATTAATAAAGTAAACTTGATGTACCTTATACACCCTACCATAGCACTTCTCACACTGAGTTATAATTGCTGGTTTATGTACTCCTTTCCTTTTTCTTACCTAGGAGTATATCAAATACATATTACATGTTTAATAAATATTCCTATGAGTTGAGTGGATGAAAAGACTTCTGAGTAGCAAGGACAATAAGAAAGTCCATGTCCTTTCCTCCCTAGAGGGGGTTCTCCCACCAGAGACTGCAATGAGTTAGCCCTGTGAACCCTTCACCTGAGCATGGCTCACCTTGGATGCTATAGGAAAACATGTCAATCACAGAGTCAGCCTTCATGTGGTATCGAGCCTGGAGGCTGTAGTGGTCTCTGCTGGTGTTGCCACCAGTATAGGAGGCAGACCAGTTGTACAAGTTGCTGTAGATATTTGTGGAGAGGTCCAGAACACCCAAAAGAGGCACTCGCAGTTGATACAACTTGGGAATGGTAAAAGTCGGGACTTGGAATTCTTGAGATGGCAGCTGGAATCCCACAGACTTAAAGTTGAGGGCTGGTGTCCTAATGGTCTCTAGCATCTTCAGATCTTTGGAAGACTTGCCACCAAAAGGCAAAGGAATCTCAATTTTCACACTGTTCTTGTTCAAGGTATATTTGACCCGGCCATCACTGAAATGAATAACAATGTCCCCACAGTCAGTCATCAAGAACTCAGCTCTCTGCCATCTGATCTTCCAAGCAATACTGCATCTACTCCATTTCTAAACTATTTTTTATTGCACTGCTTCCCATGCCTGGATACCTTTGCTTTTTCCTCTACCTGCCCAAAAAACTCTTTCTATGCCCTTCTAAGAGCCATCCCTTAGCATTTCCATTCCACCCAAGTCATAACTAATTTCTCTCATTCTTAAAGTGATAGAGTCTCTTACACCTATCTCAAAGAGCATGTCCTAGTTCTGCTTAGATAATAAGTTATCTGTTCATTTTTTGATGTCTGTACAGTGTCTTCCCTGGGAGGAAGAACTCTACCTTATCTAGTGTCTATCTTCTTACTGTACCTAGTCTAGTATTTTGCATGTAGTGGACCCTTGGTACATATTTGCTAAACTAAATTGAGGTAACTTGATATGTGGAATGTACACAGGAATAAAAGGCAATAAATTTGGGTGAGATCTTCAATTTCCACTGAATGGTAATGTTATCTTAGTGAATTAGTGCCTCTGAGTCTCTGTGATGTTTTCTGCATAGTGGGGATAACAGTATTCTTTCTGTTGAACTCACAGAGATGGCCTTGGTTATCAAATGAGAAAAAAATACCTAAAAGCACTTTGCAATCTTTTCAATGTCATACCCATGCAATGTACTAACAGGATAACTTAAAAAAAAATAAAGGGGGAGAGAGGGGTTTAGCTATTATGTGCAAATAAATTGTTCATTTTATTGCTGCAAAAAGATGCCTGCTTTCAGCAGGAGGATGACCAATGACCAGTCAGGCCCTGTCCAATTCGTAGGTCCTGAAATACCAGCAGAGAAGGAGGGTTCCTGAGTCCTCTGTGCTGCCACCCTTTTCCATCTCCTACAGTCTTTTTCCGTATGGGTGCTTTGGCAGACTTCTGCCCTTTTACAATAATTTGGCCTATTAAACTGCTCCTCTGCCACTGACCATGGGAGGGTCCACATGACATAGGCCACTTATTTTTTTTTTAACGGAGTAAAGTACAGAGATCAGTCACTCTGATTTCTTATTTTCATGAAATAAGACAAGCAGAGCATTTCATATATTTTTTGTAAATACAGAAACGGACTGAGCAGTTTGGAATCTGACTTTTTGGGTAAGGGTTAAGTTGTATTGCTAAACTGAATCTCTCTCCAAATGCTGCCTTTATTCAATGCTCAATGGTTGTTCTGACCCTCCATAGTTAAACAGCAAGCCCATAGTCAATAATTCCTCCAGCCTCTCTTGAACTCTTCACAGTCAAACAAGTGTGAATATACTCTGGTCTGGAATAAGGTGTTTACTTGTGATGGAAGAAAGCTGAATACCTTTCAAATTCAGATTGTAGTAAATAAAACATCTTAGGAGGAAAGTACCAGAATTACTCAATTGTCTTTTGGGTTCATTTTGGGTTGACCGTCACATTCAGACCTCATGTTTAATAATGCAAAAGTGTCACAGTATTTATGCTATAGTTATTCATCTCCTTAAAAATGCTTATATTATTTCCCTTAAAATTAAATAAAAACAGTAACAATCATACTATGTCAAATTTTCCATGTGCTTTGCATGGTTTGAGAAACTTCTTTAGTTTCTTCTTTTACCTTTTTAAGAAGAGGTTTTCTGGGACTTGGAAGGTTGGAAATCTCATTTTCTGGAAGCTCAACTCTGTCAAGCCACTGAGGTGATCCTGCAAAGTCTGGGCAAACGGAAGACTCTCGGATGCCTTCTGAAGCCAGCTGTTTGTTGCCTACAAAATGATAGAAGA
Source organism: Marmota flaviventris (assembly GCF_047511675.1). Lineage (NCBI taxonomy): Eukaryota > Metazoa > Chordata > Mammalia > Rodentia > Sciuridae > Marmota > Marmota flaviventris. Next base: position 15,307,732 of record NC_092511.1, read on the forward strand.
TTTTTAGAGCAAGAAATGGGACTGGGTGATCCTCAAAGTGAAATTAACATTACGTGATAATTCAGATTTGACAGGTCAGTTATCAAGCAGAACAATGAAGTAAAAGTTAAAAATAAGTTATAGTGATGGGCATGGTGGTGCATGTAATCCAAGTGGCTCAGGAGACTGAGGCAGGCAGATCATGAGTTCAAAGTCAGCCTCAGCAACTTAGCAAGGCCCTAAGAAACTTAGCAAGACCCTGTCTCAAAATAAAAAAAATAAAAAAAGGCTGAGGATGTGGCTCAGTGGTTAAGCACCTCTGAGGTCAATCTCTGGTATAATAATAATAATATTTATTATTATTAATAATAAATAAACAAATAAATAAAATAATAGTAATTAATAATAATATATAATAATAATTATTATTATTAATTACAGAAAATTATGATTTTGGGCTGCCAGTCACTGATCTCTTCCCTTATTTTAAGAATATGTAACATAGACTCCTAGCCCATGTCTTGAAGTTTCTGTTCATATATGTAGACACAGCAAACTCTTTTGCTTATAGCATTCACTGGGTATTTATCATATTCAGCTTTGTGTAACTGGAGAACTAAGCATGCTTGATGTTTCTTTTCTCTCCAGAAATTCCTTAGGTGCAGGAAGCATGCCTTAAGCATCTTTGGATACCCTCATACACCTATCTTAGAGTTAAGGATGTGATTAGCACTTTTAACCATGAATCTATTTTGCTGATTGATTCATACTTACAACTCTTAATTTGGATCCCATCTGCCGGAAAGTCATGTCTGTTTGAGGAACTCTGTTATCTGGGAGACTACTGGCATGCAGCAGGAAGGCTCTATAAAAATCAGAGAGATCCACTGGGAAATTGGAGGCAACTTTTTTGGTATCCACATTGGTGCCTGTGTTCCATTCAAATTCAATCTTCTCCTCATCTAGAAAGGCACATATGAAATAGTTGTCAGTGGTACAACACAGGTCAGCCTGTGTCCATGGCACTTGGCAGTTACACTGAAGTACACAGTGCCCTTGGAAGTGCTTGTGGGAAGAAGAGGCACATACCATAGCGCCAGGCCAGTCTCTTGGAAACTGTTGAGCCATAAGCTGTAGCAGATGAGTCCATTTGGAGGAGCAGTTTGGTTGGGGACCAGCGGGTCAGGATCTCACTTCTGGCTTCTGCTTGTAAGCGGGGTATGGAAATGACACCTTTGATTTTGCTTTCTTCCTTAGTGTCATAACTATGGAAAAGAAAATCATTTGGCTTCAATGATTTTTCCATTCCAAGGAGATATGCAGAATTCAACAGTTAGGAATTACATTTTTTAGTGATAAAAGTAAGATACATTAATGGGTGAAAAACAAGGCCACAGACAGACCAAATGCATTAACTTCAAGGCTAATACTCAGCAAAAGTGCAGGACTTTGCAGGGAACAGATGAACTTTTTGAAAATTGTTTCAATCTGCTTTGCTGTTTACGAACTCTTGGCCTTGGCCAAAAGATTAAACTGCTCAGAGCTACCATTTCCTTATCTATAAAATAGGGAAATTCATACCTACCTTGCAGTTTAAGGTGAGGACTCAGAAAATTTTTTAGTGTACTGAGCACAGTATTTGATAAGTGGATAATAAGTGCAAGATAAATAATAGGAAGATCCAACTAAAAATGTGCAGAGGGTCAAGACACTTGAGGACGCTGTTTGCCAGATGATAGATGAGGGATGCATTTGTCTTAGTTTAAAGCTGGGGTAAGAAGGGAAAGAGCTACCAGGGCCTACAGCTCAGGTAGGATCTCCCATGCCTTCCTTACCTTATGTGGCCCATCAGAGCGACTTCAGTGATTTTCTTATTCTGAATGTCCAGGGTGAGTTTGTAAGACTTTTTGTCCTGAGCAGACTCATCACTAACTCTGAGGACTGTTCCAAGGTCAACATTAAGATCTGGAATTTGGATTTCACTGAATAAAGTTCTACTCTGCCGATTATATTTGAACATCATTGTAGCCTCTGTATGCTTCACACCTGAAAATGTACAAAATAATTAAGAGGGTGTGCTAAGAGAATCTACTTAGAGAAGGAAGGAAAGGATAAGGTAGAGAAACCCTGGGTACTCGATGTGCTTAAACAAGAACACAGTTGAAAATTTTACCTTACGTTTTTAACTCTGTGGTATTCATAATTCACTCAACTTGCAAGTATTTACTGATGGTGGATTATATTCTGGGCACTGCTCTTGGCATTGGGGAGTCTGCCCTTATAGAGTTTACCTTCTAGTAGGGCTGTACAGACAACAGGCCAGCCAATTACTTACATCAGATGGTACTAAATGTGAAGAAAAGTAAAACTGGATATGAAGATGAAAGAAACGGATAAAAGAGAAGCTATTTAATATGTGGTGGTCAGAGAAGTTCTCTCTGCAAGATGGGTATGTGGGCAGAGACCACAATGAGTAGATTGTGGGGATGCACCATGCCAGTTCTGCAGTGAGCCTTCCAGGCAGAAGGTTGGATATGCAAAGGCTCTGAAGTAGGGATCACTCAGCACATTCAGGGTTTGGAATATGGCCAGAATCTGACCACTTTTCATACCTCTTCTGCTACCACTCTCATTCAAAGCAACTACATCTCTTGCTTGAATTATCGTTGTAACCTACACATCAGTGTCCTTTCCTCTTTTGCAACCTTTTGCCAACATAAACATAAACCATGAAAAACCTTCAGTGGCTTCTTATTTTATTCACAGAAAAAGTCAAAGTTCTTACCATGTCTTACAAGTCTATCTCTCCTCTACCTCCCCTTATTTCTCTGATTTCATTTTCTATCACTTTCCTCCCGGATCTCTCTGCTTCAATCACGTTGGCTTTCTTTCCTTTTTTCAAACTTGGCAGCCCCATGCCAGCCTTGGAGTCCATGCAACTGCTGGCACCTTAGCATATAACACTCTTGGCACAGGGCTTACCTCCCTCACATCTCCTTTTGTGTTTACTTTACCAGTGAGACTTTCCCTTTTTGTTCCCAGAATCACTCCCTTCCCCAACTTTTCTCCTCCCCAACACTCCCAGCATTCCCTAGGCCCATCTATGTTCTGTTTTGGTCCCTACCATGGATTGACAGCTCAAATATTTAATTGTTTGGTTGTTTACTGTAACTTCCACAAAGATAGAGACTTCAATGTTCCCTGTTTGAGCCTCAGCTCTCAGAACAGGCCTGATACTTAGTTGGGCACTCAGTCAATATTTGTTAAATACGTTACATTACATATTTCTCCCTTTGAGTCCTGAACCTGAGACTGAGGGTAGAGAGGCAGCATCCTCTTTTTGTATACTCACCTTCTGCCTGAATTATGAACTTCAGTGTGTCCACCAAGGCTCTCTCTTCCCTCTGGAGTTCATAGGTTGCACTGGCAGAATATTGTTCCACCTCTCCTGTAGGCTTCAGTTCCAGCTCATATCTAAAGAAATTACAGTGAATGATGGCAATAATATCCCCCAACAATTCAGTATCAAGTGCAATAAAAGTAAGGTCCTTATTTTAACCTTATCTCTTGCCTGTAACTAATAATGATCTTTATGATCCCTTCAGTTCCTCCCAGAGCCTAAGACAAGGACAAATCCTAGGATTCCCAGGCTTTTGTACAAGTACAGGAACAGCTGGCTGGCCCTATCAGCAAAAGCTGACAACAGAATGTGTGAGGGGATGAAGACAGGGGACCCTGAGCACTGTGGAGGCTTTGGGCATGCTGGTGAGCTCTAGGAAGCTCCTACCCATGGGTCTGGAGGCTCAGAAACTCTGACGATGAGGTAGGAGCAAATTGGAATGTGCTCTGATCTTCTCATCCAGCACATGAAGGGAAAAGAAGTGCTGGCCACACGACCACTATTTTAAATACCCAAAGGATGGTATAAGCCCCTAAGATTGACATAAGGCTACATCATATGGCCTTTTTCTGTTTGCCCTGCCAGGTGGCCACAATGTGGATGGCAAGCAGATTCAGGCTGTGCACTGAGCATCTCTCACCTGGTGTCACCTGTCAGTGGGTAGTAGGAGGCAGACTCGGTGGAGCTAGCGTTGGAGTAAGCTCCTGTGGTGCAGTAGCTGAGTCCAGTGACAAAAGGCCTGCAAGTTGACCAGGACTGCCTGTTCTCAATGAGAGGAGGGATCACTTCTGTTTTGGTGGTGGAGACCAAATGCAATGTGTTGCTGGTGAAGGATGAAAAATCAAAGTTATCTTTAAGCCAGGAATTCAAATGAACAGGGAGATCAGGAGAGTAGAAGTGGGAAATCAAAGGGGAGGAGGAGGGAAGGGAAAGGGGAAGAACTGGGAAATTAAATTGACCAAATTATACTAGGTGCATGTATGACTATACCACAATGCATTCCAATTTTATATATAACTATAATTCATTAATTACAAAATGAATTTAAAAATTAAAAAAGACTAATAAAGTAGAGGAAAGGGATCAGGGGAAGGATGGGAGAGAGGTTAGTGCTGGGAATTGAAATGGAGAAAACTATGTTATATATATTTATGAATATATCAAAAGGAACCCTATCATTATATATAACTATCATGCACTAAAATTTTTTAAAAGATTAAAAAAAATGAACATCATTCTTTTAAAAAATAAACATAGTTCTTACTATACACATGCTCCCTTTCCTCCTATCCACCTCTGTCCATACCCATCTTATTTGATTTACTGAGAAACAAATGGTGACTCTTAGGCTTCAGACACTGCACTAATTTCTTTTTGTGCGTTACCTCTGATCCCCACAAAAGCAGGAATAGGATTCTCATTTTACAGAAGAAACAACGGTTCAGAGACACTAACTAACTCGTCACTGGGACTGAACTTACGGTGCTCCGTCCTTCATATATGATACAGGGCAAGAGGAACCCTGTCGGTCTTTCATGTGAAATCTCTCATGCTCTGCTGGCTTCTTTTTTACCAGCATTAAACATGCATAAGTCTCTTCTCCCATTCTCACACTACACACACACACACACACACACACACACACACACACCCCTCTTTCTTTCCCTGTCACCTTCTCTCATAACCCTATCAACAGGGTGTTGGCCTTTGTGGGGTTCTTCCAACACACTTCTTGCTGAACTGTGCTCTGAATGTTACCCTTGTCACGTTTCTGAAAATGCTTTCATCAATATCTCCAGACCCCTTCATGCTCCTAAATCCAATGAATCTAGTGAGGCTTTATCATCTCTGACCTCTCAGGAGCATTCAGTAGACTTGTTTACTTATGGCTACATCAAGATGCCAGAGTCTTTATCCTCTGAAAAGATCATGGTACCCTCCTCTTATATATGTACTTTAAATTAGTGAAAATACAAGGAAGTTAAAAAATGTCCCCGTATCTTTGAAGGATGCTTTCTTTTAAATACTCCATCCTTTCCCCAGTATTTTTTTTCTCATTGTTGGTGGTTCCCCAAGACCAACCTTTGCTGATGGGCTGGAGTCCTACATGCCAGCTGTGGCCTGCCTATGGCCTGTTCTAGCCTTTAGTGTCTTCTTGGCTTCTAGACCCTTATGGCCTTGGTTCTCCGTCTACCTCTCTGGTTGCTCTCTATACCAGCTTCTATTTCCTCGCTCTGCTATATACTGGTGATGCCCAACTCCGCGACTGAGCTCAAACCTCTTTGCTAGGCTCAGGGTCATAAGTCCATCTGCCACCTAGATAGTTCTAGTTGGTTGTTTCATAGGATATAAATACAGCACATCCAAAACTGAATTTGTCATCTTTCTCTAACCGAACAGCTCTCCCTCTGTAGTTCCTGTTTAAAATGAAGGTCACTCTGCTTCCCTTCTCTCTTCCCTTATACCCATATCCAGTCAAGAATCAAGTGCTCCTGATTCCTATCTCCATGCAATTTCTGATACCTCTCACTCCTCTCTGCAGACCATGGTCACCTCCAATGCAGGCCATTGTCACCTCTCACACATATGTATTTTAAACAAACTCTTAAATGTCTTCCAGTCTTGCTACTTTCCCACATTTTCCACCCTGGAGTCAGAGTAGTTCATCTAAAACACCAGCCTTGCCTTAGTTATACTCTCCTTTTCAACTCTTTTGCCTTCAGAAGAGTCTGGGTTCTTTATGGTGGCTGAAAAGGTGGTCCATGGTTGCCCCAGACCCCTTTCTCCCCACCACCGCCAATTATGCTCTTGGTGCACTTTGGCATACTCAATTTCTTTCAGTTCCATGAACCATTTTCTTTTTTATTAGGCTGCTATACATACTTTTCTCTGCCTAGAACACTCATTTCTTTTTACTTTGCTTGGGTCGGTCTCAGTCCTTCGCAGCAGATCAAGTGTACCTGTGTCAGAAAGCCTGCTCTGACTCCCTCAAGTTTCACAGTATTGTAATATTGCCTCTAATCTAGCTCTCACTCCATTGCAGCAGTTTTCTCCACTGTACGTCTCCCTATAAAGTTAAGCTATAGAAGCCCAGAGACCTAAATTCTATGTCTGAATGAGAAAATTAATGTGTTCAAAATATCAAAAACTAAGGTCAATCAGTGGTGGAGGATATCATTGAAAATGGAACTCTCAACAGAGGCTGAATCCTATAATCTATCATGGATTTTCATGCTTTATCCACTGAGCTAGCTACCACAAATAAATATGGCCTTTGGTATTTTTCCTAGAGAAAAATGTTCATTTTTTTTTCAAGGGAGATTTCTGTAGAGCTAGTGCTACTTCATTCTCTAAGCAATCAACAATAACAACAAAATCCTCCACAGCAGAGTTATGACCAACTAAACATAGATATTAAGTCTCAATGAAGGATGATATAGGACAATTTAGTAAAATGTAGAAAGGCAATTATTTTGTGTGTTTGCATCTAGGCTAGGTTAAAAATAGGTAATAAGAATCTTCCTTCCCTCTTCTGCTTCTCTGGAACTAGAATTTTCCCTGTTGGTTATCTAGCCTGACTAAATCCTACAGATATGTTTTCAACTCTTTGAAACTGGCCAGGCACACCTGGCTGAAAGAATTACCTGCCACTAAATAACTTGACTGGCCTCCTTGGAGAAGGAATGATGAACTTCAGTTGTCCAGTCTTCAGGGTCACACGAGCCTCCAGGCCTGACTCATGGAAGAAGTTGGTGTTCATTTGGACACCACTCCTGGCAAAGCCAGGAAGAATGATGCCCATATTTGTTGCAAACTCCACAGTCATAGAGGGCTTTACCAACAGGTCAGCCTGCATCTGCAAGTCAGAAAACAATCTATTCAGTATTGTTAAATTCCTCAGTCCCCTGGTTGTCAGATCAACCCCACCTTTCCCATCTCTGGGCAAATATCACTGGATAACTTGCATCTCAGGAAATAGTATTGTGATTTATTTAGAGGAAGAAAGCCCAGTGCCCAGTTCTCCAGAGCCAGACTTCACTATGAAGGGCTAGGAAGCAACTTAGACAGAAAGATGATCAGAACACTCATTTATGAAGCAAACAACTGAGTTTTCATCTTATTGCCATAATTCAACTGGCGATGGTAAGGTAGTGCATGCTGGTGGAACCCTAAAGATTTTCATAAAAATTAATGAGGTGATTACTAGGATGATGTACATTGTTGTGAACTAGAAACATGTTTTTAAAATGTGAAACATTTAAAATGTCCTCCCCCCCATAAGAGGAAAAGAACAACACCCACTTATTTGCAATCAATGTAAACAGGGTCTTACATTGGCTAGTTCCAGTTTTACTCCAGCCTTAGTCCCAGGGGTGATGACTCCAGATAAGGACACTTGCAACTGTGACCCCACTCCAGTGGGAAGCTCAAAGGCATTGTCCATAAAGATGTAGTGAAGAAACAAATCACTCTTTGAGCCTTCCCTTATGGCCTGTCCAATCTGCAAATTGAACAGGGGAGAGTAAATTGAGCCTTCTAAGTGAGTTTTGTCAAATGCAACCTCCCAAATATAAAGGAATAATTTCTCTTTATCCAGAAAAAAGAATTAGCATATTTAGCTGGATAATTTCATAAATAAAGGTTAATGTTACTCACATCAATGCATTTGGATATATGCAATTGCTCTGAATTAAATATCATGTTCAACTGATGGTTCAGAAAGTACCTAGGAATAGTACAGGGCCTCAGAGCCTTATAAGCTCCAAGTAAAATCTATGGCTTGGCTTAATTCTGTTTTCTTTTTAAAAATCTGAATGTAAATGAGAGTTTACTTGAAGTGTATTATATTTTGGTAAAATTAATTTTAAATAAAAAAGCTCCTGAAATGATGTACATATTAACATACATGGTTTTTTGTTTTGTAACATTTCCATAAAATAACTTCAGTGTTTTTTTAAAACCAACATGAATATTTATTTAATCATGGGGATATATTTTCTCTTTTATTAGTAAATTAATTATAATAAAAATTGTGGCAAATATTTAGATAGTGTGTTACAGTTGGCCAAACATTTCTTAAATAATCATTGTGTCCTTTTAATATTAAAAGTAGTCTTTCTTGCAGGTGGAGGAAGATATTCTTAACAGCATTTTCTAGAAGATCAAACTAATGCTCTTAAAAGTACAGCTAACATTATGAATAGCTTCATTTCTGAATGCGCCAATTCCTTGTGAGTTAAAGATCTTCTTCATTGAAATTCAGAGCAAACTTGTATCTTTGAAGGAAATATAGGCACTTTCTCTGCTCTGTGTGGCAAGGATCTTAAGGGAGTCTGGGAGATCTAGGAAGAGCACCTGCTAATCTGTGGGCCCTCCGAGGGGCCTGGTCACTTACCAGGTGTTGGATTCCCTGCAGCGTTTGAACACCACTCAGCAGCAGCCTTCCCAGGAGCTGGAGGTCTTGGAGCCTGACAAAGCCAAGCTCTTCTCCCAAGATGCGGAGGTAGGCTCTGGCTTCTGGGATTTCTTTGGATTTCAAATCATTGATCAGCTTTTCAACGATGGGCATAATTCCATTTACCATGTCCTGGGATTTTAGTAACACAATGTTTAGTGAGAGGTCAGCTTTGTCTGAGGGGGATCTGTCTCCTGCTGACATGACTGGCCTAAACACAAACTCTGGAGCTGGGGCTTTAGGGAATCAGGCTCCTTTTACTGAAAGAAATTCATCTAAACAAAGATCAAAACACCTGAGATCTTTTCAGGACTAGTAGTACTTTCAAAGCTGTCCTTAACTTGAAAAAAAACAAAAACAAACATGCAGGAATAGTAAGGGGAATCCCTGGTCTCCAGGATTCCAAGATCCACAGAGCTCCTCAGGATTAAAAGACCTCTGTCCCACTTCCCTACTCAGCCCTCTCTGCTTCAACTAAGGAAGAGTACCGGGGTTTTCTAAGAAAGTATAGTTTTCTTATAAGTAAGTCAAAAGCTTGTAGACCTGTTCTTCTTAGAGACAGGAAGAATTCTATAGACCAATGCACAGATATTATGAAGGAAAAGAAATTGCTAGACCCCAAACATATCTAAGGATATCGGCTTCAAGTGGAGGTTGGCAAATCAGAAGATGGAAATGAGACTATCAGGGAGCATCTGGGAGCAAATTATTGCCCTGTTCTCAACCTTGAATGTACACACAAGTCCCCTGGGGTCTTATTAAAATGCAGATTCTGATTCAGTAGGTCTTTGTGGGCTTGAGGTCCTGCATTTATAACAAGCTATCATGTAGTGTCAATCATCAGACCACATTTTAGATAGCAAAAAATTAAAGACTAAGAAGCTGCAGATATACAAGCTAGTTTCTACTCCTTCACTGGGGACTCATTGCCAGCCTCAGAATGGATTCTGGTCCCATTAACTAGTGCACTGATATGAGTGATAGTCAAAGGAAGCAGCTAATAATAAAGAAATATTTAAAAAATAACAATTTAAAACTTATAATAGTAGCTTCTTATTGAGTATCCGAGACTGGTGTCAGGCACTGTGCTTAGCATTTTATGTACCTTATTTAATGTAGTCTTTAAATAACTTTGTGAAGTGTGGATTACTATTAGTACCCTGAGGGTGCAGGAACAGACATATATAGTATTAACTAACTTGCCTGGAATAACACAATTTAAAGACTGAGGTTAGAATCAAACCGAGGTCCCATACTTTATACTCTTAATCATTTTGCTAGAGTGCCCCTAGTGAGTCTGGTTCCTGGACACAATGCATTTCCATAAGGCCCTTAACTGCTGAGGATCCTGGACCCTAGCCCTGTAGGACTGGTTAATACACATCCACAGTTGTTATTTCAGTTAGATAGGACCTTGATGACTTCTGTGCTTAGAAAAGAATGTTTTTGCACTGAGACCCAAATCTTTCCTTGAGAGAATACATATCCAATACATACCTGCTCATGTTTATCCTCTTTGATATAGTCAAAGTGGTCCACCAAGACTTTGGACACACGATCAGGCACTCGACCATTGACCCAATATAAAGCCTTGTTGACACTATCTGGAAAAAATCCTTTCTTCCCAAAAAGAGCTTCCAGTGTTGGCTCAAAGCCTTTTCCTTCTAAGCCAATCTGAGAAAGAAAATCAAGCAAGAATATGCCACTGGGTGTTCTGGCTATACATCAGTCTCCCATTCCCCCTTTTATGTCTACTTAATTAAAAACGTATTTGATGAACACTGCAGGGAAGGAGCTGGGCTTAGCATTTCACAGAAGTTCTCTATTTAAATTTCACTAGACTCTTGAAGGGTAGAACTCATTTGCCTTTTTCTAGAAAAGACAGGGATGAGAGGATAAATAATTAAACTGATGATTCAGAACTTGGAGAGGATTTAGGGTTTGAACCAGAAATGATTGGTTAGCTCAAGTATTTCGTTGGACTTTGAGTTGAAGGGCTTCTCTGAGACATCTACATTTCCATTAATATAAGGAATAATGTTTCAGATGACCCCTAGTGGACAGAGAGGAAGGCGAGGAAGGAAGGAAAGAAAAGCCTCAAAATGAAGGTACCAATCCCTTGATGATTCCTGCTCCTCCCCAGGCTGGTTCACAGCTCCCCTGACTTTGTATTTGTGGTGTACAGACCAGGCAAGAGAACTTGAGACTCTTCTTTAGTCTCACACATACCTCGACGAGGTCAGTTGGAGCAAATCCAAAGACAGTGAGGGTTGTTTTCAGCATGCTTTCTTTAGGAAGGTAATTATTCGGATCAAAGATAAGATTCCCCTCAATTTTGGCTGAGACTGGGTCAAGCGATGGGAGAGAAACAGACTTAGAAAGGTGATAGTTCCGAGAAAATTTTCTGAAGTCCATGACAGTTGGAAGTTGAGATTCTTTCAGGGCTTCTTTCACTAAATTTTTCAGGCTAGATGAAAAGAAGAGATATACTTTGAGCCAACATACCATGTGACTTATTCATCATCTCATGCATCCTGAGCAAATATGGATTTCCAATTGCTACTAAAATATATGGGTTTCATTTGCCCCAAGACTTTGGCTCAGGGTCTGCTGCACACTCACATGCGTTCCAGAAGAAAGCACACTCCATAAAGGACAGACAGGGCCTGGGCCCGAATGGAGACTTGGAATTCCAACCCAGGGCCCTCTGTAGCAGATTGGTGCAAGGGATGACTTACTCTTGGATATCCAATTCTTCTGAGTTCAAGATGTTGGCAATGTGGGATGCCACAAAGTTCTTCACTTGCTCATTCTGTTCCCGTGGGAGAATTCGGGCAATTTTGTTAATATCTGCCTGGGAAGGCCCCCTCATCAGCATGAGATAGGCAGCCAGTCGCTTATCCACTGGAGCAGCACCATCCACAAAAGTCTGGAGAAGGATCCCCCTGACCTGTAGCCAAAAGAGGCAACTGTTTATCAGGACACAGAGCATGCCTGGCCAATACTGGCATGGTCCGCTAGCTCTTTCTTAACACAAGTCTAATCTCTCTCTAATAACTCTTCAAATAATGCTGAATCTTCTTGCTAGTGTTCCTTAAAGCAACCAGCTCAAGGCTGGGTTCTCAGAAGACTCCTATCAAATATGTGCTCAAATCAATTGCATTAGAACACATAAATTTTGACCAAGTGATTATTTGTTTTGCGATCTGCTACTAAGTGAAGACAAAATTGTTTTGTCATAAATTATTTCAATGTAAGAATGAAGGTGGGAAGGCACAGTGAGATTTTGGAGCTAAAAAATAAGGCGATTTCAAAAGCTGTGGAGTTTCTGCCACCTAAGGTAGGAGGACCAGGTTCACTATCTCAGTTTGGTGCCACTGGAGAATCAGGTATGTTTTCTCAAAATAAAAGTGATGGTCAATCTGGTAGTAGGACATGATATAGCAAAAATCTCATGTTCTTTGTGAGAGAGGAGTAGCAGCAAGTTGACTATGTTTCTCATCCCATATACCACTAGGCAGTCAATAGGCTCATTGAAGTTTTGCAATGAGAAAACAGTAAAAGAAAGTCAGCACAAGAACAGGATTTAGAACCTCATTCCCCTTGTACTTCCCCAGACCTTGTTGATCAGCATGGACTTTCACTTTCAAACACCCATGTGCACTTTACCTCATCTCTGAGTTCCATCTTCCTCAGGGCCTGGATAGCAGCTTTCTGAATCAGCAGCGATGGCTTTGCACTTCTGATACATTTCAGGACTGAAGATTTGAGTCTCGGCATTACCTGTTCCATAGTTCTGCCCATGTTTCCAATGACCTGCATTGAGGAAACGAAATAAGAACTCATCACAGCACAGAAGGAGGAGTAAAGGTTGTTCAAGAAGGGCATTGCTGAAATGATGCATCTTATACAAAAGACTAAAAGTACCCTCAGGATCAAATAGGTGTGATCTTCATCCCCAGTACACTCATTGCGAATCTGTTCCAACAGGTAATCAGCAATGTCCTGAAGGTCCTGGGTCATTTCCTGGGTCATCTGATGATAGCTACAGAATAAGAGAAGAGTGTTAACATTCTCTTAATTTGGAAGGCATAGATGAGCTTTCTTAAAATCCAAACTTGTGTTTGTTGATTTCTTATTCCAAGTTGTTCTTCTCAAAATGTCCAGTAGAAAAGAGTGAGCACTAGGGTTAGAAGGTAGAAGGAGGGGTGTCATGTCAGTACAGAGAGGCGGGATTTTCCTCTGCTCCCAGGTGGAGAAGAAATTCAGTGCAGAGACTCACTTGTTGACCACATGGCTCAGTGCATAGAGGGTGGCCCGGCTTTGCTGCTCCCTGGCCGTGTTGAAGATCTCTCGCAGCCTCTGTGTGGAAGGCTCTGGGATCAGGGCCACCAGGTAGGTCACAACATCTATCAGGAGGGGGTGAGCTTTCTCACTTTTCAGCCACTGGAGGATGTGAGTGTAACACTGGGGTTGTCCACACTGAACCAAGGCTTGCAAAGTGATGGGGCTGAGAAGAAAAGAGAGAGTTACACAGAGCAGCATCAAGGTGGTGAACCCTCTTTGGTCTGTGGTGTGACCACTTCCAGGAGTGCCCTATGTCTCTTATTCACTGTCTAAATTCAAAATCCAACTCTGAGCCCAAGAACCATGATCCTTCCCTAAGAAGTGTCTTTCCACTGGAGAAACACTGTGAGAGAAATCTGAAGAACAACCTCTAGGCCTCAAGCTGAAAGGGGCATGTTATCACTGCCCTTTGGTCAGGACATAGAACATGCCTGGCCAGCACTGGCCTAGTCCATTCTGGCCTCAGCAACTTTTATGACATTCAGAGCACCTGGATTCCGTCCCTTGAAGTACAGAGAACACACATTATTTTGTTTGCCTGAGCTCTCTCCCTTCTAGCTTGTAAGTTCCAGAGGGCACAAACTTCTTATCTCACACTCTTCAAGGAACCCTCTAGAAGCACGGATGAGAAGATACTCATCAAATGAGAGGTGCTACCTCCCTCTGGTTTTAACACACAAATGCGTATCTTCCTCGAATGCCCTGTGTGTGTGTCTTGCCCTTGAAACTCTAAGCATCTTAGCTGATATTTCTCTGCCCAGAAGACATTAACTGTTTGACTGATTAACTAGATTGATATTAAATGGTTCCTGAGGTTCTCTGACCAAAGTCCAAAAGTTCTGACAGCTTCCATAGGTTGTCTGAGACTGAGCTGCAACCACTGAAGACCTACCTGGACACCTCGATCAGCTGTGGCAAGAGGGATTTGACTGCCTCTTCATTGAGGCCTCTCAACTCAGTAACCAGTTTTTTGAAGAGATTTGCTCTCTGGGCATTCTGCTCAGAGATGGATAGCTTTTTCAGTTCCTGGAGTGTTGTCAAGACAGCCTCGGCCTGCTTTGGTGGCAATGTGGATTTGGTGCTCTCGAAGGCCAGACCCACCTTCTCAGTACCTAGAAAGTGCCAAAGGAATTCTTGGTTATTTCTACATCTCAACCATGTCTTCAGCTAATAGAAACTAGGGAGGTACTAGCAGGTAGAAAAGAGAAGAAAACAACTGTCTTCTTAATGCCTAGTAGCTATGTGGCTCTGGGCTAGGTGTTGTTAATTGACTCACCACAGCATCCCTGGGGGTTGGTATTATTCCCCAATTTAAGAAAAAGGAGCTAAGATCCAGAGGTGAGCAATTTACTTTGAGAGTCCTTACACAAGAGCTCTCTGAACTAAGAGGCAGAGCTAGAATTTAATCCAGGTTGTCTGGCTTTGGTATCAAATTACCTCTGCCTGAAAGAATGGTGAGGAGATGGGGCAACTGATCCAGTGACAGCTGAGGCTGGACTAGTGGTTTCACCACCAGTCTTTCTAATTGAACCTTCTAGCAGTTTCTGATGAGGAGAGACCCTTCTGCAGTCTTCCCATCTTTCTGCCCTCACTTGTATACGGAGAGGAGTGAAGGTGGGCATGGAATTGTGAAATAATGGGCAGAGTCCTGGTTTTAATTAGACCTGGATGCTCATTTTACACACCTTTGAGGTTCTGGGACCTTGACTACATCACTAAGCCTCCCTGTTTGTCCATTTTCCCTCCACAGAATGGGTATAAACTCATCTGCCATTACTACCTAATATCATAGGCAAATAAATGAGGTGAGGCACAAGCAAGAATTTTGACAGATTTATGTAGAATATAATGCTGGGCTAGGGTTAGAGTAGAGGTCTCTGAAGTTCTGTTCCTTGGATTACTCTCTGGTCTGGCCCTAAAGATCTTTTCCCGCTTTTTCCATCTGGTCCAGGACAGGCACAAGTCTAGTCACAGAGTCTATGAGACTGTCAACTCCTCCAAAGGTGTCACGGTTGACTTAGGAAACCTAAGCAGCTTTGGCAACTTCTCTTTATCCCACTACCCCTTGATGTTCTGAAATGAATCTACCTACTCAGTAGCCAAATTCCAGTGTCTGCTTCACTTTTTAACACAGCAGACATTTAACAGGGCCCAACCATGAGCTAAGCTGTGATTGGCACCTGTTGGACAGACTCCCCTGCACCAATGAGGACATAAAGTCTTACCTGCATTAAAGAAGCGGCTGTTGGTTTTAGGTGTATCTTCAAGTTTCAAAGTCTGTGTAATGTGTGTCATCATCCCGTATTTATTCCTGGTAACAGAGGAAGCACCCTGCCTCATGAAGGGCCACCAACCCAGAACACACTAGTCTTTTCATGTCAAAGTTCCTATCTCTACTACTGCCCTATTTTGCCCACCTTTCAGAGCATGGTTAAATCTAGCTATCTTTCACTCCCTAATGAACAGCACCCATGTCCCCCTGGTCACATTCAAGGTCAAATGTATCTTATATCCTATATCAGCCTGGAGTTCCCAGAGGGCAAGGACTAACACTGAGCCTCAAAATTCTTCATATCTCCCACAGCACAGTGCCAAGAATACAGTAATTACCTAATAAACATTAGTTAATTCAAAACTGATTGGATACACAAGTCTCCTGTCAAAAATCCCAAATCCTCCATGAAACTATTCCTAACCAGGGCATCCTGCAATGGTTACCTAATTTTCTGGGTCCATGGCCCTTAAAGTCTGAGATGTATTTTGTTGGTTTCAAAATTGTTTCACATGCCTAAGAATTTTCTGTCAAATTGCCTGTTTGCTTAAAAAGGAGGTCAGGTATGGGCTCTGCATTGTACCTCTTCATAACTCCCACCCAGGCACAGCCTAGCTTGGACAAGGGCACAGGAGAGTTCAGCTCACATAAACCCCTTGATGATGAGTTGGGGGAGCAGCAGGAGACCTACTTGTAGGAGAAAGGCAAGAGCAGGTGTTGCTCCTTGCAGATGGCTTCCGACACATGCTTCCTCTTGGAGTCCAGGGTGTATTGGCAGGACTGGCTGCTGCTGAGCAGGGTTGACAGGGGGCGGACCTGTGCATGAGGTTGGAGAGTAAGCATTTTGAACAGTTTCTGGGGTTTGGACCTCAGTCTTCTGTCACAGTCATTTTCCTCCAAGGTAGGAGAATGGGAGTCCTGCACCACTAGACAAGCTCAGTAAAAGTCAGCATGCTCAAGGCTGTGGACTCTTCTTATTTCACCTCAGCAGAGCTCTCAACCTGCACATGTATATGCCTTATGTCCCACATACCCATCTGCCCCCATATAACGCCACACATGCTACTACCTATTAGGTTTTCTTTGCCTAGAAGCCTATCCTTGGCTCTCTCCCATTTGCTCATCCGTTGTATTTTTCAGGCTTGTGCTCCACATCCTCCATAACTTTGCCTAATGAGCTACGTGCAAATGCTGCATCCTTCCTACTCAGGCTTAGAAATGCTTGTCTACACTGCTCAGTTGACTACTTTATCAGGTGTGCTGTGCATTGTATTTTATGGGCATGCATGTGAACCTTGCTTCTGCATTAGCCTGGAAGCATCTCCAGGGTAAGGTTCATGGTTCACCCACTACTTTCCCTCCCTCAGTAGGAGTAAACATAGAGCAACCTCTCTGAAAACACCCTAAACCAGTGCTTGAGCCTCCTCTGACTATGGCCCCCATGGTCACCAGACTCTTTGTGTTTAGTCCCCAGGACAAGGACCTTGAACATGGCCCAGCAGGGCAGTGATTGCTCATCTTTCATGTTTACTGAGATAACCTGTGCCTCATGTTCTGGATGATGTGACAAGAGGTTAGGCAAACTCAGGTCATGTGGTGCTATGTGACCTAGCTAGCAGCAGAGAAGGTCAATACTGAGTGGGTGGCCCAGGCAGGAGGCCAGTGGGCCTTGATTTGGTCAGGGTCACACGTAGTGTATAAGGACAGGTGGCTGGGATGAGGGAGAAAAGTGAACACAGGCCTTAGGACCTTAATAGAGGTCAGATGTTGGGACAACCAGCTCGCCCACAGAAAGCAACAGCAAAGGACTTTGCCTTCTCAGGGATGAATCATCATCACACTCAATTGATGGCAGAGGGTTCAGTGTCACAACAGGAGGACCACTGAAGGACAGAGCTCTGGCCTGATTCTAGTCCTGGCACAATTAATAAAAAGCAGTGCGGCCTTAGCAGTCCTTCTAGTGCCTGGTCCTTGGTGTCCTGCTCAGGAACAAGCCGGGCAGGATCTTCTCAGAGGTCCCTACCAGCTGGAACATTCTTGAGGGTTTGTAAGAAGGATGCTGCTCAGGGCAGACTGCAGGCTGGTATGAGGCTCACCAGGCCCTGGATGAGGGCGAGTGGGCTGACGCCCGTGCTGATGGGCTGGAAGCTGTCACACTGCTGCAGGTCCCTCTCAGTGGATATCTGTGTTGCCACATTGCCCTTCCTTGTCATGACGGTAACGTGAGTGGAGCAGTTTCCATACACGGTGTCCTGTGGGAGCAGAAGACACATTCAGGAGCATTCAACATGGGAAAAGCCTTTAGGTATTTGGGAAGGGCTGGGAAAGAAGCCTGAGAGCAAAGGCAAAATGAATGTAGATTTGGGAAGGACTTTTTTTTTTCCTGCCTGCACTGCTGGTGCCTGGCCAGCCAGGGCTAGGGGAGAAGAAAAGGTGAAGAGCAGCTTGGAGGAAAGGCCTGTGCAGGATGCATCTCTGTGTTCTCCAAGCACCGTGGAGCTGAGAACTCAGAGCACAGGAAGGACTGAAAAATGTTCAGAGGGCTGAAGAAAGTTGGATTCTCTTTATGCTGAAATCTGACATTTTTAGAAAGAGGTTGGCAATATATTCCAATCTTTTTGGAGTCTGCAATACACACAGACTTTACCATGTTGTAACATGTGGGAACTGGAGGGGGAAGAAGTCCAACATAGATAGAGAGATCAGGAGTCCCAGTAAGTGATTTAAAATTAGACCCAACATGATTGACCTGCTTGGGATGTCCATCAATGACCCCAAGGGACAGGAAGAACCACAGGTTCTGGTATTATACACCAAATAAAGGGTCTCCTATGTAACCCAAGCCAACAATCCATTTCAGGTACCATGTGACTGGTCTCTGACATGGGAAGTGAAGTTTAGAGGGTTTTCAGCTTTCTAAATTCTCACCGTGAACAACACTTGTTTGTCTTCTTCTGTCTCTGGGGGAACCAGGAGTGCAGAAATGATGCCCCTCTTGATGTTCAGGATGTGTTTGGGTTCACCCTTCTCTGGGTAAAGGAAGACTTGCCTCCCTTCAGGAACACCCAGCCTGAGCTCATACCTGTCCCAGAGAGAGCATGTGGTCACAGAAAGGTTCCCTCTCCACTTTGAGCCTGCTGGAAGGAAGCTTCTGCTTGGCAGGCTCCTTCTCAGTTGTTAACATCAGTTCTTTACAAATATATGCACACACACATACATATTTTCAAAAAAGTACACAAACAGGTAAAGTTTTGTCATTATTACTCTTACTTTTTTTTTTTTTTTTTTTGCTGGGCTCATCTCTTCCCTGTCTGTTCTCCACCCACCAGTATGGACACCCGAGTGGGTATTTCATTCATATCTCCCTGTTCATACAATTCTACATAGATTGTGAGTACAAACACAGATACATAAAGATGTTGTAATTATTTGTTTTATGCAAATGGAATCGTATTATGCATACTTCCCTTCATGTTTTTCTCATTTAATTATATTCTAGGAAAACCCTGAGTCGCTTGGTAAGCTCTAAAAGATTCTTTTTTCAAAAGCTGTATAAACATTCCATTCTGTTGTTATATATAGTTTATTCAACACATTGCCCCATTTGGTGGCATTTACTGGACTTTTTTTCCCTTTTTTTTGCCACACAAACAATACTGAAATACATATCCTTATGTGTTTATCTTCATCTTCATGCATTACTGCTTTTATTTTCATGGGCTTGGGTCCCAGAGATTGGAATTGCTGTGTCAAAGGGTATAAGTATTTTCAACTGGAATAGCTATCACCCTGTGGCTCTCATTCCCACAAGCCATGTGTGGGAATGACTTTTCCTCCCTGGCTCACCAGCAACAGGTGCCATTGCTGTTTTAAAGTTGTCCAGTCTGATGGGCGTGAGGTAATCCCTATCTTATTGTAACAGTAATTTGCATTTCCTGACTACTAATGAATTTGAGCATACATTTGTTTTTATATGTTCTCAGGTCATGTCTGGAATTCATGTTGACTTTGGTTTTAGAACCTTCTCATTGAGGATGATTTGGGTGCCTGAGGGCCTGGCTGAACCTGTTCTAGTTAAGTTAGAAGGACAAGGAGACCAGGATTTTCTCCTGTATTTCTGCACCTTTCAGAAAATTCCAGACATGGTGATGCAGGCCTAGAAAGCCCTCATGATCGAGAGTTAAGAGTCCCTTGTGTTTAGAGAAGAGTAAGGGACTAAAAAATAACTGCTATTCCTTCCTGCCACCAAACCCCTTCCCATCATGCACATCAGAATCTCAGGTAAAGTGAGGTATTTGGATGGAAGAAAGAAGAGTCCACGTAAGCCTCTTTCATAGAGAAAGGACTGGTTTCTGATGTTAGCAAATTGAAAGATGGGCAGGGGTAGAATTTTTTATGCTACAAACTGACTGCTTATACTGTAATTAGGGACAAAGCAGAGATAATGTTAAAAATATTTAATGGCTGTTACAACACAGGTGCTGGAGTGTCAGAAGAGATGCCAGTTGTAAACAAAGTCCTGGCCTTCTGGTATGCAGTGGCTGCATGCCACCCTGGGTAGAGGACCACTAAAGCCTTGTGCCCCTTTGCCTCCCACTGAAAAGACCCTGTGCCACTATATGTTGGCACTAAAGACCCTTTGCCACCATCTTGTTTAAATAAATTGCCTCAAAGAGTTTAAAAGCATGAGATCTTTTAGAAACACATTTAAATGATAATTAAGGCAACCTGACTAAGGGAGGGTAAGTAATGCTTTTTCCTCTTTTAGATAGTTCTGAAAATTCTGCAGTTTCCTGATCCATGGTGAACACTGATTATAATACACTTATACTCACAGGCACCTAACATGAACACACATGATCATGCCTCACAGGACACACATATGATTAAGCAGGCATTCACGTAACACAGCCAGGGATGCAAAGAGCTCAGAAATATAAATGCATGAGTCCACCCTTACTTGGATATGGCGGCTGCAAACTCCTCAGAGTTCTTGGTCTTCTTCAGCAAAGGCTTGCCCTCAGTGTTGAAGCCATATACCTCTTTCAAGGTACATTGGCTGGTCTTCAGGATGAAGTTGCAGAGTTGGGGAACCTCTAGCTCGACCTGAGAATGGAGGGTAGCAGCATACTGAGTTTCTCTATCAAGCACGAAGAGATTTCCCACAACCCAGAGCTTCATGTCTAACTAGGGCACCGGGGTAATGGTTCTCTCATGGGTCTCCATGCATCAACCTAGGCTCTGTCCTATTTTTGGTCTTTTCCTCTTTCAGGATAACAAGTTTCTTAAGTTTGCACCTATGCATGGGAAGGAGGATGTCTTTTTATTGGCTTTAAATTATTCACTTCAGTTACAAAGAACTTGGTGCACTTAGTTAGAAGACAGAAGACTAAAAGTAAGAATTTAGTAAGAAAAATAGGAAGTAGGAAGTGGCTATCATTGGTTTTCACAGCAAATATTTCCTTCATGTCACCCGAAAACTGTATCCTCTAGGGCCTATTGAGGGTCTCACATACAGCTGCGGTTGAAAGAGCATTAGCCAGCATTATTCAAAGAACTTTTTGTCATGACAGGTAGCTTTATATTTGCACTGTGTGATATGGTAGTATGAGCCACAACAGCTATTGGGCACTTGAAATGTGGCTAATAAGACTAAGAAGTGAATTTTTAATTTTATTTAATTTACATAGCCACGTGTGGCTAATGCTTACCTCATCTGACAGCACAGACAAGGACTACGGAGCCCTATGGAGAACAGGGAAGCTTCTCAACCTGCCTCCTCCTCCCCATACAAACCTTGACAGTAGCCCTCTGATCTGTTCCATATGGACAGGGACAGGACTATAGCCAGTCTCAAGAATAAGCAAGGTTTCATTTTAGAATGAACTACATGTTTACATGTTAAGTTTTTTTCCATTTCTTTCTAGCAACAGTTTGACTTTGATTGTAAATACCACCTTGCCCACCTCTCTTAGCTTACTTACCGGGCCTCCCTTGTGTTGAAATCTGTAGTCCTACATTTCTGGTAAATCTAGACCATGTGTTCAAATTGTAGCATGGAAATTAAAGGAAGAATGTTTTTTTCCGGGCAAAATTTTCTGTGGTGGACAGCTTCTCAGCAATGTGGCTGACTTACAAGCTGAGGGCCAGTTCTAGCACTTTGAGGTCACAACAGTTCTGGCACGTGCTGGGACCTCCTGGAAGGTCCAGTTCTGGGCACCTGTGGAGCAAGCCTGGGCTCCAGGTTCCTCCAGTGCCCATCCTCCATACCTTGCAGTTGATCTTTGTGATGCTTCTTGAATCAGCAGTCCCAGGGACACCACTGGAGCTCTCTGCCTCATAGTTATACATGTACTTCCGGAGGTGCTTGAATCGAGTTGCCTCTTCTAAAATGAGAAATAAGTTTGCATATCAGAAATAGCTCTCCCCAGGCAGTCAGTTCTGGGCAGAGAGGGGTGGTGGTATAGATAATTAAAAAAATTGTAATTGAGCTCAAATTATTTTTAATTTTCTTTACATTATGTTAATTAAGCATTGCTGAACCTGATATTTAAATTAGCTGGGTTTCCTTGAACATATCATCTGAGATACAGGGAAGAGAGTGCCAGGCATTAAATAATGGGGCTCCAAAATGTATAGAAGAGAACTTTGAAAAAGTTAAGATTTGACAGCACTAAGCAAAGGGATAGTACTTTTCTCAGCTTGAAAATACCAAAATTATGTGACTATTTTTTAAATTATTTCAAATACCTTAGGCAAATTTCTTTAGGCATTAGGGATATCTGGTTAACTTTAAGAAGAAGAAATTTCTGGAGGATTCCACTATGAGGAAATTTTATAAATTTGAGACGGAACAGCATAAGCCCAATGTAGTGATTCAAGGTGTCCACCAGATGGCGGTGTGGCACCATCAGAGGTCAGCTCAGGCATTCTCTAGAGAACATAGAATACTGCCCAAGGCCAGCTCCTCTGACCTCCAGGGGTCAGGTAAACACCAAGGGGTGGGGGGCTGGATTTTTGCACAAAGGTTAAAGTCAGTATTTCTTCATCCCCACACACTCTGAATCAATGATTAATAACTGATAAACAGGACAGTGATGTCTCTTTAAAGTGTTCATAAGGCTGTCAGAGTGGCAGTCCCTTCCCTTCCCCATCCCCAGGCCAAATTTTTGGGACAAAAGGACTGGTAGATGAGGGTGGAGACCCTTGGGGGTGGGCAGAGGCTCAAAGCACTTGTTTCCTAGGGTCTGAGCAGCAAACACCAATCTGAACATACAACACTATGTAGAGTGAGGTGGCCTTGGTGACCAGAGGTCTAAAAGGGCAGTTGGCCTGGTGTGGGGGGTGCCGATCCATGCCCAGTGAAGAAATGCCTTACTTGAACAGCTTGGGCTGACATTTTCCAACGCCTCGTCTTCTGTAAGAAAAGAAAAAAAAGAGACTGGGTTTTTCCCTGTCCTACTGAGGTCCTGGGGTCTGACAGGGAGGACCACTGTGTAGGTCTTGTTTTCCTGCAGGAAGCAGGTCTGGAGAGCTCAGGCCCCAGGCCCGCCACCTGCCCATCCTATCCGGAGTCTGGAGGAGCTGTCAGTTGGTCCTGGTCCCTGTCCCAGTGAGCCTGTGAGCCCTGTGTCTGCCCTCCCTCTGACCCAAGCCCAAGCTGCCCCAGCCACGGCCCCGCCATGGACTTCAACCTGCTCCGGTTTAGGTCATGGTCAGATGTTGCAGCCCGCACCCGGGGCTCCCCCTGCACCCCGTCCTACTCACGGGCCCAGGCGCCAGTGTCCAGGAGCAGCAGCAGCAGCAGCAGCGGCAGCAGCGCGGGCCTCGCCGGGCCCATGGCGGATGAGTGGGTGAGAAGGCTCCTTGGCTTCCTGGCTGTGGCCTGGCCACGGCCTGGCGCCGCTGCTGGCTCCAGGGGCTCTTCAGAGGCTGCCCTGAGACCTACACTGGCTCCGCGGGCAGTAGGGGAGGGTGGGACTGCACGCCCGCGCGCAAGCACCCTATTTATAGGAGGCCCTGGATTAAGAATTGCAAAAGGTCCAAAGGGCGCATCCCTGGCCTGTTTGCTTTTCCACATGGGCTTGTCTCTGAGCCTTGAGGAGAGGCCTGGGAGGGGGCTCATCTCAGACCCAGCGACAGTCGCCCTGGAGCTTTCCTCCTGCCTGGCCTGGCCTGCTGGGGCTTGGAGGTGGGCGGTGGGGGCAGTGGGCTTATTGCCTGAGGAGCCAGCCTGCGCTGGCTGCCTTGGGGAGCTGGCCGATCACAAGGACAAAATCCACTCCCCTCCCGCTGACTCTGGAGCCTTTAGCAAACCAGTTCTTAACTCCTGATTGAGATGTTTTCCTAGTCCTTTTCCATTTGGGTGGACTTTGGGTCCGCATGGAAGGCCCACTCCAGATCAGTACGTGTGGCTGAGGGGAGGAAACTAGGAAGGTCTGATGAGTGATGGGCACTGGCCCTGAGGGGTGGATACCTTCTCAGGCCCAGCTTGAGTCCAGGTGCCCTAGTCTTTCAGAAACCCAGTGAAGATGGTTCCAGGGGAGATAGCTCCCAAGAGTGACCCCTGGGCAGGGTCTTCTTGGGAAATTGAGGAGAGGAGGCCGCTCCCCATCTGCCCACTTTCCTCCTATAGTGAGAGGCCAATGAAGAGCCCCAGTGGGAAGGTGTGAACAGAGCACATTCCCTACCAATAGCCCAGAACCTTCTCAGGAATCCTTTCTTTCTCAGAATTCTAAGTGCTGGGTCATGGGACCCAGAGAAAACTTGCCCTCTCTTCCTCTTCCTGGCTATAGGAACTTGTGTTTGTATAGACATTTCGGCAGTCTTGATTTCACTAACCCAAGATCAATCATTAAGGTTTATTGACAGGATGGATGAATGTCTGAGCCTGGTTATGTCTTAATTCAAGGCATTCTTATCTGGTTGTGAAGCGAAGATGCATTGACAGGAAACTGTGGGTACTCCATCAAGGTAGGATGTAAAGAACACTGAACTGTGGTGGTTAAAATTGCTGGAGGGGCACTAACTAAGCAGTGAGACTAGGTGGTAACCCAGGAGGAAAGGAGTGGGAGTAATAGGGACTGTATCTTGGAAGCATTAGGGAAGTCAGTATTTATTGCTTCAAAGTGTCAGCTTTGTTTGACTTGTAAGCTATATCCAGATGTGTGCAACAAACTACTTGTAAAATTGTCTAAATGTTCTGATGGCATGTCTAAATGTTCTGATGGCATGCAGATGGTTCCAGAAAGGTCAATTCATGTATAAAAGCACCTGTTTCCTCAGAAGAGACATACCATGATGTTTGTCTTGTTTGCAACACCTGGGCCTCCACATCTCTTATAGGTATTGTCTGTAGTCACAAACTCCCTGGGTGTCCCTGAATTCTCTAGTGATCAGTTGCTTTGCATCATTGTTAAAGGTGGATATTACAGTGGTCTCAACCCAAGGTTGGCCAAATGTGTACCGCTGGTTTCATGCAATATGAAAGGCCTGGAAAAGTAATTGCCTAGAAACACCATTTCTCAGTATTTTATGTGCCTTATTTTATGTGGGTTGACTTTCCACAGGACTAGCCCTGTCAGTGTTTGAGGAAATGGTCCCGTTCCCATGCATATTCACTTCAAGGAGAATGGGCAAGAATATTTAGAAGCAGAGAAACCAAAAAGAGATGGTTAACATTAATTTATAAGCACAAGTTTGGGATTTCTCTGTTGGATGATAGATGCTAAGGTCAGCATCAATAGAAAACATAATTTTTACAATTTGATATTTACAAATGAATCTGATAACTTCAATGCAGGGAAACACTGTGAGATGTTTGAAGACCCCAGCATGAGCAGTCACCATCTCTGAAGGAGAAAACGTGAGATTCCAAAATGCTCGGTTCAGCTTCCCTTTCTTTCCCTGATGGCCTTTGGAAAATGTCTCCTGGGTTGGGTACTCATCCTTCAATAGGATTCAGCATACAGGAGCACAGAGCAAACGGCCAATTGCTGAGATAACTTGCGTACATCCACAGAAATACTGTAAGGATAAATATGTAAATATGTAAATTTTTTAAGCTTATAAAATATACTCATATCCTTTGTTAAAAGCTATTTGCAAATATATTACTGTGTGTAACCACAGATGCCCCCCTTCATCCCCTTTCCTTTAAGCAGAACTTTTCTCAGTTCTTTTTCCTAAACAAGTTCTGGGTATCAAAGGATAATGATCAGTTTTAGGAGAAACTTAAGATAGGATTAGGAATCAGGAAATCTTTGCGTATAAGGTACTTGTTTAACAGAGAAAATCCTGGTGCCAAGAAGTCAGCAGTTGTAAAGGAAGTCAGTGTGGTTGTTAGACTCAGGAAGAACTGATCTGAAATCCTAGCTGGATTTTTTTGTGAGGTTTGCAACTTCGGGCAAGTGACATCCCCTGAAGGACTCTGTATGTTTATAGGACTAATGCTATCTACCACCTAGGAATTTCAGTGCAAATCAGGTAAAACAATTATGTAAACATAAAACAGCTAGCAAGATGCCCAGGAAATAAGAGGTACTTAATGCAAAGTGACTGTCACTATGCCTTCTGTGTGTTACATGGGAATGTGTTTGCTGGCACTCTGTGAGCTGGCTAACCACAACCTGTATATAAACAGAGGTTAACAGAACACAGGGAGGAAGCCAGAGCCTATGAAAGGGAGCAGGAGTGGAAAAGGGCCAGAACAAGGGTGCTGTGTAGCTGTGACTGAGCATCCAATTCTGATGATTCCTCAGATTTGAAATCACTGTCCTTTCTGAGCAAATGGAGGCCTTACCAAAGCTATCAGACTAGTGACTGTCATTCTGCTGTCATGCAGATGAATCTCAGCTAGTTGCTATGACACTGTGACTTATCAGCTCATGAATGCAAAGTCCTGTTGGGTGAACCATCAATCTGAGTAATCACAGGGCTCTGGGTGCCCATTAGAAAGCCACCTGACTAGTGGAATTTCAAGGAATTAGATCACGCTCAATGTCCCAGTTACAGTCTCTAGAAGCAAAACTATCCATTCTGCCTATCTGCAGGTGACATGAAGGGTCCTGGCTAAGTTCAGGGAACCATAGAAGCTATTAAAGATCCCCAGCAGCCCAATATTCTGAGTTTAGTGTAGTTCACATATTGAAGTAGGTACTCAGTACATAATTTGCTGAATATAATGAATGAATCTTCCATTTAGTTATTCCCCATTGCTTCAAAGATATTTATGTACAGTGACCATGATGCTAAATAAATGCTTTCAGTGACATAAAACAAGAAAATAAAAATTATTCCTAGCCATGGTCTTCAAAAAATTCATCTGGCAAATAGGGACCAGTATTGACAATGATTAATTAGCCTATCTCTTTTCTGCCTATGACAGCATTATAATTGCAAACAATACCCAGAAGCTGGAAAGTAAATTTCAAGAATTTGTAGATGAAATCATACTCAGTGTGGTCTGAACATGCCATTGAGAAGGCATGTTGGCATGTGTACACACACATACATAGACACACACACAAGAGAAATGTTAAGGAAAAAATGATGTACTTAGGTGAAAAATGCTAAGTGGGCCCGTGTCAGTCAAATGCAGACATTGCACATGCATTAACCTCCCATGAAAGCAAAAAGAAACAGTCCTATTCCCTCATTCTGCTATCTAAGAGATAAGGTCAGAATGTTGAGCAGTTCTTACTGGGGAGAGGAGTCAGAGGTCAAGAGGATTCAGTGTGGAGCAAGGTCCTACACATATGAATTGTCACTCCCTTCACTATGCAGATCTTTCATTCCACCTTCCCATGGCCAGCTCCAGCTGACTCACCTCCTGCAAGGAATCTTTCTTTGGAACCAGCCCAGTAAGATATTCTGACCCTGATCTCCTTGTCAGTCAATTTCTATATAAGACAATGGATCATGAGGGCTCTTTATACATGACTCGTTACTCTGAACTTATATTTTTCTCTTGTGACATTTAAAAACTTTCACCTACTTACATTGTCAACTTACATTGTCAACTTATCCTGATCTTCAGGATAAGCACCATGTGTAGTTGATACCTTGTGTCTTGCTTCTCTCTCCTTCCCTGACCTCTTGCACCAGGTGAGGCAGAGCACAGCTAAAGAGTGAAGGCTGAAACGTCACATGGTCCTTGTGAGATAGGTCTCCTTCCTATATACCTTTCTGTTTACTCTTGGGTGCTGCTGCCTATGTTTATACCCAGAATGCATGATTGAGGCAGGACCTGTGAGTAAGGGTCATGGGACAGCCTTTGAGATGCTGTCAGTCCCTCACCTGTGTGACAGGGAAGGACTAGATGACCTGGGAGGCCTGTGTGATTCTATAGAAATTTTGTGACTTAAGAAAGAAAGGTACAAGTTACACTGGCCAGAATCTCAGGGTGGTTGGGAGCTGTGGCTGAGGATTCAGGATCATTGAGGAGCATGGATTTGGATTTTCTGGAAGGCTGCCTACTTTACACAGACTTACACTCATGTGTCCAGGAGGTAAATTTTAAACAGATTTCCAAGTGAGGAGAAGGCATGCTCTCCTGGATGTACTGGGGAACATCGACTCATAACTCTGAGGAAGTTCTTCCTCAAGTCTTGCTTTAGGGTTCATCCTGGCCTTGACCTTGGAAAACCTCTCTCTTGGATATAACTTGGTGTTGCCAGTTGCTCTTTACTAAGTTTTTATAAGTTTTCTTTATGTCCTCACAAGACTAAGACCCAGAACATAATACCCTCAGAAGGCTGAGACCAGTGCTGAGGGTAGAATGCTGGGTGGATAAACAAGCTTCCCACTCCTACATGACTGCTGATTCTCTTCAAGTGTCATGGAGGCCCTGGACCTTGTCCTCTGAGAGCTCACAAATGAGGAGAAGGGTTTAATCACGTATCACAGTCAACCACAAGTAAAATGCTTAAATTTTGGGGTTGACACAGACTGTAGTTGTCTAGGGAAGGTCTCCTGGCTCCTGGAGGGGTAAGACTTGAACTGGATCTTGGATGGTGGGTAGGATCTGGGTCACTGGAGTGAGTGGCATTTCTGAAAGAGCAGTGGAAGAAAGCTGAGAATATATTCAATGCATCTGACAATTTGGGCCATAGCCAGCCAACTGGAGTCCATGGAGAAGTTCAATGTGAGATGGGGGATTTGGGTGGGAACACAGTTGGCTGTGCCTGGGCCAGAGACAGAGATGCCAGGCTAATTAAAATCTTTGATTTAACTGGGGGTTACTCTAACACTGCACATAATATACTTGGCACTAAATGCAGTACATATGGCATTAAAACTAGATTGTACAGAAGGCCATGAGTACTGGGCTGAATTCTCCTTGTCAAGAGCTGTGAAGGGAGATACAGGAACAGGAATTCATGGAGTCAGAGAGAGCATCTCAGACACCTACTCTATATGAATATTCTCATAAATAGAGAAACTGAGGCATACATAGCATAAAGTTTTTATTGTTTTGTATTAAAATTTGGTTAAAATATTTTTTTATCATGAAAATAGGACAGGGGTCTCCTAGTTTATAATCAAGAATATTTCTTCTACTCTCTATATATTCTACTGTCTAATATTCCTTGTACTGTCTATTTAAACTTCATAAAATTGCCTATAGATTGCTTTATAGAGATGAATCTTTGATATTAGGGTAGTTCTTACAATCTATTGCTCATTAAAAGTGAAACATTTGGTTGTTTTTTGTGGGTTTATATTTAGAATAAATATTACTATGTTTCTAACTACATAGAATTATAGAGGTTTAGGGTCTTAAAAGGGCATAGGCTATTGAATCCAACTCTTCTCCCAATATAGATGTTTCATCAATCTGAGAATACCTGGGCATCCATTAATGGGCTGCCTAACTGATGGAATTGATGAAATTAAGTAATGTTCTAGTCAGCATAGCAATTAAGAGTCCCTAAAAGGAAAACTTCCAAGCCTGCCTACAGATGGCCAGATGGGTCCAGCACGGCCATAGCAATGCTTTGTGGTCGCATCTCAGCTTCTGCTATTTCTGTCCTCCATCTGGGTCACAGGCCATCCATCATAGGCAAAGCTGGGATGTCTATAATGAGGGGCAAGTTTCTCTGACACTGTCTGTACCTGTATTCTGAAGTCAAAACCAAATCATTTCAAATGGTGACATATTATAGTCATTATTGTGCACTCCTTTTCATGTATTTGCTTTGTATATATAAAACATTCATCAAAAAGTACAGGAGACACTGGAATATTAGTTGTCTGAGGTGAGGAGAGCTAGATGCCCGAGGGCAGGTGTGGGAGGGAGACTCCTCTGTGTTTCTTTTTTTATTCTGTTTGGATTTTGAAGCATGAATATTTTAACTCTTTAATAAATAAAAAAAATCTTGCTATGTATCTCTATATCTGTAAAATCATCTTTGATTGCCTGATGTTTCCCTCTGTATATCCTTCCTTCTCTATTAGCACAGGGGCTTAGGCCACCACCAGAACCCAGCCTGCAATGCTACTTGATCTCTGCTATGGTTTAACTGTTGAATGTCTTCCAAAGGCCTGTATGTTAAAGGCTTGTCCCTGGGGAGACACTGGGAAGTGCTGTGGGAACTTTGGAGGCCCAAGAGGAAGACCTTTAGGTCGTTGAGGAACGCCCTTTGAAAGAATTGTCTGACCCCTGCCTCTTTCTCTGACTTCCTTTTTGATACTATAAGGGTCTCCACACATAGGTGCCTTCATCATGATGTGCCACCATCTGCCACCCTTGTCAGAGGCTAAACCAGATCCTCTTAAACATGATTTTGAACTTTGAATCTCCAAAACTGTGACATAAACAAAAATTTCTCTTTTAAAGCTAAGCCTCAGGTATTTTGTTATAGTTATGAGAAGATGACTATTACAGTTTCTGAAGCAAAAAATGGGTAGAAATATGCTATTTAGTATCAGGGTTTCATTGTATTTCTTTTTTTATTAATGGTGACACTTAGCTTTTAATACAGTCATTTTTAAAAATAATGACCATCTTAGCTGTTCCAAGGTCCACACTGGAAAGGGACTTAAAAAAATAACACAATTTTATTAGGTAAAATTTACATAATATAAAATATACTCATTTAAAGTGAAATTTCAGTAGTTTTTAGTGTATTCACTGGATTGTATGACCATCCCAATGGTCCTCGCTTACTCCACGAAGAAATCTGGGATCAGTTAATCAGACTTATTCCTTCAAACCTGGATCTAACTTTGGTCTCTTTTTAATTTGTCACATAAGGAATCATGCAATCTGTATTCTTTTCACTTAGCATACTACTTTCAAACATTATCTATATTGTAGCATTCCATTCTTTTTCATACCAAACAATGTTCCATGGTATGGATTTACAATGTTTTGTGTACCTAGTCATCAATTGATGAACATTTGTGTTGTTTCCACTTAATGGAATTTGTGTTCAAGATTTTATATGGACATACCTATTTGTTTCTCTTTAGGTATGTAGAAATTAAATCGATGGGTTGTATGGTGACTCTGTGTTTAATAGTTTCAGCAGCTGCCAGATTATTTTCCAAAGCATCTGAACCTTTTGCCTTCCCACCAGCAGTGTTGTAGGTTCCTATCTCTCCCTGTCTTTGCCATTCTAGTGAATGTGAAGTGGTGTCTCACTGTGGCATTGACTTGCATTTCCACAAAGGCCAATAATGTTAAGCATCTTTCAGTGTTCTTCCTGGCATTGTGTGTATCTCCTCTGGAGAAATATTCAGATCCCTTGAGTTTGAATTTTTATTTAGGTTGTTTGGACTTTTTATCATTAAGTTATAAGAGTTTTTTTTTTCCTGTGTTTTGGATTTTCAGGTATTTTCCTCTCATTCTGTGAGTTGTCTTTTTACTTTCCTTTGAAGTACACAAGTTTTAAATTAAAAAAAAATTTTATTCTAATTTGTTATGTATGACAGCAGAATGCATTAAAATTCATATTATACATGTGGAGCACAGGTTTTCATATCTCTGGTTGTACACAGAGTCACCCCATTCGTGTCTTCATACATGTACTTAGGGTAATGATGTCCATCTCATTCCACCATCTTTTCCACCCACATGTCCCCTCTTTTTCTCTCCTCACCCTTTGCTCTATCTAGAGTTTGTCTAATCCTTCCATGCCCGCCCGCCACCTGACCCCATTATGAATCAATCAGCATCCTTGAGAAAACATTCGGCATTTGGTTTTTGGGATTGACTGACTTCACTTAGCATTATATTCTCCAACTCCATCCATTTACCTGCAAATGCCATGATTTTATTCTCTTTTAATGCTGAATAGTATTCCATTGTGTATATATATATACCACATTTTCATTATCCATTCATCTACTGAAGATCATCTAGGTTGGTTCTACAGTTTAGCTGTTGTGAATTGTGCTGCTATATACCTTGATGTGGCTGTGTCCCTGTAATATGCTGTTTTTAAGTCCTTTGGATATAGATCGAGGAGTGGGATAGCTGGGTCAAATGTTGGTTCCATTCTCAGTTTTCCAAGGAATCTCCATACTGCTTTCCATAGTGGCTGCTCCAATTTGCAGTCCCACCAGCAGTGTATGAGTGCACCTTTTTCTCCACATCCTCACCAACACTTATTGTTATTTGTATTCTTGAGAGCTGCCATTTTGACTGGAGGAATGAGATGAAATCTTAGAGTAGTTTCGATTAGGATTTCTCTAATTGCTAGAGATGTTAAACATTTTTTCATATGTTTGTTGATTGATTGTATATCATCTTCTGAAAAGTGTCTGTTCAGTTCCTTGGCCCATTTATTGACTGGATTATTTGTTTTTTGGTGTTAAGATTTTTGAGTTCTTTATGTATCCTAGAGATTAGTGCTCTATCTGATGTGCGTGTGGTAAAAATTTGCTCCCAAGATATAGGCTCTCTATTTACCTCACTGCTTGTTTCTTTTGCTGATAAGGAGCTTTTTAGTTTGAACCCATCCCATTTATTGATTCTTGATTTTAATTCTTGTGCTATAGAGTCTTATTAAGGAAATCAGGGCCTAATCTGACATGATGGAGATTTGGGCCTACTTTTTCTTCTATTGGGCACAGTGTCTCTCATTAATTCCTAGGTCCTTGATCCACTTTGAGTTGAGTTTTGTACATGGTGAGAGATAGGGGTTTAATTTCATTTTGTTATATATGAATTTCCAGTTTTCTCAGAACCATTTGTTGAATAGGTCATCTTTTCTCCGATGCATGTTCTTGGCACCTTTGTCTAATATATGATAACTGTAGTTTTGTAGGTTTGTCTCTGTGTCCTCTATTCTGTTCCATTGGTCTACCAGTCTATTCTGGTCCTAATACTATGCCATTTTTGTTACTATTGCTTTGTAGAATAGTTTAAAGTCTGGTATCATGATACCACCTGCTTTACACTTCTTGTTAAGGGTTGCTTTAGCTATTATGAGTCTCTTATTTTTTTTCAGATGAATTTCATGAATTCTTTTTGCATTTCTATGAGTAATATCATTGGGATTTTAATTGGAATTGCATTAAATCTGTATAGTGCTTTTGGTAGTATGGTCATTTTGACAATATTAATTCTGCCTATCCAAGAACAAAGTAGATTTTTAAATCTTCTAAGGTCTTCTTTAATTTTTTTCTTTAATGTTCTGTAATTTTTGTTGTAGAGGTCTTTCAATTATTTCCAAAGCATTTTATTTATTTATTTATTGAGGCTATTATAAGTGGGGTAGTTTTTCTCATTTCCCTTTCAGAGGATTTGTCACTGATATACAGAAATGCCTTTGACTTATGGGTGTTGATTTCATATTCTGCTACTTTGCTGAATTCATTTACTAGTTCTAGAAGTTTTCTGGTGGAATTTTTTTGGGTCTTTTAGATATAGAATCATATCATCAGAAAATAGTGCTAATTTGAGTTCTTCTTTACCTATCTGTATCCATTTAATATCTTTTGTCTGTCTAATTGCTCTGGCCAGTGTTTCAAGAACATTTTAAATAAAAGTGGTGAAAGGGGGCATCCCTGTATTGTTCCAGTTTTTAGAGGGAATGCTTTCAATTTTTCTCCATTTAGAGTTTGGAAGTGCTCCCTCTTTTTCTATTTCATGAAATAATTTGAGGAGCATTGGTATTAGTTCTCTGTTAAAGGTCTTATAGAATTCAGCTGAGAATCCATCCAGTTTTCTTGGTTGGTAGGCTTCTATTGGTATTTCCTATTTCATTGTTTGAAATTGATCTGTTTAAATTGCGTATCTCATCCTGATTCAATTTGGGCAAATCATATGACTCTAGAAATTTTTTGATGCCTTCGATATTTTCTATTTTATTGGAGTACAAGTTTTCAAAAATAATTTCTAATTATCTTCTGTATTTCTGTAGTGTCTGTGGTGATATTTCATTTTTATCACGTATGTTAGTAATTGAGTTTTCTCTCTTCTCCTTATTATCATGGCTAAGGGTTTGTCAATTTTATTTATGCTTTCAAAGAAACAACTTTTTGTTTCGTCAAGTTTTTTTCAATTGTTTCTTTTGTTTCAATTTCATTGATTTCAGCTCTGATTTTAATTATTTCCTGTCTTCTACTAATTTTGGTGTTGGTTTGTTTTTCTTTTTCTAGGGCTTTTGGATGTAATGTTAGGTCATTTATTTGTTGACTTTTTCTTCTTTTAAGGATTGAACTCCATGCAATGAACTTTCCTTTTAGTACTGTCTTCATAGTGTCCCAGAGATTTTGATATGTTGTATCAGTGTTCTCATTTACCTCTAAGAATTTTTTAATCTCCTCTTTGATGTCTTTTGCAACCATTTGTTCATTCAGTAGCATATTGTTTAGTCTCCAGGTGTTGGAGTAGCATTTATTTTATCATCATTTTCTAGTTTCATTCCATTATGATCTGATAGAATGCAGGTTCACAAGTTTTAAATTTTGATGAAGTCTGGTTTTCTTTTCCCTCTGTTGTTGTCCTTTTGGTGTCATATCTAAGAAGACATTGCCTAAAGCAAGGTCAAGAAAATTTGGTCCTGCTTTTTTCTAGGAGCTTTATCATTTTTGGCCTTATACTAGGTCTACAATTCATTCTGAATTAATTTTTGTGTATAGAGGATTCCTTCTGACCCTTCCTTTAGAAAGTTCGAGGATCTGTGAGCCTGTAAGTGGCCCTGAGTTACCTCTTATGCCTCTTGTTAATGGGGCATGACAGAGGATGACATCAGTCCTGTGGCTTAATGAGCTAGATCAGTCCTTATCAAGGTCTCTCCTCCCTGGGGCTTTCCAAAGCAGTGGCTAGTCAGCTGGTGCTAAAAGCCATAGTCCTGAGGCCACAGGCCCTGAGCCCTGGCATTTTCAAAGGAGAGAGAGAGAGAGAGACAGAAAGGGAAGGAGGGAGGGGTAGGGAGAAAGAGGGAGGGAGAAGGGGAGGAGGGTGGGAGAGAGAGAGAGAGGGGAAGAGAGAGAAAGGGAAGGGAGGGAGGAAGGGAAGGAGGGAGGGAGGAAGGGAAGGAGGGAGGGAGGAAGGGAAGGAGGGAGGGAGGGAGGAAGGGAGGGAGAGAGAGAGAGAGAGAGAGAGAGAGAGAGAGAGAGAGAGAGAGATCAGTTCTTGGTCTCTAAAAGTTCAAGCTCCTTTTGGAGTCCCCAAAGCCTTGAAAACTATTCTTCCATTTTCCTTCAAAAAGTATGTGTGGTTAGAGAAATAAAGCACCCAAAATAGCTCAACAATTTTACAGGAAGCATATTACTACTACTACTACTACTACTACTACTACTACTAATAATAATAATAATAATGTAACAAATAAATACAATAAATAAAGTGGTATCAAACACCTTAGAATGGTCACTTTTGGTATAAAGGAGGAGGATGAGATTGGGAATGGGGGTAGGGAGTGAGTCAGGGCCCCTCACAAATAAATGGTAGCAGGGTACCAGATATAGGATATGGTAAGCAATTTGTCTCTCTGCTCCTGATCAGGAACTGAAAAATAGTCTTAGAATTATAATTTTTTTAACCTTAATATTTATCAAGTACCAAAATAATACCAATCATTGTGAAGCCAATTTTTATAAATTATCTCATTCAATGTTCTCTGCAAAATAGATGTTTTTAACCACCATTCGTACAAATGAGAGAGCCAAGGTTAAGTTCTCTGTGATAAACCAATTTGACTGCCTTTATTATACAAGTACAGGTACCTAGAAGGAACAATTAGAAATATATATGAAGAGCAGATGAGCAATGTAAGACAGTATCTCAGTGCTGGTAGCACACATAAAATTGCCCTCTATCTGGGAAATGAGCTACTTAGTGTCTTATTAACAAGAGCTGCAATTGCACAATTCTTTATTTCTTATAAAGGACGTTGGTATCCGTTATTTCTTTTAAATCTCAATAACTTTGAGTTTTATGCTACATACCATAGGTTAGGTACCCAAAGCCCTCTGGAGTTAAATGATGTTTCAAGATCATCTGGCACGTAAACAGATGAGCTAGAACTCTAATGCAGGTGTTCCAAATTTATATCCCATGCAGTTCATATTCTGCCATCCAGAATCTCAATAAGAGGATTAGGAAATTCAGGACTCATTATGGTGTTTGTTAGAGAAATAAGACAGGAGAGTTCTGAGTCTTACTGGCTCCTGGGAAGGACACTTAGAGAGGAAACATGGAAATACCATAATGATTCACTATGGCAATGGTGTTTGGGGGCATTTCTTAGGATATGCCTTTGATGATATCCAGATTTCTGAGAAAATGTGTTTAGGGGAGAAGCATAAACATGCTGAAACCCTTGAGGCTGCTGCTCTTTGGGTGTATTCTTAATGTAAATGCTGTTCCTTGCAATTTCCCCCTTCTAAATGCCTTCACATATTTTCTGCAAGCAGGTAAATAAGAAGCTGGCTTGGACAGCTCAGTCCTTCCCCATAGCTACCTGCACTTGTGAAAGTGACTTGTTACATAGCTAATCCTACTGAATCAGCAGTCTGCAGCCCACCCATAAAACATCTCAGAGAACAAGTCAGCATGAGGGGAGGTGGGCATCCTCTCAACTGCATACCCTGGGGGAACACTGGCTGACTATCAGCAGAGCTGGAGGCTGTCTGTATCCCTTAATCTGGACAAGTCCAATATAAAATGGTAAATTGAGGTAGTGAACTCAAATCAATGTATTTCTCTTGACTCTTGCACTTCTTCTTCTGGACATTTTAGCTGAAAGTGATGATAAATGCTTGAATTATCCAGATAATTACTTCATTATCACTTTATCATAACATAGCCATGTCTCCTTGTTATAAGGCTGATGAGCTACTTGCTCTCTCACTGGTCAGAGAAACTAGAAGCTTTCTGAAAGGTGGGAGAGTAAGAAAACTTAGGTAGCTTCAAGCCCATACCACTAATGAGCTGGCCCCCAGGGCAGACTAATAGCTGCTCCTCTGGGTCCTGATACCCCCTCTTCCTGATGCCTGCTACTTTATGGAGGGAGAGAGAGTGTTCCTGGGTGGGACCTCCTTCTCCTTCCACCTTCTCATCTCCTTCTCTCCTCACTGTTTCTCAGGGCATTCACTTGCCTGCCCCCATCACCAGACCTCAGCTCTAATCTCCACTCTCCTGTGAATGTGACCTGCCCTGTCCTTCCTTCTCCTTCACATGGTCTTCCTCATCTCCACCACCTGGTGCCCCAAGATCTCTGATTCACTTATTTTCTGAGTTATGGCTGTGATGCTGGCACATGTGGCATGCTCCACAGTCTCTCAACTCGACCTGTGCACTCATCAGCTCAAGCTGACAGAACAATTCCAGAGCCCTGGTGGCTCAGCTGACAGAGATCTGTTTTCTCACAATTTTGGACTCTGGAAGTCCCAGGTGAAGGTATTGGTAGGGTGGGTTTCTTTGGGGTCTTGGTTTGCAGATGGCTGTCTTCCCCCTGCTTCTTCATATCGTTTTTGCCTAATCTCTAATCTCTCCTGGTGAGGACACCAGTCATAGTGGATTAGGGGCCACTGTAATGGCCTGCTTTAACTTGATGACCTCTTTAAAAACCTTTTCTTTATAAACACTTTCTGAGGTACTGCGTGTTAAGGTTTCAGTGCGTACTTTAGTGTGCGTATGCTGCCATAAAAAATACCATAGATTGGTGGTCTATGTGACAGAGATTTATTTTCTGACAGTTTTGGAAGTTGGAAGTAGGAGATTAGGGTGAAGCTTTTCCTCATGGCTTACAAGCAGATGCTTTTCTCTGTCTTCCCATGGAGGGAGACTGAGTGGGGAGGGCTCTTGGCGGCCTTTTCATCAAAGGTCGTTCATTCCATCATGAGGGTCCAGAACTCATGACCTCAAGGAGAGGGCTTCAGTGTATGAATTTGAACGGCCACTGCTGAACCCATAACAGCCTGAATGCAGACTCTACAAACAGCAGCAGAGCTTCTTATAGCAGGCAGTGGTGTAGACCTGGAGGCTCCATGTCTCCTGAGAGGAGCTTTGAAAGACTCTCAAGGATGAGCAGCTCATTAACTAACCAGGGACTGTGGCCCAAAAGGTTTTGGAATTGCTCCCTACGTGTGGCTTCCTCAGGGTCCAAGGGCTTCCTGAGAGGGGTTTTGGCATGATGACTGTTGTGTGCAAGGACATTGTTGGAGAGTGCTTCTAGGGCACTCCCCTGGGCAGCATGCCTCCTGCACTGGGGTGGCTACATAACAATGAAGTCCCAGTACATCCATTCCAGGGTTAGGACAAGCCCGGAAGACTTAGATAGCCTGTCAATAGCAGCCAAATAACCCAGATAGAAGAACGATAACACTTGTTGACTTTTGGCCCTCAGAGGAAGGCCTAGCAGTGTGAACGTGTCTTGAGGGATTAAGAGCAAGGTGAGGGCTGTGGGACCTCTGCACCTTCAAGCCAGGAATCCCTTTGGCTCAAGAGACAACACAGCCACAGGCCTTGGTGTGATTAGGAAGGGAAGATTGCTGGTGAGATACTGTGAATGCTTCAGTTGGGAAACAAGAGGAAAAAAGGTGTCTCTTGCAAGAAAAGAAAAAATCTGGAAATTAGAAAAGGTTCATTTACCTGAGAATCCAGGCTTCTTCAAAGAAATTCTGGAAGAAGTATTTTGGGCTATTTATGAGATTTTTAAAAAGTGACCCCATGAACATCAACAAGCCTATAAAGAAAGGCACAGTAATAGCATATTAGAAAAAATGATACCCAAACACACAAATAATAATTTACTTGCCTGATTAGTGTGACCAAACCCAATAATAGTTTGATTCCATTATGGTCAGAGAAATTACTCTGTATGATTTAAATTATTTTACATTTGTTGAGGTTTTTTTTTTTTTTGTGGTCTAGAATATGGTCTATATTGGTGAAAGTTCCAAGGGCACTTAAAAATTTGTGTTTTGCTGAGTTGGGTGCAATTTTCTACAAATGTCAATTAAATTCTCTTGGTTGATGTTGTTCTCAAGTTCTTTTATATTCTTGCTGATTTTGCCTGTTGATTCTAGGAATTGCTAAGAGTCGGGTATTGAAGTCTCCAACTATAAATCAATCTGGGGCTCAAAAACAAAAATAAGAGACCTTCTGCAATCACTTAGTCACTGGATCAGACATTGCCACTGCTGTGCATGTCCAAGCCTCAGTCTGTACTGGCTCTCTGGTTTGCCTAGATGCTGCCTAGCCCTGGCTAGCCCTTCTTCTGTTGCCCTCTGCTTCAACTAGGATGGGATTTCCCTGGAAGCACAAGTGCCCGCCTAACTATTAGTTTGAACCAAATATCATATCAGAATTTCCATAGGGCAAATTTATTGAATATTGAAAATCTCTTATAGTTCAACCTAAAATAAATAGTTAAAATAAGCAATGCTCTTGACATAAAACCAGCACACCAGACAACTTTCTCAGATCACTGTGAGTCGTGGCCTTGAGGACCAGCCCTGTTAGCTCTCCATGTCCTGGTGTTGCCCATTAGCTTGTCAGTCCCTCCAATAACCTGTGGGATAAAAATAATTAACAGAAATAATGTAGGATCCTTTTTGGCTAAAGGTTATACATGAGAGTTCTCAGGGAAGCAGACATTAACCCAACATGGAATAGTTCAGCTGATAATCTACATTCATATTGGGGTATAACTATATCATAGGATATATATATCCATGTGATAGTTTTTTTTAAAATTCCATCAGCTTCATGAAGACACCCAACATTGAAAAACTAATGATAATTTGCAAGTGACAGAAATTGTTGACTTGCAGTTTACCATTAAAATATTTATGAATCTTGGGACAGCTCCTTGGGCACACAGTAGTGATAATCACAAAACGTTGATCTTTCCATACCAACAGAAACACAGGCAAAGTATCTAAATAGTCCAAAAAAAAAGGGGAATAATTCTTAAACTTACTAAAAGAGGATTATTCTATCTTATCAGAAAAATACAATTATAATTACTCTGAGTCATCCCATGATAGCCTCCCTTGGTGTTGGAGAGAGCGAATCCCCTGAAGGGAGGAAGAGGAAGGGGACAACTATCTTCTCGTATTCTCATTTCTCTGGATCCACTAGCACTTGTTTATTCAGCCATAGTTTCTAAAGGCAAAGCTTCTTTGTGAGGTCAGTTACAAAATGCAAGATCATCCTGTATTAATGTGCTTTATGTTCTCTTTCCTTATGACTGTCATTCATCTTGTCAGTCGTTCTGCCATGAGCCCTATTGAGTACTCGGCATGGTGCTGTCCACCCGGGAGACATATCTATGGCACTCTCTTTGGCCTCCTGAAACATCAGAAGGCAGAACAGCAAGCAACAGCAGAAAATGCTGCACTCCTGATTTTTCTTTGCTTCTGGTTCACAATTCAGAGGCTTGTTTCATCCTCAGTATATGAGTGAAAAACCAAGCAGGTGAATCTGACAGTACAAGAGGGTAGAGAAACCCCACTTGGTCCTAACTCATCTGTTTTCCTTAGAGTAAAGTCAAGACAAGATGCTACCTGCTAAATGCAACCCCACAGGAGACACCAAACCTAGATCTCCCCTATCTTTCAGGGGAGGGTGCTGGAGTAAATATTTTCCTAGTGCTTTGAGACCCTGCAGAGAGCCATGTCTGTGAGGAGACAGGAAGCCATTGTTTGGATTGAGAAATCTCAGTAGCTCAAAGTGCTGAATGACAGTTAAAAAAAAGAAAAAGAAAATGGTAGTTTATTTCCATCCCTGTTCCCACCACCCTCTGGTTGCCAAACTTCTTCCCTGGGCTGGTAGATACATTTGTTCCTGTTTGACTTTGCTTATGGGCTGCTTAGAGACAGCAGGGAGGCCTCTCAGGGTTTCTTTCCAATCCTGTGATTTGTACATTGCTGACTCTGGTGACATGTTTCAGACAACAGACTAATTGCTCCACCTGTGTTGTCACCCCCTCCTGCACCTGCAGGTTCTTGTTCCACTTGTCAGGCCTTCTCTCTTCTGTCTTCAGACTGTGAAACTGGCAGCATGGTTCTCTGAAACCTTGGAATCAGGCTTGGGTATTCATCCTGCTCTAGGGCTCAGTGATTGGCAGAACAATAAGCAAATTGTTTAACCTCTTAGAATCAGTTTTCTCATCTTCACTGGGTCAAACAGAACTATCTTATTACTGTACAGACTTTGAGACAAGAATTCTGGATCAATTTAGGCTTTGCTGTTTCCTAGCTCTCTGCCCTGGAGACATATTTTGCTTCTTGGCCACTCAGTTTTCTCACCTGCAAAATGGGAGTGATATCAGCACTTGCCTGGTAAGAGATATGGAAGTTAAGTGAAGTATGAATGTAAAATTCTTAGAACAATGCCTGACACATAGTAAGTACTCCACCAATGTTAAATATTTATCTCTTGCAGTTATTCTGAGGATTAACTAGGAAGCCACATATAAGAAGGACTGAACAGTGCTTATAAAGCGTGCTTTGCTGTTTGCATACAAAATCTGCTAAATCTCTACCATCTTAAAAATAAATTCGACACTGAATCACTAACTACCACCCTTTATTTCTCCTTAATTTCCCCACAAACTTCTCCAACATGTATTTCACACCTTGCCTACATTTCCTCACTCCCATTCACTGCTCAGTTCAATGCAATCTAGTGTAGGCCCTCTCTACCTCTCAACAACACAAAAATGCCTTATTAATGTTGCTAAAGTCTATTTAACAAATCCAGTGGCAGCTTATCAATCATTTCTGTTTGAACTAACCACGGCTCTCTTTTTTAAATTGACAGATGTCTAATGAGTGTATGAAAAACTATTCAACATCACCCATCATCAGGAGACTGCAAATCAAAACCATAATAAGGTAGCACCTCACCCCAGTTAGAATGGCTATAATCAAAAAGACAAAACATTATAAATGCTGGAAAGGATGTAGAGAAAAAAGAACTTTTCCACACTGTAGGTGTAAATTCATATAGTTACAATGGAAAATAGTGTACAGGTTCCTCAAAAACTAACAAGCAGTAACTGCAGATCTTCACACCAATGTACATCCCCCACCCCTCATGTTTTAAAAAATTTCCCCGACTAAGTTTGTTATTTTTCTGTCATTACATACAACTATCTATCATTACACACAACTTTGTTTTGGAGGTCACCAGATTGGTTAAGTGCTCTCTTAAGCTTTACATTTGAAAAGCTTGGAGAACACAAATACATCTAATATACAAAAAATCATTAATAATTGGCATCACAACTACACAGATGTCCTTCTACTAACTTAGTTTTAACTTTTAAAATAAAGTTGGGAATCCTTATGGTAGGATAACTATCATCACAGGTTTGCATAGGATAGCAGTATGAAAAAAATCAAAGAATAGTTTTAATTTTTTAAGTTTAGGAAGCCAGTGCTAATGATTAGAAATAGACTTATTATCTGATGTATAAATGCATTTTATTTGCATAAAACATTTGTGTGGTTAAATAAAGAGATGTAAGTCAGCTTTTTAAAAAAGTGACAATGTGGCCATTTTATATCAGTACCATGTATAAAGGACAGCGTTTATTGGTTATCTCGCCGATATCAAACCTACATAGCTTTAATTTTATAAACGTTTACACTTAAACAAAGCTTGGACAAGAAGCTGTGTAGATCTTTCTAGTCATATATGTTTAGGGCATTCATTGTATTGCCATAACCTAAAATAACAGTTGTTTATTTAACCAGGGTTATAAAGACTTTCAGATAGATATGAACCCTCATTCCTTTAAGACTTAGTTTCCCTAAGGAATCAAACCTAGTGGACAAAAGTAATTATCCTGTTAAATGAGAGCAGACCATCCATTGCCTGTGTCTTAAAGCCCTGTTCTCCTGGTGGCTTTCAGGCCATTATGTTCTGCTAGTCCTTCTCCCAGCTTGCATACAGGTTGTGTGTAGCCTACTTTTCAACGATTGCTTTCCTTGTTCTTTCCAGGTCACTCTTCTACCCAGCTCTGTCTCAGCAACTCCTTATCTCATCTCTCGTGTGATTTCAACTTCTGCTTCTATGCTTGCTTATGGCTCCACATTTATATCTTCAGCCCAATTTTCTTCTCTGGGCTCCTCATCTAACAGATATTATGGCCAACTGAACATATTTAATTGGATGTCCTGAAGGCATATCAAACAGAAGGTGAAGCTAAATAAATCTCTTCCTGTATACCTCTCGTACTATGGTCAGTGGTGCTGTCCTCCCATGCCCAGCCAGGAACCCAGCACTCATCATGTCTTCTCCTTACCTACTCATCCACCCTGTCGATCATGAAACCTATAAAGTCTGCTAAGCATCTCCTCCATCTGTTCTTCTAGCCCTTCTTTGCTGCCTCTGTTCTGAACATGTCTCTTCTGCATTACTGCAGTAGCCCCCCTGCCTTCCAGCGGAAGTCACACAAATCAGTTTGTGGTTCCCTGGATATTTCAAGCTGTCTCATGATTCTGAGTCCTTGATGAGGCCTATATTTATGCCTGGAATGCCCCCTTTCCATTGACCAACAAACTTAAATCCTTCTATGTAGACTTCCCTGATGTCCCCAGCAAATTTTATTTTATATTTCTCATGTTACTCATGTGCTTTGTTTATATTTCGGTTACAGAAATATCTGATTTTATTGTGATTGTTCATTTGGCAATCCATCTTTCCATTACTCTGAACATTTTGAGTGGAGGCTACATATTTTCATTTTTGTCATCTTAGTTCCAGGCACAATAAAACATTTGTGCCTGACACAATGCCCCACACATATTTCAAAAGTGACATGTTCAATAAGTGAATAAATGAATCTATTGAACAGATTTTTCCCATCTTTTGTATCTTGAGTGTGGGAAGGAGCTATCTTTATTACCTTTGGTGACAAATATTTAATCACATCTTGATTAATGGAGATTCATAACTTATTAGTTCTCATAGGTCATTTATAACTTGTTCTTTCCCAAGTCCCTGGTGCCTGTAAGAAGTGAAACATAAGCTTTTTGTCCTCCAAGGCAGTTTCCATTGTCCTATGGATAAACCATCCTTTGAATTAAATCATAGTAATGTTAGGAACACTTCCTGGGTGGACAGTTGTATTTGAAAAAGACATCTGTATCTTAAGAGTAGAGCATTGTTTTCATCTGGTGCACATTTTAAAAGATTAACAAAAATTAATAATTGAAGAATCACTTTCAGTTCACTTGTTCTCTTTCTATTTCATCCATAAATTTTAAAACACTTAATAAGTTATGATACAACCTAGCAATCCCAATTCTGGGTATTTATCCAAAAGAATTATAATTAGGATCTCAAAGAGATAACTGTACTCCTATTTTCATCTCAATTTTGCTTACAATAGCCAAGATAAGAAAATCTAAATGTTCACTGACAGATAGTGATTAGAGAAAAAAATATATGTATACATATATGTATACACACAAACATCTATGTATCTATATCTATTCTTAAGTGGATGATGGATAAAGAACTGTGGTATATTTACTTAGTGCAATACTGTTCAGCCATAAAACAAATTAGGTCTTGCCATTTACAACAACATGGATGGAACTGGCAGTTACTATGTTAGGTGAAACAAGCCAGACACAGAAAGACAAAACACCACGTTCTCACTCATCTGTGGGAACCCATAAGTCAGCCTTATAGAAGAACAGAATGCAATAGTGCTTGCTAGAAACTGGCAAGGGTAGAAGGGAAGACAGGAGAGACAGTAATTCAACAAGGAACGTCAAAACACGGAGTGGAAGTCTCACTTTTGGCTCTTCTTTAGCAAGTCGGGTAACGATTGTACAAAACAAGCCATAATATATTTCAAGTTGACTAGAAAAGAAGAATACAAAATTACCAACCCATAAATGATTGATGATTGAAGAAATGGAAATGCTATTACCCTGATTTGATTAACATATATTGTACACATGTACTTAATAATTATAGAATATTTCTGGGATGGGGATATAGCTCC
The DNA here is from genome assembly GCF_047511675.1 of Marmota flaviventris. Taxonomy (NCBI): domain Eukaryota; kingdom Metazoa; phylum Chordata; class Mammalia; order Rodentia; family Sciuridae; genus Marmota; species Marmota flaviventris. The sequence continues at coordinate 15,352,614 of NC_092511.1, forward strand.
AGTTGGTAGAGTGTTTGCCTTGCATGCACAAGGCCTTGGGCTCAAATCTCCAGCACCCAAATAATAATAATAATAATATATTCCCAAAGGATAAAAAAGGAAATATGATATATTCAAACAAGGGAATACCATTCCACCTTAAAAAAAAGAAGGAAATTATGCAATTTGCAACAACATGGATAAACTTTGAGGGGTTATGCTTAGTAAAATAAGCCAGTCACAGAAAGACAAAAAACTGCATAATTCCATTTATTAGGAGGCATCTACAATAGTCAAATTCATGGACTCAGAATGGAATGGTGGTTTCCAGAGGGGAGGAGGAAGGGAGAAGGAGAGGTATCAATAGGTATAAAACTTTGGTCAAGCAAAGTGAATTACTGCTAGATAATTGCTGTACAGCATTGTACCTATAGTCAATAATCATGTATTATATACTTAAAAATTTGTTCAGAGGGTAGATTGCTAAGTGTTCTTACCATAACATGATACAAGAGAATCTAATACACTACAATATTTAGAGACTATTGAAGGGCAAAAAATAATTTCTTAGTGCAATATATAAACTTCAGCAATTTCTACTTTCTGGTCAGTTTAACAGAGGATGTTTCTCCTTTGGGTCATGTGAAATTCCTTCTAGTGCTATGCTTTATAAAACATTGTTCTGCTCTGTGAAAAAGCATTGAGTATGCTTTTTAATTATTTTTTATTATTTAGTAATAAGATGCATTTTTGCTTTAAAAATTCATTGATATTTAAAAAGATGAAATAGTTTAGAATTGGAAATATGAACTCAACTGGTACATGGACACCCTCGCCCCCCACCAGCTCGCTTCTTTAGCAAAAGAACATATCATTTAATAACAATGAAACCTAAAGCTATGAAGGGTAAAATATATTTCTTTTTTCTTAGCTATCTGAAAAATGTCACTGGGCCAACTTTAATCATTTTTCCCATTATCATTTAAATGTACATTTGAAATACAGCATCATAAACTAAATGGGAAATTTTAAATTGCCATGTTATATTTTCACTGATCATAAAGCTGATATTATTTTCTACCACCTTAGCAGCTGATCAGTTTATTTTATATGAATCTTACACAACTTTCCCCAATCAACATTGCATAACTGAAGACATGTGGTATGGTTAACAGTTAACTTTCTCTGTCCTTTATTACTCCAAGAGTAATGACCTACTTATGTAGTGACGATTATTGACTTAGAATATTAGGAAGAGTGAATATAGAACAGCTTACATTTTCTAAAGCTCACATTTTTTTTACTTTTTCTTAGATCAACTGTTTTAGTGAAGTTTTAATTTTGCTAATATAAATTATCTGTTAGGCACTTATTAATCCAAATAATTAGATCAAAACAAGTCCCTTTCTTGATGTGGCTTTTGTTGTTTAGGCAAGATGTTATCGTACAAAGAGAAAGAAGACATTCCAACTTAAATATGAAATTTACCTTGTTTGGGGCTTGGGAAAGCTACAAGTTGTGGAATTAGGTTACAGTTAGTCTTATGATTAAAAATTTTGCATTTATATTAATTATTTTAAAATTGTTTAATAATTTAGAGGTCAATTCCTACAGGCCAACTATTTGTTTTTTGTTTTTTGTTTTTGAACTTTCATCGATATTTATTTATTTATTTATTTTATTGATTTTTTTTAAAATTTTTTATTGTTGGTTATTCAAAACTAGGCCAACTATTTGTTTCAGTTCCTTAGCAAAAGCATTATTTTGAGGTTAAGAGAAAATCCCACCTCCTCAACCACAAAAGAGAGGAGAAACAGCCCAATAATTTTCATGAATACATTTTATATTTGCTTAGATTTACATTTTCAAAAATAAGATTATATACTATCAAATATATAATTAGTCAAGTTGAGCCTCTACCTGCAAGAAGAAAACTCAAAAAGCAATATCATGACCTTCTGTTGGATATGATATAGCTGATACAATCTTCTCTCTCTCTCTCTCTCTCTCTCTCTAATTTTTTTTTTTTTTTTTTTTTTGGTACCAGGGATTGAACTCAGGGGCACTAATGCACCGAGCCATATCCCTAAGCCTATTTTGTATTTTTATTTGGAGACAGGGTCTCTGAATTGCTTAGTGCTCTGCTTTTGGTGAGGCTGGTTTTAACTTGTGATCCTCCTGCCTCAGCATCCCCAGCCACTGGGATTATAGGTGTATACCACCACACCCATCTTCTGTATATAATTTAAGAGCAGTTCTGATAGTGACAGAATCCACCAGGGGGTAATCCACACTTTTCACACTGATAGCCTGCTTTAATCACAAATTGTGGTTTTAAGTTTGCTTGTTTTTGAGTATGCTGCTACAGTAGGGTGGAGATCAGAATGCTTGGACAGATGTTATACCGTGACATCTGACTGTGTTTCTTGGAAAATCAGGATTGGCCCTTAGATTTGGCAAAGTACTTCTAATTGATCTTCCACAGGGTACATATTCCCAGTGATGTGGAGACACTGTGATCACTGGCATCTGCTAATGCCTACTTGTTTAGGTAGATTTTGGGGCAACTGGCTGGAGAGCAGACAGCTTCCATCACTCCAAGGACTTTTTCCCCTCCATTTTATCCAGGGTGATATGACTGCTCTTCTTACTATGAGAATATATGGAAATTACAGTTGAAAAAACTGATCACTGAAATTTTTTGACCACATAGCCCTTTGATAGTCTGATATGATCAGGAGTCTCCTTACTATAAAAGTCTACATATGCCCAGAGAACTTTGCACAGAACTTCAAGAGGTTGTGAAACCCCTGAAATCCATCCATGGACCCTAACAATTCCTTAATTGAGAGATTTTCTTTGATGAGTACAGGATCAGGTGCATACTTACTCATCCCTGTATCTCTAAGCTTCCTGGCACAGTAACTGACCTGCAGCAGTTTTAAAATACTTTGGCAATAAATAACTTACCAGGGGCTGTATTGGTGCTCTCATCCACAAGGGCTCTCCATTGTACCAGTGGGAAACCTCTGAAACCCTCACTACACTACCTGGAATCTGCTATCTCTGGAGCTTAATGCCTTCCTGCCACTGCCTCTTGTCTGTGTTCAGGACAGAAGACTCCCAGAACCATGGGGAAGACTAGAAACATCAACAGTGCAAGGTATGTGTGACAATGGGAAGGTCTCTCCCTCTCATCCAGTGCCAGGAACAACCCCCACCTGACAATTCTGGTCAAGTCCTGAGTGATGTCACATTTGTCAGGCTGGCCCTATTTTTGGCTCTTTTGTGCATGATATTAGAATATCAGATATTAGAACATCACTTTGCTTTAATAAACAGCGCAGCTAAATGCTCTGCTATCACCAATAAATCTCTGGAGTGAGCCTGAAAATCAGTGTGCTGAATCACGGGCCCAGAACGAATTGTCTTGACAGGGAATTTGTACTATAGAATGAATGCAGGAAACAACTTCAAATTTCTCCATGCTCCAGCCTTAGAATCAGGTCATCTTCAGAGTGAGGCGAGGATTATTACTTTGCCTGTGTGTGAGACGGGGGTAGGGTGCAGAGGAGCTGCTGGTCTGAAATCTGCAGGTTTCTCCTTGTTTAGAGGGCTCTTTCTAGGCTAGCCTTTCTACTACTCCTGCCCTGTGACTTTTGCTCTAGAGCCAGAGCCTTCAGCTTTGTCCTAGGGAGTCACCTGGCCTAACAGTGCCTTAACAGTAGAGCCACACCAAGTCATGCACGTAGGATGTGTCACCGATAACTCATCAGAACAGATATCACGTTTCTGTAGGGATGCCCTGGTGACAAAGTGCACTCCAAGCCCAATACATCAGGAACATAAATATGGCAAATCTTGAAGATAGAATTTTGGCCTTGTTCTGCTTCCTTTCTCTTGCTCTTTCCTGGTGTGTAGTTGCGTATAGAGAGACCGGCACAGTCAGGGCAGAGAGATGATCTAAGGGAGGGAGAGCCAGGCTGTGCTTGTGAGTGTTGGTTGTTGGAGTAAATCAGGGAAACGAGACCCCACGGACACCAGATTGGCAAGATGTCTACCCTGTTTATATGCCACTTCCCTTCCAAGGTCCTGTGAAATTGCTGTCTCTGTGGCTCAAGGACACTTTCAGACAGACTGTGCTTTCCCCCTCTTGGCAGAGCCTCTGTAGTCTACTCTAGATTCCTCTTGCTTTGTTTCGCCATGAGTCAGCTCCCAGAGAATTGCTCTGAATGGGCCTTCTGGAAATAGAAAACTGATATCCCAGCTCCATCTCCCATCCTGTGACTTCTTGTTACTGAAGAGTAATGATAACTGGTGAGGCATATATTCTCAATGTTCTCTAGTTTTTTTTTTCCTGGTCATTCATCTTCCAAAGCTAGATACTTGAAAGAAGATATCTAGGGGCACCATCCCATGGGGCAGAGCACCATAGAAACTAAGGGTACTAGAATAAATGAGTTAATAATCCAACTAATGAATCATAAAAGATGTATCAAGGCTGAATTTTAAACAGTTTTATGAATCTCCTCAGTAGTTGTAAAACTTTTTAGTCATAATGAAAAAATCCTTTTCCCATCACAACACAGTATCCATGAGTGTATATAATAGAGACAGAATTACCTGAAATAACTTACCCTTAATGCTTATAATATACTCCACTTTTTATTTTATGTCTTTTCTAATTTTTTTTTTTAAAGATTGAACCCAGGACTTTGAGCATGCGAGGCAGGCAGTTTACCAATGAGCTATATCCCCAGCCCTTTTTATGTTATTCTGAGTTAGCATCTCACCAGGTTGCCCAGACTGGCCTCAAACTTGTGATCTTCCTGCCTCAGCCTCTCCACTCACTGAAATTACAGGTATGCATCACCACATTTGGCACTATTTCCTAATTTGTATCATTTCATTAAAAATTTGTTTAACACCCATTAAATTTATTTCATGGTCCACTAAATAAGTGGCTATTTGTTTGGGAAACATTGTCTTACCTTTGGGATTATATTACAGTTGATAAGGAATTCTACTCTGCTTTCAATTTTCTCTAAAAAACTATTTATTAATTTACATAATATTCAGAGTGAATCCTTACAATAGTTCTAGAGTGAGTTTTACCAGGTCTCAAAGCTAACAAATGGTGACACTTGAAGCCATAACTCGTCTCAAGATTCCAAATCTAAGGCTATTCCTACTTCACAATGCTGCCTGTCTAGCCTCCCTGACATGCGTTACTGGTGGTGCCAAAAGGGCCAGGAATGTACCTGTTACCGTGATGGGTACCTGAACTTGGTCAATGAATATATGATAAACAGAATGGAATAGCAAATTTGATCTAAAACCATGTCTTGATTTTGACACGATGTTTGGGACTTCTTTGTGCTAATCAAAAAATGTTTTATAATAATCCTTTCTTCCTATTTTATGAGCCCTTGGTAGATGGGTTGACATTGGGAAACTTTCCCAAGCTTTTCAGGAATTCTTCAGTGAATATAGAAGAGGTGGTGACAGCTGGATACTATTTGGTCCCTGCCTGTGATTGAGGTTTTACCAGAGCTCAAAGACAAGAGTTTCAGAAAGGCTAATAAAAGCACCAAACGGGAAGGTTTTTGATTCTTTCTAGTTTTCCCAAACCACTAGTTTTCTTAAGGCTGTAATATCTAGGCATGGTTTCTTCTAAGCATATATTTCCATTCTTGTTATCTCAGCCCTCTTCAGCCAAATCCATTGTCACTGGGAAGCACCAATCCCATCTTCCCTAAGGTATATGCATCATGTCTGAGAAGGTAGGATCTGCGCAGCTAAGGCTTAAGACCCAAAAGGCACCAAATAATCCTCTGATGAACAATGAATGAATGCACGGATTAAAAAAACAGAATGTGAATGCATGCTATATCTATATAGGTATTCAAGAGTTTTATATGCACTTTTGTGAGGCTATTTTCCTAGATGATTAGGGGAAATAAAGATGAAAGAAGTTCTTTGGGTACATGGGAAATAAAGGACAAGTGGAAAGAGCAGTTGAGGGGGGAAGAGGGAAGGTAAGAAGAGGAAAGAAAAAATAACCAGAATGAGAGAGAACCATCTGACCGGAATAATGGGGAGATTACCAGCACCTCTGAAGGTTGATCACCATCTTTGTTAGCTCTAGAATTATCTTTATCTTACTGGGTGCTCTGCATACTTTGGTTGAACTCAAAGTACATATTTCCTATAATGGAAGTTCCCTTGTTTACTTGTTCTTCTTGATCCCATTTTAAAAGCCTGTTTAAGCACCTCAGTATGCTTCTTGCAACTGATATATGCGGAGCCGGGGTAAGGAATGGGGGAAGCCAGGGCTGTGGTGACTTCCAGTTCAGAGGTGGGGGAAGGCTTCCCAGAAAATGAGTCAAATGGAATCTTCTAGGCAGGAGGAAAACAGGAGATGTTGCAATGACAGTGTTCACCTTTCCACCTGATATTAGATAAGGTTTGGGGAGCAGAACTGCATTCTTTCCAAAAGTCGGGTGATTTCCCAATCCATGTTCTGTAATGTCAAATAAAACTAAGGCTCTGGTCCCAAATAAAGTCATCAGCAAACATCTCTTTGCTCTTCTGGGGACTGTGTTCTCTCACAACAGCTTTTTGAATTATCGCTTCCTGTTGAAACAAGAGTTTAATCTTTCAATGAAGTATATAGCAATGGAATTGAAGCTGGTGGTTCTGGGGCAGAAGTGAAGGCTGGTGCCACCTGTGTGCCCTGGAGAATCAGTAAGATCAAGAGTGCAGCCTCTGGAGCCAGATTGCCTGCATTTCAGATTGGTTCTGTCACCTAGGTGTGTAAGTTATAAAACCTTTCTATGCTTTCTATGTGAAAATGGAATAAGATGGTCTTATAAGAATAAATAAGTTAACACAAATGATACTCTGAAAACAATGCCTGAACATGGCAGGCATTGGGGGAGTTACTAATAATATAATGATTTAAGAAGAGAAATATTCATTTGCTAAATTCAGAATTTATCTGAGTAGTTTGTTTCTTCATTGTAATGAAGACCAGTGGTTTCAAGAATCCTAGAATGTTAGAATTGAAAGGAACTTTGACTTCTACTGCCACTTACGCCTTTTAGATTTGGGAGGTCCACAGCACATTGTAGGATCACAGAGCAGGAGGATAGTCAGAGGCTACTGTGGGACTTTAGGCTAGTGGAGATAGAGATATGGAGGAGGAGTTTGGCTCTATATCTCTAAAGCAGCTACACCATTTTACATTGCTACCAGCAACAAACAAGGGTTCCCCCTTCTCCAAATGTACATTATCTGCCATTTTAAATTAGAGCCATCCCAGTGGGTATGAAGCGGCATCTCCTTGTGGTTTTGACATGTGTTTGTCTGATGGCTAATGATGTTGAGCATCTTTCCATGTGCTCACAAGTCATTCCATGTTTTCTTGGAGAAATGTCAGTTCAGATCCCTTATCCATTTTAAAATTGGGTTTGTTGTCTTTTATTATTGGAGTTATTTACCTGTTTATTACTACAACTGAATTACATATTCATACCCAGAACATTCAATTGTGTACATGAGTCCTTTACCACACATAAAGATTTGAAAATATTTTATCTCATTATTTGGTTTTTCTTTTTTCTTTCTTGATGGTATCTTTGGAAGGACACATATTTTTAAAATGTTACGAAGTTAAATTTGTGTATTTTTTTTCACTTGTGATTTTTATTGTCATTTCTAAGATACCACTAAGAAACTAAGGTCACAAAGGTTTACTTCTACATTTTTCCTAAGTGCAACATACTTTTACTTCTCAGATGTCAGTCTGTAATTAATTTTGAGTAAGATTTTTTTTTGTATGATATGAGAAAGGGGTTCAATTTCACTTTTTAAACTTTACTTTTCAGAACAGTTTTAGATTAATAGAAAACTCAGAGAATAGTACAAAAAGCTTCATATGCCCTAACATCCAGTTTCTCCTATTCATATGATATATTTCTGGTAATCAATAAATCCACATTTATACATTAATATGAAGCAAAGTTCAGAATTTATCCAGATTTCCTTACATTTTGTGTAGGCCCCCTCTTTCCCCTGTTGGAGGATCCTGTCAAGGATACCAACATTACATTAAGTCATCCTGTCTCCTTCAGCTCCTCCTGGCTATGACAGTTTCCCAGACATCTCTTGCTTTTGATGACTTTGACATCTTTGAGAATTGGTCAGATATGCTCTAAATTTAAAAGTAATATGCACCCTGGAATTTAACTGATGTTCTCTTCATGATTAGGCTGTGACCAGAATGGAGTTGTATATTTTTTAAAGGAAAAACCATAGATGAGAAGTGACCTTTTCATCACCTTATACCATAGTATCAATTTGACTTAGTATGGTTGATGTTGACCTTGATCACCTAGATGAGATAATATTTGTTGGTTTTCTCTATGGTAGAGTTATTCTTTGTTTCTTCCCCTTTCCACGTTGTGTCTTCAGGAGAAAGTGTTCATATGCCTGAGGGAGTGTGGCAGAACCTCTTTGAAGGATGAAGTATCTGTGTAATTTATCTAGAAATTTCTGCATGGGAGATATATCTCTTCTTCCTTATTTATTTATTTGATCAATTACTTATTTAAGTAAGTGTGGATTCATGGAAAATTGTCCTATACTTTGAATTATAATCCAATATTACTTTCTTTTGTGGTTTTGGTTTGTTCCAACTTTGGACACTGGGAAATTTACTGAGTTGTATCCTATGTGCCTCAGACACACCCTCTCACTCTGTGTGTGTATGTGGTTTGTGTGTGTGTGTGTGTGTATGTGTGTGCATGCACATGTGTGTGTTTAGTTCTTACCCCAGTCCCAGAATCAGTCATTTCTCCAAGGAATCCTGGGTTCCTAATATTGTAGAATGGTATCAGAAACCCTCGCACACATACAAATACTTTTATATGCAATATTTGCATCTATATTAAGCTAAACATGAGTTGTGCTGTCTTCAGCCCTATCCATTACCACATAGATCATTCTATTTTCTTCCCCTTGCTTGTTGTAAATCCCTGCCCCCTGCAATGGAAAACCTGGCTCCCACTGTCCTTCATCCATTTAATCAATTGTGCAACTCCAATATGCAGCAATACCAAGACAGTTAACTTGTATTCGCATTGAAAAAATTATCAACTAGAATATAGAGCTTATGCACAATTTCTTTAGCTTTTAGTTTTACAGACTCCACTCATATCTAAAGTACTGAGGTCAGCACCATTTCCTCTTTCCCTTCAATGAGGTTGTTTGATACATTTTTAAATGTAACATTGTTCATTCTGTTCTGGGATTCCCCTGATCTCCTAAGTGATTTTTAAATATTTGCATAAATGAAGATTTGCTCTTTGTGCTATAAAATTCAATAGGTTTTGGTAAATACATAGTATCATATATACACAATTAAACTATCATGCAAAATAGTTTCACTTATTCAAAACTTCCTCTTCTCTCTCAAAATTCCTGGCAATGTTTGATCTTTTAAACGTCTCTATTGTGCATTTTCTAGAATGTCATGCAATTAAAATCATATAATTCCATATATATGATAACATTTTGGATTGACTTATTTCATTTAGCAATATACATTTAAGATCCATATATTCCTTGTGTGGCTTACTAGCTCTGTTTGAGTAATGTTGCACTGTGTGGATATATCACAGTTTGTTTATATATTCATCTATTGCCAGATATCTTACTTTCTTTTACTTATTGGAAATTTTAAATATACTTGCTAAAAATATTTGCATGAAGGTTTTTTACGGACACATTTTCAAGACATTTGATTAATACATAGGAATACCATTGCTAGCTTTTGTCTAGTTTTTAAAGTTTTCCAAAGTGGCCTTACAATTTTATATTCCTACCAGCAATGAATGTGAGTTTCTTTTGCTTTGCATCATTGCTAGTAATTGGTATTGTCAGTGATTTGGAGATTCTAATAGGTGTGTAGTAGTTCATTAATATTATAATTTGCAATTCTTTAAGTATAATGTTGAGCACTTTTTCATATCCTAATTTGTCATATGTTTATGTCTGTCTATATCTATCTACCTACTTTGGTGAAGTATCTGTTTAGATATTTTGCCCAATCCTATTGATTTTATTAGTGCTTTATAGTTATACATAATGGTTAGATTCATTTTGACATAATCATACATGCAAATTTATTCCATTTCAGTCCCTGGTGCCCACCTATTCCCTTCCCTCCTCTCTCCCCTTATTCTCCTTCATCTATTCTACTGGTCTTCTTTTCATTCATTTTTAAATTTACTTTTTAATTGGTTCTTTGTAGATATACATAAAGGTGGAACTCACTGTGGTATATCTGTATTCACACATAGAGTAATTTTGTCAAATTCATTCAGTATTTTCTTCCCTTTCCTATCCTTCTTTCCTCCCTCTCAATCTCTTTTTAATCTACTGATCTTCCCTTTCTCTTTATGACATTTGATCTCCCCCTTTTTTCCCTTTGCTTTAAATTCAACATAAGAGAGAGAACATTTGACTCTTGATTTTCTGCATCTGGCTTATTTACTTAGCCTGATGTTCTCAATTCCATCCATTTACCTGCAAATGCCATATATTCATTCTTCTTTATGGCTGAGTAAAATTCCATGGTGCGTATATACTACATTTTCCTAACCCATTCATCTGTTGATAGGAGCCTGAACTGATTCCATAACTTGGCTATTGTGAGTTGCACTGCTATAAATATTGATGAGTCTGCATAACTGGAGTATGCTGATTTCAGTCCTTTTGGATAAATGTCAAGGAGTGGGATAGCTGGGTCATATGATGGTTCTATTCCTAGTTTTTTTGAAGAATCTCCAAATTGATTTCTAGAATGGTTGTACTAATTTGCAGTTCCACCAACAATGTATGAGTGTACCTCGCTCCCCCATCATTGTCAGCATTATTATTATTTGTATTCTTGATAATGGCCTTTCTGATGGGAGTGAGATTAAATCTCACTTTGACTTGATTTCCCCTGATTACTAAGGATATTAAATTTTTTTCATATATTTCTTGGCCATTGGTGTTTCTTCTTTTGAAAAAATGTCTGTTTCGTTCTCTTGCCCATTTATTGATTATGTTATTTATTTGTTTGTTTTAGTGTTAAGCTTTTTGAGTGCTTCATATATTCTGGATATTAATCCCCAGTCAGAGGACTAACTGGAAAAGATTTTTTGCCCTTCTGTAGGCTTTCTCTTCTCACTCAATGATTTCCTTTTCTGTGCAGAATCTGTTTAGTTTGGTTCTGTACCACTTATTAATTCTTGGTTTATTTCTTGAGATTTAGAGGTCCTGTTAAGGAAGTCAGTGTCTGCACCAGAATGTTGACTCTATGTTTTCTTTTTCTAGCCATTGCAAAATTTCTCGTTGAATTCCTAAGTCTTTGATCCATTTGTGTTTGACTTCTGTGCAGGGTGAAAGAGATATCTGGTTTTATTCTTTTCTATACATTGATATCCAGTTTTCTCATTTGTTTAAAAGGCTATCTTTTCTCCAACATATATTTTTTGCCCAGTTTTTAAATGTTTTTGTTGTTGTTAAAAAACCCTTTTTTCCTGTGGTAGGGATTCAACCAGGGCCTTGAATATATGAGAGAAGTGCTCTACCACTGAGTTATAGCCCCTATCCCAGCTTTTAAATTTTAAGAGTTCTTTGTATATTTTAGATACATGCTTTTACTATATTTGTGTTTTTCAAATGTTTTCTCCCATTCTGTGGGGTTTTTCATTATCTTAACAGTATCATTTGCAGAATAAATTAAAATTAATTATTTTAATTTTAATTATGTCCAGTTAATTATTTTCTCCTACGTTTTTTGAAAGTTTTGTCTTGTATTTGCATTTATGCCTATGATCCTTCTTGAGTTAATTGTTTTAAATATTTAAGGTCTCTGTCTACTTTTATGTTTCATATATAGCCTTCCAGTTGTTCCAGAACATTCAGTGACATAACACTCCTTTTTCCATTGAATTGCTTTTACTCCTTTTCAAAGATCAGCTGGCTACTATTGTAGATTTATTTCTGGGCTCTCTATTCATTCTATTGATCTATGCATCTATTCTCTATCCAGTACCACACCATCTATGAAACAGTGCCATAATTACTATGTAATGTCATAGTAAGTCTTGAAGTGAGCTAATTTTGATTCCTCAACTTTATTCTTTTTCAGTATTGTGTTGGGTATTGTAGGTCTCTTTCCTTTCCATATGAACTTTAGAATTAGTTCACTGATATCCATAAAATAGTTTTCTATGATTTTTTTTTATTGGGATTATGTTGGATCTATAGATCAAGGTGTGAAGAACTGATTTCTTAGTCATATTGAGGTGGTTTTATAAATAGCATTTAAAAAACTTCAAATTTCAGTTGTTCTTTGCGGGCATATAGAAAAACAATTGACTTTTGTGTATTAATCATTTATCCTTTAAACTTGGTATAATCATTTATCAATTCCAGGAGATTTTTTTTTATTGTTGTCTATCATTAGAGGCATGCTACAAAGATAGCAATGTCATCTGTGCAAGAAGATAGTTTTTTATTCTCCCTAATTTTCTTGTCTAATCATATGGCTATGACTTCCAATATAATGTTAAATAAGAATAGTGAGACAGGAATATCTTTGCTCATAATTTTATGGGGAAAAATTTTTCAGTATGAAGCTAGTTGCAGGGTTATTTGTTTTGTTTTTCAGATGTTGAGATGTTTCCTAAACTTGATAACTATTCTTAGTTTGTTGAGTGTTCCAGTTAAAAAAAATTATATTTGATTTTGTCAAATGCTTTGTGTTAATTGATATTATCCCAATTTTTCTTCTTTAGCTATTTGATGTGGTGGGTTATACTGATTGATGTGGTGAGTTATATTGATTTGAATGTTGAATTAGGGTTGTATATCTGAAATAATCCCACTTGGTCATGTTTTATGTATTGTTGGATTTTATTTGCTAATATTTTTAAGAGTATTTTTGCATTTATGCTCATGAGAGATATATTGGTTGGTACTTTTCCTTCTAGAATGTGTTTATATTAGAACCTTATTGGTGTAATGGTAAAGTACTGAAGAGGGGGAGCATTCTATAATCTTGTGGCTAGATTCCAGTGTTTTGGTGCACCTGGTTCCCTGGCATTTGATTTTCATGAATGTTTCTTAGCTCTCTTACCCCCAGCACTTAGGTTAGACTGGAAGGGCAGAGGGGACTGGTGATAGGACAATGTATTTTCCCCTGATAAAGCCTTTGCCCTAAACACTGAGTCTTGTTTATGGAACTTGCTCAAGGGTTATTTCAAAACAGGAACTGTTCTGTATACCTACGACCATGAAATTTTCCTTGGCTCTTTACTATGAAACTGTGGCAGGGGTCCTGGAGGTAAAGCTCATGAACATGCAGACATCCTCCATTTTGCTGAGGCTCCAAGGAGTTTCTCACTCTCATAATAGACCCCACGCAGTCTCCAGCAATTTGCCAAAATTGCTATTTAAATGTTCCTATCAATTTAGGGCTCCAGTGACTTCTGCTCCAGGTAAGCAAGTCTCACTGACTCTAGATGCAAATATTTGTCCAGATTGGGTTAGCTGTTTACCTTACAATCTCGGTTCCTTCAAGTGTTCCCTAACAGTCATTGATTTTCAGTTTCTTCATCACTTTTTAAATTGTTATACAATTGGGAGTGATGACTTCCAAGTTTTTTACACGTAGGGCTGAAACCTAAAGTTCCAACTTTATTCTTGGCATTTGGATATGTAATTGTGCCAGCACCATTTGTTGGAGAGACTGTTCTTTCTCCATTGAATCTTTTGGCACTTTGTCACAAACATTTGACCGTAAATGTGAGGGTTTATTTTTGAACTCTCTAGTCTATTGATCTGTATGTCTTACTCTTACTACATAGTCTTGATTAGAATGGCTTTGTAGTACATTTTTTAAAAAATGGGAGTTCTCCATTTCCATTATTCTTTTCCAAGATTGGCGGCTCTGGTTCCCTTGCATTTCCATATGAATTTTAAGGTCGTTTGTCAATTTCTGTAAAGAAACCAGATGGGATTTTTGAAATGGAGTTCATCAAATCTGTAGATCAATTTAGGGAGTCTCAATATTTTAATAGGATAAGTCTTCTGACTCTTTTCATTCATTTAGGTCTTCTTTAATTTCTTTTAGTGGATTTTACAGTTTTCCTTATACAAATATTATACTTTTTTGTTAAATTTATTCTTAAATATTTTGTCATTTTAATGCTATTATAAATAAAATTGTTTTCTTAGTTTCATTTTTTGAATTGTTCATTACTAGAAAATCAATAAAATTGATTTTCTATGTGGATCTTATGACATCAATATTGCAGATTTTATATTCTATTTATCTTTTTTTCATATTTCTTATAATTTTGAGGAGCTTCTTTTAGGGCATTGTTAAAGCTTCTCTATGATTCAGGGAAATTGGATTTAAATATTTTTACAAGATTTAACAATTAGATCCAGTGTTATACTAAGAAAGTGTAGCAATGATAAAGTAAACAGTAGCTAGAATGAGTCTTAGGATTGAGAATGGATTTTTTAAAATTCTTGGCCTAATATGAAGGTTTAATGAGCTGCAGAGAAGAAGCCAGAGGAAAGATAGAGCTTGATCTTAAAGAAATGATGGAGATGGCTGAGCTAAAGGTGTTCGAGAAGCCAAGAGGGAGTGGGTTTAAGACGTCTTAAGATTCAGCTTGGCTTTGATTTGGGAAAGGCGTCAAAGATGTAAATAAAAATGATCATGTGGAATAGAATACACATGAAAACTATTGACAGAAATTCAGCAGCCAATGAAAAGCATTTTTGATGCTTTTGGCCTCTCCATGAGAGAGGTACCAGTGATCTGATGGGAAGTGTTTTCAGGAGAGTGTTGAAGTTTGCCTTAATTATTTGGAAAACAGTTTGGACTTCAGAGAGTGAAATCAGTCTTTTTTAGTAGAAAATCTTTAATAAAGACTCCCTGGAGTCTTTTTTATGCAAAGAAATTTATTTAAAGGAACAGAAAATTCTCTAAAGTCTTTTTATAGAAAAATTATGTTATTATTGTGGCAAGTGAAATCAGATCAGAATAAAAGCAGATGTGTAAAAGATCCCCAGTGTGTTTCTACCTTCTGGATGGTTTGCCAATAAAGCTTAAGAGAAGTTTTAATTAAGCATTATGTGAACTGTCCTGTGTCCAAAGCCCATTTGATTTTGTGTCCCATCACCCTCACTGCCTTCCTGAGCTCTTTATTGTCACTGAAATGGATCAGTAAGAAATGCCTTTGCAAACCTCTGATGGGGATAGGAAAGCTGCTGTATGCTTCATAGGATGATCCTGTCCCTGCCTCAGGGCTTAAAAAGAAAACTGTAGAATACATTCTCCAACATCAAAATGAAATCTCAGCTTTCATATGAAATTCTGGAATAAGATTCCGTGGCATCTGTTCCAACAGAAACTGAGGCCTGGGCAAGTATTTTTCATTTTCAGAAATGTGCTTTTGTTCATAGAGGAGTTATGGATTGATGTTTATATTCCTCACTCCAAATTCATATGTTGAAGCCCTAGCACCTACCTAGTGTGATGATGTTTGGAGATGAGGCCTTTGGGACATAGCTGGGTTACATGGGGACATGGAGGTGAGGCCCCTGTAAGAAGAGACACCACAGATCTTACTTTCTACTTCTCCCCTAGCACCCATTCACACAGACAAGTCACGTGAGCACTCACAAGATGGCATCTACCTACAAGCCAAGGGGACAGGCCTCAGAATGAAACCAGTCTTGTTGCCACCTTGATCTTGGACTTCCATGTCTCCATAACTATGAGGAAAAAGACCCTGTTTTTTAGTCATTCAATTTATGGTATTTTTATCCTGGCATTTTGAGCCAAATCACAAGGTAGTATTTCCTAAGTGTCATCTATGCATTTAGCACTGTTTCTCATTTAAGCATTGAAACAAAATGAGTGTTAGTTATTTCCAGTCTGCCAATGAGGGAAATAAAGCTCAACATCACACAGCTATCAAGTGATGGCAGTTATTATCAATTGCCCTCTACTCTAAAGAAGCTGTAGCAATTGATTCTGTCACCAGCAATCCATGCACTTTCCAACCTTGATCATTAACTCTCAAGTATTTTTTTATGATCCTTGATATTCTGTCTCATGAAAATGTCTTGCTCTCATAGCTTCCTTTTCTAAGCTAATAGTCAAAGATAGTGAAGTCTTCTAAACTTGTTACAAAATATTGGCTTTAATGCTGCTATACAAGTATATATATATCTATATTATATATCATATTTATTGAACTAACTCTCATGTCCCATGATGCACACTTAGGACATTAAGTCCTTTGCAATTAAAACAATATCAACAAAAACTATAAAAATGATGCTTTCAGTAAGCATTCAGTGTACATATTTTTGCAGCCATATGTAAGTCTACTGGTAGGATAGAGTCCCAGAAGTAGAATTGATATTTCTGAAGCTGTATCGGTTTTATATCTTCTCTTACACAGTCTTCCTTGCTAAAAATTTCTTCTATGTTTTCTTCTATTGCCTTTGTGATTTCAGTTTTTTATATT
This sequence comes from Marmota flaviventris, assembly GCF_047511675.1. NCBI lineage: Eukaryota > Metazoa > Chordata > Mammalia > Rodentia > Sciuridae > Marmota > Marmota flaviventris. The sequence goes on from NC_092511.1 coordinate 15,369,203, forward strand.
TACTTCTTGGATCAATCTGGAATTTATTTTTGCATGAAGAGTAGGGAAAGGTCTCACATTAATATGTTTTGCTAACACTTACTGAAAAATCCATTTTCTATAGTAATTGGAAATTATGCTTTTATTATTTAAAAAATCCTCATATTATTGATCTCCCACTGTACTGTTTATTCTATTTCATTGATATATTTGAATATTGACATAATTAATTTTTAACTGGATAATATCTTCATAGCTGTGTCCTAAAACACAAAGACTCTAGAATCAGAATGCTTGATGTCAAATCCTATCTCCTCCATTTACTTAGGGTGTGATTTTGTGTAGCTACTAAAATCTCTTTGTTCTTCAGATTCTTCATTTCTAAAAAAAGATAAGTTGTCAAACTAGTATTGACTATTGGATTTCTTCTCTAAATCCAAATCTTGAGATGGACAGAAAAGAGAAAGGAGTTGAAGGATCTTAGAGCCATACTTAGAAAGTAACAAGATACCTCATGAGGATTTTTGGGCAAACATCAGATAGTTACAGATAGTTACTGGTGACTTAGAAACCGAAGTCACCATGGAAACATTTTGGAGAGAGATTGAGGGAGGAAAATTCTGATTTTACTCTGTATTATTTCCCATGTTATTCTAGTGGGGACCTGAACTCGGAGGTGAGATTAAGGGAATTGAAACTGATATGAGACTGAGTAATGTCCCTAATACTCCATAAATGTTGGGTGATGTTTGCCTTCTGTGAGAAGAATAATCAGAGCTATTAATAATTAGGGTAATCAGAGCTGCACAAAATAGAGGTCTCAAAACATAAAACAAAAATACAACTGAAGGGATATGCACTAATGAGGAAGCCAGGATCCCAGCCCCCCTTTCCCTATTGCTCTCCGACAAAGGGTAGTGGCATCAGCCTGAGGCATCCAGTTAACATCTCAGTGCTGAAGGCTGTTATCATAGTCACCTTTCCATTGCTGTGACAAAATACCTGAGATACAAAACTTCAGAGGAAGAAATATTTATTTTGGCTCACAGTTTCAGAGGTTTCAGTTAGTCCATGATCACTTGGCTCCACTGCTTTGGGCCTGTGGAGAGATAGAACGTCACGGTAGGAAAGGATGTGGTATAGCAAAGCTGCTCACCTCATGGTGATCAGGAAGCAAAGAAAGAAAGAAAGGAGTAGCCAGTGTTTCAATATCTTTTTCAAGGGCATACCTCCAATGACCTTTCTTCCTTCCTTCCTCTAGGCCTCCCCTCTTAAAGGTTACACCACCTCCCAGTAGCACCATCTGCCAGGGTACAAGCCTATAACACAGGAGCCTTGGGGAACATTTAAGATTCAAACCATAACAGTTGTCTTGGATGGAGCCTCATCAAGGTAGGTGAAATGGCAAGTTTAAGCAGTTGTCAAGTAGCCAAACCAGGGCTTGAACATGTCCTCTTTGTTTAAAAAATCTCATCAAATCAAATCAAAACAAAAACTGTTCTTTAAATAACTTCTATTAGGTAGAATTCTTCAGTAATGACAGAAATAACAACTTTCTTCTTAACATGCAATGGAAAACACTGTTGGACTCAATGAATTTTTGAGTCATAATGACTATAATAGTAATTATAATAAAATTTCTACAATAAAATGTTTCCTCACAGTATAGAATGTTAAGAAAGAGGGAAATGTTTAGTTGTTTGATATTTTTACTATTTTGGATATATGTGCTTTGCTGACAAGTTGAAATTGAAACTTAAAGATTACTTAGAGACTTTCTGAGGTATGTATGTGTTTGCATGTGTGGTATGTGTATGTGCATGTGGTGTGTGTATGTATGTGGTGTGTGTCTGTGTATGTGTAGTGGGAAGATGGTAGGCAACATTTCTTTGATAGAAAATATCCAGAAACACAGCTAGCAAATTTTACCTAGTCTATTAAGCATTCTTAAGTCAAAACCTTTTTGTTTTAAAACATGAAAAATCAGGTTGGGCTTGTTTAACTGAAAAAGAAATTTCTGGAAAAATATAGGGTATTGTATGGATTCCAGGAAAAATTTAGACAGTTAATGTACAGAAACTTTGGAACCTCAATAATAAGAGTCCCCAGACTTTCTGTTTAGAGTTCTACCATTAACACAGTCTGTAACATATCCCCAATTTTTGTGTTGAGAGAGAGAATAAGATCAAACTAACCTACATCAGGTATCTGTACCTGAGCTGTGTTGAAGGGAAGAGTCATGTGGTCTGATCATCTCTACCCTTGACCTTCTGCTTTCAGATGCTCATTGTGGTCACAGATGCCAGAACTGCTAGAGATGATCTATATCAACTCCATTTTTCATAATGATGGAACACTGTGGGAAGTTAAGCAACACACTCAGGAGCGGAGGTGGTGATATGTAGTCTGAGTGAAGAGACTCCAAGCAATATTTCCACTTCTGTCCTCCACCCCTATTTCCAGATCTTGGCTCTTAATACCTCTGATCTGACACATTATGAGAGACTTCTCATTCGTCATGATCTCAACCTGATTGATCCTAAAATATTCATTAGAGGTCTCCTCAAAACAATTATGATTATATTATTCTTTTATTTTAATTTAAAATCTTCACTGGTTACCTCCTGTCTATTGATCATTACAAACACAAATTTATTCATTCCCATAAAATGGGAAGTGTTAACAAGCAATTGGAGATTCTTGGGGTCTAATTTCTCTTAGTATAAATTAAAAGATTAAGAGGGGTACCGCATGTTTCTAAGGTCACACCCATGTTAAAGTTTTCAAGGCTTTATGCCATTGAGCTCCAAAATATCTTCCTAACCTCATTTTTTTCTATCTCCTTGATATAAACCCATCTTTACCATTTTATGTGTTCATACATTTTTGCCATTAGAAATACATTATCATATCACTTCAGAAAATATAAAGTTCAATATTTAAAAGTTCAGGAGCAACAAAGCCTCTTTCCTCAAATGAATTTCTCAGTTCAGTTTTTCATGTTCCATAAATTGTCATTGATTTGTTAATTTGATGAACACATATATACACAAATATTATACTAACATAAAATCTACAGACACCAAGGTTATTCACCCATAGATACAGTCTTAGAATAAAATCCTCTGAGTATGCACAAATGAACAAGACATAAGAATATAATAGAAAAGTACTTATGCTGGAGGAGTTTGATTATATATCCCCCTAGAGATAAAATTTCATTGGAATTACCTTCCCTCCATCCTGTCTTATTTCAAAGACTTTTCATAGAGCATATTGCTTTTATGTAGGGAGTTTATCACTAAACTTAACTCTTGTAATCTTAATTACTTTACTATTTCATTTTTTAAAAGTTTTTTAAACACTAGAATACAACCAATAATGACAAAGCCTTCCAGGAGTCTTATGAATGGAGTCATCCCAGATATCTGACTTTCTTTATGGCTCTTCTTTTTAACATGAACATTTGTATTCACTTTGTCATGCCAAAGAAAATCTTTCTATAATAAGCATCCTGCTCATAGAATAATGAACACACAGTGTTTTCTTTATGATTTGAAATTCTGACTATCCTTTTCCATTTCTTTCAAAACCATTTATTGAGTAGACATTGAGGAAAGTTAACTACATGGACTCTGTATAGGACAGGAATGTTGTCATTTTCATTCATTTCTAAATAATTGGAAACTTCAGTATAAGCAATGAGTAATTTAGAAGTGAATTAAAAAATCTAGATGACTGGGTTCAATTTTTAATAAATGTTTCTAATTTTAATATACTGTGGTCAGTTTTCTATGTATATTTGTGAGTGTATATATGTGGGTATTACTGTCAATTCCTTTATGACTTTCTGTAGAACCAATATTTTGCAAATGTTATCTGGTTAAATGAATGAATTATATTACTTTTTTGGGTGTAAATTCTATGAACATCGATTGGCATAAACTTAAGATTATTATTATTATTTTATATGTTTATTCTATTTATTTATATGTGGTGCTGAGGATTGAACCCAGGGCCTCACACATGCTAGGCAAGTGCTCTACTGCTGAGCCACAACCTCAGCCCAAGTTTATTATTTAAATACTCCGTATTTTTATTCATAGTATATCCTAGTGGGAGACTCAAACAGATGATTTATGATGTGGATTTGCTAATTTTCCTTTGTGATTTTACCAATTATTTTAGGTATTTCAAAATCAGGTTAGGGATATTTAAATTCATGATCATTCCATCTTTCTGGCATATTACTTAGCAATGTGAAATGTCCTCTTTTGATAATTTTAATGTTTTTTATTTTCAATTCTATTTTGATATCAATGGTGCCTCTACTTTCTTTTAGTAACTGGCAGCTATAGGTTTTTTAAATTTATATATGACAGTGGAATATATTATAATTCTTATTACACATATAGAGTACAATTTTTCATATCACTGGTTGTATACATAGTATATTCACACCAATTTGTGTCTTCATACCTGTACTTTGGATAATAATGATCATCATATTCCACCATCATGAATAACCCCATGCCCCCTCCCTTCCCCTACAACCCCTCTGCCCTACCTAGAGTTCGTCTATTCCTTCCATGCTCTCGCTCCCTATCCCACTATGAATCAGCCTCCTTATATCAAATAAAACATTCAGCATTTGTTTTTTTTGGGGATTGGCTAACTTTACTTAGCATTATCTTCTCTAACTCTATCCATTTACCTGCAAAGGCCATGATTTTATTCTCTTTGATTGCTGAGTAATATTCCATTGTGTATCTATGCCACATTTGTTTTTATCCATTCATCTATTGAAGGGCATGTAGGTTGGTTCCACAGTTTAGCTATTGTGAATTGTGCTGCTATAAACATTGATATGGCTGTGTCCCTGTAGTATGCTGTTTTTAAGTCCTTTGGGTAAGCTATAGGTTTTTATACTTTTGGTCATCACAGTTTTTTATTTTCTTCAGTATGTGAATAGAGTTTTAAAAATACAACCTGAGATTTTGCCTTTTAGGAAACAAATTTTTCCATATTTATTATTATTTAAAAATATATATTTAGATCCCTTCTGCCATCTTATTGTGTGTTTTCAATTTGTGATCTTTTACCATCTCATGTTCTTTTGTTTCCCTCCCCAGGCTTGTAATGAGTTAATGGAATGTTCTTTGCCTCTTTTTGTAATGTACTGGTGGAAATTATACATTCTACTTTTATTTTTGCAGTGCGTATGTAGAATCTTTGTCTTAGAGGCCACTTTTTTCCTAATAGTATCTGAATTTAATCACTTTATTGTCTTCTTAATTAGCCAATTCTTCATCATCATCTGCACTTCCACCTTAAATATCCCATGCTGACATAATCTATAATTTTGGCACCAGAGTGTTTTTTTTTAATTTTTAAAATTTATATATGACAGCAGAATGCATTACAATTCTCATAACACATATAGAGCACAATTTTTCATATCTCTGGTTGAATACAAAGTATATTCACACCAATTTGTGTCTTTATACATGTATTTTGGATAATAATGTCCTCACATTCCACCATCATTAATAACCCCATCCCCCCTATCTTCCCTTCCCACCCCTCTACTCTATCTAGAGTTTGTCTATTCCTCCCACACTTCCCATTCCAACCCCACTATGGATCAGCCTCCTTATATCAGAGAAAACATTCAGCTTTTGGTTTTTTGGGATTGGCTAACTTCACTTAGATTTATCTTCTCTAACTCCATCCATTTACCTGTAAAGGCCATGATTTTATTATCTTTTATTGCTGAGTGTCAGCAATATTTTTTTTATCCATTCATCTTTTGAAGGACATCTAGGTTGGTCCCACAGTTTAGCTATTGTGAATTGTGCTGCTATATACATTGATGTGGCTGTGTCCCTGTAGTGTGCTGTTTTTAAGTCCTTTGGGTATAGACCAAGGAGAGGGACAGCTGGGTCAAATGGTGAGTCCATTCCCAATTTTCCAGGAAATCTCCATACTGCTTTCCAGATTGGCTGCACCAATTTGCAGACCCACCAGCAATGTATGAGTGTACCTTCCCCCTCCCCCCCATCCTTTCCAACACTTATTGTGGTTTGTCTTCATAATAGCTGCCATTCTTACTGGAGTGAGATGAAATCTTTGAGTAGTTTTGATTTGCATTTCTCTAATTGCTAGTGACGATGAACATTTTTTCATATATTTGTTGATTGTATATCCTCTTCTGAGAAGTGTCTGTTCAGGTTCTTGGCCCATTTATTGATTGGTTATTTGCTTTTTTGGTGCTTAGCTTCTTGAGTTCTTCATATACCCTAGTGATTAGTGCTCTATCTGATGTGTGAGAGGTAAAGATTTGCTCCCAAGATATAGGCTCTCTATTTACTTCACTGTTTGTTGCTTTTGCTGAGAAGAAACTTTTTAGTTTGAGTCCATCCCATTTATTGATTCTTGATTTTAATTCTTATACCAAAGGAGTCTTATTAAGGAAGTTGGGGCCTAATCCCACATGATGGAGATTAGGGCCTACTTCTTCTTCTATTAGAGCAGGGGCTCTAGTTTTATTCCCAGATCCTTGATCCACCTTGAGTTGAGTTTTGTGCATGGTGAGAGATAGGGGTTTAATTTCATTTTGTTGCATATGGATTTCCAGTTTTCACCACACCATTTGTTGAAGAGGCTATCTTTTCTCCATTGCATGTTTTTGGCGCCTTTGTCTAATATAAGATAATTGTAATTTTGTGTGTTAGTTTCTGTGTCTGCTATTCTGTACCATTGGTCTGTTAGTCAGTTTTGGTACCAATACCAAGCTGTTTTTGTTACTATTGCTCTGTAGTGTAGTTTAAGGTCTGGTATAGTGATTCCACCTGCTTCGCTCTTTCAGCTAAGGATTGCTTTAGCTATTATGGATCTCTTATTTTTCCAGATGCATTTTATGATTGCTTTTTCTATTTCTATGAGGAATGTGATTGGGATTTTGCTCAGAATTGCATTAAACCTGTATAATGCTTTTGATAGTATGGTCAGCTTGCTAATATTAATTCTGTTTATCCAAGAGCAAGGTAGAACTTTCCATCTTCTAAGGTGTTCTCTAATTTCTTTCTTTAGGGCTCTGTAATCTTTATTATATAGATCTTTCACCTCTTTTGTTAAGTTTATTCGCAAGTATTTTTTTTTTTTTTGAGGCTATTGTAAATGGGGTTGTTTTCCTCATTTCCCTTTCTGAGGATTTATCACTGATATACAGAAATGCATTTGATTTTACGGGTGTTGATTTTATATTTTCTGAATTTATTTACTAGTTCTAGAAGTTTTCTGGTGGAACTTTTAGGGTCAGAGTTTTTTTTTTAAAAAATAATTTTAGGGGCTGGTGTTGTGGCTTAGTGATAGAGTGCTCACTTAGCATGGGCAAAGTCCTGAGTTTTTTATACCTTTATTTTATTTATTTATAATAATATAATAATATAAATAAATAAAATAAAGGTATAAAAATTTAAAAAATAATTTTGGAGTGATATTTCATGGAAAAATTATTTTATGATTTTCTTTGCTTTCCACTTACCAATAGTTTCAGAGTTGGAAACTTAATCCCCAGATTTATAATGTTTGGAGATAGGGCCTTTGTAAAATAATTAGGATTAGATGAGGTCATGAGGGTAGAGACCCTATGATGACATTTATCAGAAGAGGAAGAGAGACCTCAACTAGCAGGCTTGCTCTGTCTCTCCATGTGATGCCCTCTGTCATGTTATGATACAGTAGGAAGGCCCTTACCAAATGCCAAAGCCATGGTTTTGGACTTCCTAGCTTCCAGAACCATGAGGTGAATAAACCTCTGTTTTTTATAAATTACCCAGTCTGTAGTACTTAATTATAGCAGCAGAAAATGGAGTAAGATATTACTGCAGCTCATTGTTAAGTCCTGGATTTATTTTCTATGTATATTCACTAGTACTTTCAGCTTTCAGTAAGAATCTGTTGTGTTGTAAAAATTTCTAAATCCTGGATATTTGAATAAAAAGTCTTATTTTCATCCTTTCATCTCAATGGTATACTGGCTGATCATAGGAATTTTGACTTGAACTTCTTTCTCTTCAGCAAACTAAAAATATTGTTCAATATCTTTTTCATCCCGTATTGTTCATGAAAAATACAGTGCCAGATATGATTACTTTGTCCATAAAATTACTTTGACCAGTCTTTTTCTTATCCTCTCTGGAGGCTTCAGCAGTTTTTCTTTATATTTGTAGCCTCAAGCATATTGACTATCTCCTTAACTTGTACATATGTAGGGCCTTTTTTTTCTGATTACTTATTCATCATTCATTCATTCATTCATTCATTTAAATCTTGTTCTACAGTTGTTGGACAATTTCAGCCTGAGGACTTATATCTATCCTATTATTTATCCAGATCTTAACCACTTCTATTCTCATTATTATTTGATAAATAAATATTATGATTTACAGAACTTTCTTCCATCACCACGTCCTGCTTTCTGTGGCTCTAGACTTTCTTTTCTTTCTTTTTTTTTTTTAAAGAGAGAGAGAGAGAATTTTTTAATTTTTTTTTTTTTTAGTTTTCGGCAGACAACATCTTTGTATGTGTTGCTGAGGATAGAATCCGGGCCACACACATGCCAGGCGAGCACGCTACTGCTTGAGCCACATCCCCAGCCCCTGGCTCTTGACTTTCTAAATTCCTTTTCAGCTGTACCCATTTTTATATTTGTATCTAATTAATTTTTAATTTTAATAATTATTTTTTATTTTGAAGGTTTGACTTTGATTTGTTTCACAGACAGTTCCTGACTTCTTATTGTGATATCATACTGTATCTGAAGATACTGATTAAACTTAAGAAAAGTCCTTTGCTTGTTGTCTGTTAACTTTTCCTTTACTATAATTATGGTTGTTGTGTATTTCTCATAGTGACTGTGTGCCACATGTTATTGGTTCCTGATTGTGGATGCACCTGTGTGGCTTGAATTCCCTGCTATACCCTTTATATTTCTACTCCCACAGTGGGCTTTGGAGGGCCTATAATAGCTACTCATTGAAAACAGTCCCCCCAACCCCTGCCCACAGTTTTCAAAGAGAGTGAGGAAAAGGTGGAATGTGTGCTGGGAAAATTAAGCCTGAGGAAAAATTGGATGCCTCAGAAGCCTGATTTCAGGCTTAATTTTTCCTTCAGGGCATTGCCAGGCCCTGCCTCTCCTTCTTAAACTTGAATCCTGCCCACAGACAGATATGCATGGGTAGAGAGAAGAGTGGGTTCATGTGCATGAAGAGTGTGGGTACCCATTTGTTTCCCTGCCATTTCATTGACTTCTGGCTCTTCTCTATCCCTAATTTCTACCACCTCTGGGCCTGGGGTATCCTTGATAATCTCCTGTAGTCTGTAGTAGATGTTTCAGAATGCTCCAGCATAAATCCCAGGCTGCAACAACCCTCTTCAAATTTATCTTGTGTACTTTTAGACTCTCAGGGAAATTCTCCTAATTTTCTATTAGTCAATAATCTCTTTGAGTTTGGAGAGAAAACTATGCTTTTACATACTTAAAAGGGGGAAAAAAAGTCTAAGGCTTAGAGTGGAAGGACAGAATGGAGTAAAGGAGAAGGAAACATGCTATTTGCACTTAATTTCCCATCTTGAAAGGGAAAGCCTTTGCTTTTCTTTCAGGTTGCATGCCTTTTTCTTATTGATATCAGGGATATTAACTACTGTCTATGTTGCAAATGTTTATTACATGTACCTCTAATTTTATTTAAGGTATTTACAGAGATGTAGAATTTTACATTTTTATGATTACTTTTACAATGAAAAAAAATACTTCCCTTACAGTCATTTCTGAATAGTGCCACACTCAGGAGACTTTCCTACTCCACAATTTAGAAAATATTTCACGTCTTGTGTTTGTGCTCAGCTATTTCATGTTTGAATATAGATCCATTATGAATCTAATGTTTTCGTTTGATGTAAGATTTGTTGTGTTTTCTATTCCCAGTTTTCCAAAAGGGAGTTTTATGGCAGTTCTTCCCTGCTTCACTCACTTGTTTTGGGTGGAGGGTGCGAGGATCAGTAAACACTTTTTAGTTCATAGTTCACCAACCCATAAAGAATCACATCCATATTTGATGACTGGACTGTCCAGTACTCCGAATTCTTAAACTTTGAGACGACAGTAGCAACTGCATGGAATTTGTGGTTATCTCTCTTGGGGAGATGATGCATATGTAGAAGGACATGTGACACTTCACAGTAGCCAGAGGAACTGACAGTGGCAAAGAGCCATTTGCTTTCCAGTTCTTCCTTTGTGCACACAGCAGGGTCCACCTCTGGCTTCCCTCACAGCCACATGACTAAGTCCTCTCCAGTGCAGTACAGCCTGAACAGACAGCTGTGGCAGGCTCATACAAAGCCCTCAACTGTATCACTCCATCCTTTTGGGGGGATGGATACAGCTGATCAGGTTCCAGAAGATGGGCCATGAGCTGCACATATTCTAGAGCATGAGACAGAATGCAGGACAACTTCCTGCTGACCAAAACCAATCACCTTGGATTAGTACTTAGGTGAGAAATAAACTTCTCTGGTTCTCACCCAAAATGAGATGGCAGCGAAGTGTAAGTTTGCTTTAGGTTTGTTGTTGACATGCTAAATTGAGTTCAAGAGATTCCTCCCATTCCCAGTTACTAAGAGGCTTTGTTGTTATTGTTTGAATAAGGAATGGGTGTTAAATTTTATCAAAAAGTTTTGACATCTATCAAATATATCCCCTTAAGTTGCTTGTTGTAATAAATTACAATTATCATGGTAGTCAAGTTCTTAGAATAAAACTATATTTAAATAAGATCATGATATTGTATTCTTATAGTGCAACACTGGACTTTGTTTTCAATTTTTAAAAATTATATCCAAATGTTTTATTGATTTAGTTTTCTTTTTTTAACTCTGTAAAATTGTCCAATTTTGGCATAGTTTTATTATGACTCTAGTTTTTCTATCATTATTGATAATTCATGTTCTCACATCCTTAGACTCAATTTTGATAATTTTTATTTACTTCTATATTTGCCTTTTTATTCAGATTATAATATTTTTGCTGTGTCCCTTCTTTAAAAATCTTTTTAATATCAACATTTATATATCTTTTAACATTAATGATGTGCATTGTATTTATTTATTGCAGTTTCTAAAGGTCTATGCAAGAACATAAATGTGAGTTTTGATTTAATACTTTTTATTATTTTCTAAATTGTTTATTTTTTTACTATGATTTTTATTAGTTCTTCTATGTTCCTCGATTTCATTATTTTTCTAACATCTGAGTACTGTCCATTGACGTTTTTTGTTTAATTAGAAGACATTCCACAAGCATTGATTCATAATATTTTTGTCCAAATATTTTAAAAATAATCTGTTAATTCACAACATTTTTCATAAAAAGACTTCTAAAAAGGACTGGCATAGAGTGCCTTATGCTAATTACTTCCAAGTTCAATGTCTTTCTTTTTTTCATTTTTCCATGGATTTTGATTTTTTTTTTTTTTTTTTTTTTGTGGTTCTGGGGATTAAACCCAGGGCCTTATGCATGGGAGGCAATACTCTACCAATTGAGCTATACCCCAAGCCCGTCTCCTGGATTTTGGAGGCGTGTTAGCTATACTTCACTTTTCATAACTCATGTCAGTTGAATGAGTAAGGAGTCACGACAATACCACATTCCTCTATGTTTGGAGTTCTTGAGAGGCCATTTTAAACATACAAGTCTTTTTTATAATTATCTTACTGTAAACAAAAAGAAGTCTGATTTTATGTGGGTAATTTATTTCTTTTTCATTATTAATTGAGAAAATATACACATTGGACTGTATTTATATTCAAACATTCAAATCCTTAAACTACCAAAAATATGAGAGTTTCAAGTAACCAAAAAATAGTTACATAATCTTTAAATATTTTAATGGCCATATGTATAAACTGAAGTATCTTATTAATTTGATATGGCATTTTAAGTTTCATTATGTTTATCTATGAAGTTAGTGTTAGAAATAATAAGACAATAAAAATCTTTGCATGTTTTGCCTTTGGAATCTATTTTATTTTGCTGTTGGAGATTGAATTTAGGTCCTCAGGCCTGCTAAACATGCACTCTACCACTAAATTATGCCTATAGCCCTTCTATGAGAAACTGAGAAAAGTGAAATAATTGTCCCCAATCACAAGGTAGCGATAGAACTTGGATTTGAATACACATCATCCGGCTACTAACATTGTGCTCTCTCCATTATATATCTCAGCCTGATGCTGTTGCTCTTGACAAAAATCTCTCCCTGTAACCCCTTTCTGTCATCACCACAGCAAAGCCTCATTGTTTTGGTACACTGAAAAGATCGTACTTACCGCAGCAATGTAATACCACTTTATACTGGGATTAAGCTGTGGTTATCTAATGATATTAATGATTTGCTGCAGCTTATCTTAGTTTGCCCCAGATAATTTGTCAATCAATACCCAACCTTTGGGTTTTTCTCTCTGACAATCTTGCCAGTTCCAAGTTTCTAACAGGTTCTTGAGATTGCCTGCCTCTAGCTCTTTGAGCAATTTCTTGGTATGAAGGTCTTATGTAATATAAAATACCAACTAACCAATGGTGCATAGGATCCCTAGAGTTCAAGTTGGAAAGGGAGGAACATGGCTGCTTTTTCTAGGTTGAGACAAGAGGAGTAGTTGCTGGAAAAAAATACTTTCTGAATATAATTGAGATTTTGTTTGGCCCATCAAAGATCTGTGTTCAACCTACGTCTGCATATCCATGAAGCAAGCCTTCTTCAGCCACCCCTATTCCAGCAGTCACTAGGTGCTCCTCTCACCTCTTAGAGCAGCCTATAATGACAAAGTAATTGTTGGTCATGATTGTTTTGTGTATTTGTCCTATCTCTCCAACCAAATAGAAAAAAATAAAAAATAGTATTTTCTATCATATCTGTGTCCCCATATCCTCTGCTGAGTGGGAAACATATAGTGACCATTATTTTTGTTTTTAAATTGTGATAAAATCTACATACCATAAACTGACATGTTAGCTAGTTTTAAGTGTAGAGTTCAGTGTCATTAAGTGCTTTTGCACTATTGTACAGCCATAGAATTTTTTATCATCCCAAACTGAAACTCTGTACCCATTAAACACTAATTATCCACCCCCTCAACCTGGCAACCACCATTCTATGGTCTATTTCTATGAGTGTGTAAGTGGAATCATACAATCTTTGTTCTTCTGTGTCTGATTATTTCATTTAACCTAATGTCCTCAAGGTTTATCTATGTTGTACGTGTGAGAGGATTTCAATTATTTTTAAGGCCAAGTTACACACACTCATACACACACAAACACACACACACAACATGTTGCTTATTCATTATTTGGGTTGTTCCCATCTGTTGGCTATTTGAATAATGCTTCCAGAGCATTGCTGTATAAATATCTATTTGAGTTGCTGCTGTCAATTCTTCCCAGAAGTGTAATTGCTGGATGGTATGGTTAACTTTTGTGAGGAGTGCTATAGTGTTTTCCACAACTGTTGTACCACTTTACATTTCCACCAGCAATGCACAAGAGTTCCAATTTCTCTGTACCATCCCAGTTGGCTTAAGCATTATATCTGAATTACAAAAGAAGAAATTGAAGTTCATAGATGGTACATCATTTGCCTACGATCACAGAGCTAATATTTGAAAATATTAAAACCATAACTTTATCCCTGATTTATTTTATTATTTGGGGAATTAAACAATCTATGTTCTTTGAGATTCTCCCCTGCATGCTCTCAACATGCCCAGACAAGGGCAGTGGACACATTGAGAAAAGATTTCAGAAAAGGAGACCTGCTCTTTTTCCCATATCTCCCAAGGTATCAAAGCCAGCAGGAAGGATTTAGGCTAGATATTAACTGAGTGGCTGGTGTTAGTGAGATACTGGAAAGAAATATCAAAGGATACTTTGAAATAATTCAAGTCCCCAAAATGCTATGTGTTGGAGTCCACATATCTGTCTGAAGGCACAGAAAGTAATTCGGTGAATCACTGTTAGTTACTTAAAAGCAAGGGATAAGCTGGATGACTTCACATGGTTTCTTCAAATTCTCTGTTCTACTAGATTCTACCAAGTTCATTTGTACCATTGAGGAAAGTTGTTCTTTGGAGCTGGCTTTGGATCTTGTTTTCTCAGTTGCTTCATCCTTGATCTCTAGTGAATTCAGACACCCCACTCTCAATTCTATTTTATACTTTCAAAGTTCACCCAGGCATCAGGGGAGAGATTCAAAATGACCTAACTGACCTGGGGTCCTCAGTTACTCCTTGGGTAGTTAACTTTCTATAGCACTGTGAGTTGGTTTCACTCAACCATGATATAAAGGAGATATAAAGGAGTTATAATTTTGGACTGAGATTAAAGGCAACAGTTCCAATGTCTGACCTTTATGCATTGTCAGGGCTAGAGCATGAAGCAGGCACAAGGTAGCTGGCTCAGGATAGCAAGCCTAGAAGAAAAATACCTAATGGGGAGGGAATTTATCTGGGTGTTTATCTCGATGCTGTCACCAATTAACTATCTGCCTTAGCACAATCTTTGGGGAATTTTGATGTCTGTGTGACTTGATTCATGCTGGGCGGTCCCTCTGTCCTCCTCCAGAACTGTGATTGTGCACTATTTAGTGACCTGTAAAAACAATTCTGCCACTTTTAAGTATTTAATATCAACATGTTTTAGTTTCCTCACTATTCTAAAGAAGGATCAGGACCTCCCACTCCACAGTAGTTAAGCAGAGATAAATAGTAGACCATTTTGAAAAGTTGTGTGCATTCCAAGCACTTTAAAGACCTTTTAAGGATAATGTTGAAATTAAGGGAAATTACTTAAGAAATCATTTAAGAAACTGCTTGCTGAGAAATTGCTGTGTAAACAAAAGTGGTAATCAATTAATAAGTAATGTGCTTCTGAAACGCAAAAAAGAAAAATCTAAGAAGCAATTATTGGGAGGAAAAAAGCAAAGTACTGCCTCCCACCCACATCTTCTTTCTTTCCCCTTTTTATTCCTTGAAGAATTGTGTCAGGAGCTCTAACCGCCTACACAGTGAATAACTAGTGAAGAACTTGGTTTAGAGAAGAGATTACTGAAGCACCAGGTAAGCTCTGTGACCTGGAGTGATGATCACACTGTTCTTGCCTGCTATAGTTTGGATAGCAAATGTCCCCTAAAGACTCATGTGTTAAAGGCTTGTTTCCCAGTGTGGTACCACTGGGAGGTATGGAACCTTTAAGAGACAGGGCATGGTAGGAGGTCTCTAGGTTCTTCAAAGGCTATTGTGGAAACTCAGCCTCCTCTTTGCTGTTTTTTTATTTTTGCTTCCTGGCTATGATGAGAGTATAGAGTCGTTCAGCTCTGCCATGCACTCCCAGCCTGATGAGCTATTTTGATGCAGGCCCAAAAGCTATGGGCTTAACAAATCATGGACTGGAATCTCCAAAACTGTGAGCCAAAATTAACCTTTTCTCTTTATAAGTTGATTATTTCAAGCATTTGTTATGGTGACAGAAAGCTGACAACTGCCTGACACAGGAGAGTGTGGCCTTTAGAACAAAACAGGGTGGAGTGCTAAGGTGGGGAGAAAATTAGAGATGATCTGAGCAACTCTTTATTGTGCAGGTGACAAAAAATGAAGGTGGGGGAGGGGTTAGTTTTATTCATTTCCATATCAGAGTTGGCAATTGAAGAATGCAATGGAAACCAAGGTAAAAAAGGCAGGGGTGTATGTTATATACATACAACATTGTAAATAGATGCATTTTGAGATGCGGGTCCGGTCTTGCAGAAGTTAGAGAACAACTTAAGATCAGTCCAAACCAGGTATCATTTCCATGAATACATGGAGTTAAGACTAACAGAACCTGGCTTAGCACTTAGCTGATCCTCTTTCCTACCCAAATTCCTTCTAACCACAGACAACATGACCTGTTGTTAGAAACCACCCTTCACAGATCTGTGTCTTTCCTTCTTAGCTAGAGAGTCTGTTGGCAGTCAGTGCAGGATCACAATAACCCACAAACTTCTATCCTTCTTCTGTTTCCATGCACTCCCTTGCTTTCTCTCTGTTTTAATTGCCTGAATTTTAGTGCCTGTGATAAGAACTTAGGGATAATGTCACACAGTTCAGGAATCCCTCCACTGATTGTGGGCTGTGCCCTACCAGTGACGATAGCAGGATTTGGTCCATTAGGAGAACATGAATTTCTCAGTACCGCCAGACCCTCATGAGAATATTATGCTGTGTACACTTCTACAAGCTGGCTGGATTTCACAATTTCACATCCTTCTGCAGTGTACCACCCAATCTCAAGCAAGGTCTCTGTCTAAGTGTGCTTTGTTGTTCTATGTGACCAAAATTTAGGATTTCCAAATCCAAAGTAGAAACTCACACTTTTCTTTTCCATTCTGTGTGATTTAAAAGATTTAGTTTCCCTTTAATTGCAAAAGAACATGGTGAACAAATATGGAACAAAAAATTTTTTTGTAATCCTTTTATACATTTAAAAATGTTCTACAGTGAAAATATGTTTGGGAATTAGGAAAAAATGTTTTAAAAAGTCTTATCAGGTATAGTGGAAATCGTCGGGTTTTGTGACAATGTGTTTTTGTCATAAATCATACTGAATTTGGGGACTCCCCTTTTGAATTAAGAGCAACTCCCTCATGCAGAAAGTGGAGGTTCTGAAGGACTGAGACGCCCCTTCCCCCGCATGAGCAGGCCCCGAGGAAACTGACCATAGAGCTTGCCCACTTCCCAGGCGTGTCTAGCCCAGACTAACTTAATCTGCACCTGTGTATTTTCTGCCTCTGTTTTTTCCCCCTCTTCAGGCCTAAAAGAGAAGGTGGGGGTCCTCTAGGACCCTGTGGGTGGTGTCAACGTTGGGTTTCCTTTTCTCTTGTGTTTTGCTCTGTGTGACTAACCAAAATGCTCTTTGTTCTGTGTTCCAGAGTCAGAGACATCCCTGCCACGCAGCTCACAGATTTATAACTCTGGCCAAAGGTTTCAAGGAGTACAGATTTCTTCAATCCAAAGTTCATCTGTGTGTTCTCAGAAATTAAAACAGTGCATTTCTCCCTGCTGCTTTTTAGCCTCAGGAGCCCAGGAAGCAAGCAGGTGGAGTTCTCCAAGGACGTCTTACAGCTCTGGTGATAATGACTAACTCAAACAGGCTGGCGCTGCCTGGGGACTCTTATGGGCTCTAGCTATCGCTTTCTTTTTTCAAACTCAGATAGTGTCAGCACAGACACAGGCAATCCAGATAGAGGACTGTGTCTGTTACAATGTTTACAAGTTGGTGTCAGTGGAAAGATCATAACCCCAAGATTTGATGAAAACATGCTTCTTGCCCAGACAATTCATGATAATGGTGCAACTGGAAAGTTCTTTTCAGAGAAAGAATGAGTTAGAAAGAAACCAAGAGGGGCGGGCAGGGACAAGTGCTGGCACTAGGTCTTCCCAGACTTGCAACATGAAGGAATATCACAAAATTTCCGATTTCATATTCACGATGTTTAGTAAACTGGAATCTTCAATGGCTTCATTACCCTGTCTTTTCTACCACTCTTCCCATGAGGACAGGCAACAGGGAAGGTGGGTGAATGTCTTCAGGACCTACAGCTGTCACTGAGTAATTTGCTTCTTAGCACCTTACATAAAAATGCCTGAAAAAAAAACAGATATCTCTCACCAGGGTGCCCAACAGGAGGAATGTGGTTTGGATATCTGAAGTCCACTTGACAACACTATTTGAAAAGCATTTCACTGGAAGCCAAAAGAATGATGCTAAATCCACTCTAGTGAGCAATTTGGTGTAGAACACCCATTTTGTAGTCCAGCCCCAAACTAGTAGAACACATTGTCACAGTACAGTCTGAGGTACCATAGGGTCATGAGGCAGAGTCCAGGAATGGGGTTGACCTTTGAATTATCTCAACTGGGAAGGAGTCAGTTGGCCTATAGAATACCTGAAAATGAAACGCTGCTCCTCAGAGATGGGAAACTGGCCTACCCACCAAACTGTGATGAGAAATTCTTGATAATGGAAAACCACAGTAATGACAATAAGTCTCAGTTCTTGAGAAGTTCACTGTCTAGTGGGAAAGCTGATAAAAACTAACAACCCTAAAAAATAATAAGTGCTATCATAAGGGTATGTCCAAGAGCTCTCAGAAGTTCCAATCTAGTCAGACAGGGTCAGGGAAGACCACCACTATATCTGGTTATAAAAAATTGAAGTAAAACTGACTTATCCTGTCTTGAAGTTGAAGCTGTCTTCCCAATAAATCACACTCTTCTTAAAACCATTCCAAAGGACTTAGCTCTTCTCATAAAAACTCTAGGTATCTACCTGAATCCTCAGAGAACAGAAGAAGGTTTAGAAATGGGTTAATGCTTAAACACAGATTGGTGTCTTTGTTCTGTAATTTTCATTGTATTTTATGAGTTACAACATGATAATTCATTGTAGGTATACAATTTGTAATTATCAAATTAGGGTAATTAACATTTCCATCTCTTTAAACAATCACCATTCTTGTCGGTAACATCAAACTCCTTTCTTTTAGTTCTTTATAAGATTATTAAAAAATTGTTGTCAACTATAGGGTGTCACTGTTTTTTTTTTTTTTTTTTGCCTATGGTTCACTGCCTTGTCTGTTGAATGAATATTTTTCTTTAAGAAGCCAGTTCTTTTCTGCCTTCCAAACTGAGCACCTGCTTGTCTTCATATTTTTCTATGAGATCTCCATCTAACTAAACTTTTCCTTCATGAGATATTATTTCTTCCAGAAGACAAAAGCATAATTGCTTTAAAAAATTTGTTTGGTTTACATTAGGCAAGATTTACTTCACTTGATGCTGACTGTCTTCCCCTTCCTGCTGTCTACACAGTTCAAGGTCTCCTGAACACCAGTGCTCAAGGGGCCTGAACCTGAGCATTACAACCAAAAACCTAGGAATTTATTCCCTGGAAAGCTGTCTTGAGTTGAGGAGCTTAGAATTAGAGAATGGGCTCTATCACCTGGTAAACATTAGCATGAAGAGCATAGGCCCTCAAAGTAGACGATATCTCCTAGTACTCTGATGATGTCAGTAGCTTATTTCATTTTATCACCAAATAATTTTCCATTGTTATAAGTCTACCAGGTTTTGTTGATTGGCATCTGGGTCATTCCCACTTTTTGGCTAATATTAATAATGCTGCTACAAACATTTGTGTACAAGTGTTTGTGTGTATATAAATTTTCATTTATGTTTCCGGGTAGACAGCTAGGAGTGAAATTTTTGGGTCATATGGTAATTGTATGTTTACCTCTTAAGAATTAAGAGAAAAGAGACAAAAATGAGAATTCTCTCCAAGAAAATGTTAAAGACTGACAGTAAAAGGAAATCATGATTGGAACTGAAAGGGGCTGTCTCCAGCCAGGCTGGTTTAATTCTGATAATCTGGATATAATCTGAATACAAGGAAGACTTCCTAGACAGTCTTTAGAAAACAAAACTGCAAGTAAACACTCCTTTTAGTCCTAGCATCCTAAGATTTTTTTTTTCTTATTCAGACAGGAAGGTAGGCATATTTTCTAGTCTTTTAAGTTATTTTTACATGACAGGTCTCTGAAGCATTTAGGGGGAAATGGCATGGATCTCATTGCCTACAGTCAAATCTGGATCTTGTAAAGCTATTCTCTCCAATATAACGGCCACTAGTTGTATGCAGCTTTTAAAATTCAATTAATTAAAAGAAAATTTAAAATTCCATTCTCAGTTGCACTAGCCATATTTCATGTGCCCAATAAATATATATTTTTTGTGGCTACAGTATTGAACAGTGTAGATGAGAATATTTCCTTTATCATAGCAAGTTCTATCAGACAGCATTGTTTTAGGTACCATATTCTGGGTTCACAGCAAGAATAGTGGCAAATATCCCACAATGCATGGGACACTCTTTACAACAATTGACCATTCCCAAATATCAACAGTGTGAAGTTTGAGAAATGCTGTCCTAAAACAATGATGTCCAAGCTGGATCAGCTTTGATCAGAAGATCAAAAGAATCAACTGAACAGGTTTTTAAAACCCATATGCCTCCATCCTACCTCAAAGAGTCTGGTTAAGGAATATGAAGAAAACTTAGGGGTTTGAGTATTCAGAAACTTTCCAAGTGATTTTTATGACTGGCTAGATTCAAGAACTATTGTGTTAAAGTGAACTGACTCTTACCTCTCAATTCAGAGGAAAATCACCTGGTAAACATTAGCAGCACTCCCAGAATAAGTTAATGACTCCAAGGCCATTACCTCGTCTGTTTAATTTCTCCAATTACCTAACTCTCAATTAATAGGGTCATTAAGCACTTAAGACTTGCATTAATTTCGCTCCTCTCTTTCAATTCTTTCATTCTGCATAAATCTAGTTTGCAAATGATTACATCTTGTTAAATATTGTACCCTCTCTGTTTACAAACAGAGCAAATGACCTGGAAAACGTTTGGCAGCTGTCTTTGTTCATTGGTGTTTAGTGGGAAATAGCTGAGCAAACAGAAACACCAGCCCTGTAGGTGGCATGGCGAAAACAGAGTACAGTCCATTCATTTGTTACCAAAGTAGCTTAAGAGAGGTAAATGGAATTAATTTTAAATGGCTTGAAGTTGCATACATTAAGGTCAATATACAATTCTCCTCAACTTAAAAGAGTGTTTAAATGAACTAATTTTAGATTCTTTGTTTCTTTCCACTATTACTCTGCAATAAATTACAAAAAGGGAATATATACCTTACTCTCAAGATACTTACAAGTTACTATTCTATAGTAACAGGAAGGAGAGATACAAGTCCCTATAAGAACATCTATTGAACATTTGAAGAGGAGATAAAAATTTGAGAGGAAGAGATCCTTCTTCTGGGGGAGATCTGGGAATTTTCATGAAGATAGCAGGGTCTTTAGCTTCCTCTTCATTCATCCAGTAAATGCTTGCTGGTGCCAACCTCACGCCAGATCCACCATACCAGGAGCTGGGGTAAGTTGACAACAATCCTCTGCTTATGGAATTTGACTTCCTGGAGGCTGTCAGTCAGTTAACAATTATTTATTGTCTACCTACTATGTGCCAAGCTTACAGACAGGCAATTATGATTCAAAATGATAAATGTTAAGCTAGGGGGGAGGACATGGTCCAATTAATTCCTGACTAGGTTTTTATTACATTGATGTTTTTCTAAACACAGACATTTCATTTGCAAGGACAGGATCACAGGGCACTCACTCACTCTTAGCAATAATTAATCATGCTATGGAACTTAACAGCAGGCATTGTCTAGTGGACACTAGTCTTAACTCTGGCCTTCTCTGAGAAACAATAAAGAATCATAACTCAGAATCTACTGACATAATTCTCCACTCATTAGTACCTCTGGAAAAGTTTTCTGATAGATCTAACATGTATTGACTCTTATCTGTAAATCTAGTAGCTATGTCAATGGTGAGATTATCCAGGAATGTAATCACAATATAGTATACTTTGTTATGTGAGGTTTATAATAATATTGGACTTTAATTGACCTTACATGGCAGGATTTAATCAACACTCAATTTAAATTATGAAACATTTAAAACACATCAAAGTGCAGAAGATAGATACCTACAGATAATATGATGCCTACTCACCATAGTACTAAGGCAGTATTTTGCTATTTTGTCTTTAGCTCTTCATCTCTATAATTTTCTAATGAAATAAAACATTAACAAAATAGTTTAAATCCTCCTTCATGTCCCCAAACAAACCCTATTCTTTAGGCTTCCTTCTTCCCAGAGGAAACTAGTACCTTGAAGTTGGTAAACTGGCATCCAAACTTTCCCCACAACTCTACTTTCTCCTGAAACTGTGATTTGACTTCAACACTTTGTAAACTTCTACATTCTATCATCAGTTCTAAGATGAAGTTCAAACTCCATAATCATCATGTTCTGCCCTCTGTAATCTTTCTCTGCTACTTCTCAGCTCTCTGAACAAGCCTCTCAATTTATCCTGGTGCACAATTGAGCTTATTTTAGTTTTCTAGGCATCCTGTGCTATTTCTCTTGTTCTGCCTTTGGTTTGTATTATCCTGACCTGCATCTATGTCCTCTGTCTTTGCCTGGCCTAATATTCCTCATCCTTAAAGGCTTAATTCAGTGTCAGTCACTTCCTCTAGAAACTTCCAGTCCTAATTTCTGTGCCTTCAATAGTAATAGTGTATTGTTGGAAAAATCGGTTTTGAATATCTGCACTTCTCACCAGGCAGAACTTCTTAAGAAAGTTCCTAATACTTGTTTGCTTTGTATACTCATAGGACCTTACATATTTCTAGGTACATTCATAATTTATACATGTTTGCTACAAGAGTAAATGAAACAATAAATTGGGAGGTAGATTGCAAGAACTCTGAAGGGTCTGAGATTTTAACATATTGGGACTTAACAAGTCAGCTTGCCACTATGTCACAGATACTGACAGAAGCCAGGAGACTGAAAACTCATTTACAGCAAAAGCAGGAAGTAGGTTGTCAGTGGTTGCATGGGTTCCTTAGCTCCTCCGTGTCATGACACGGGTGTCCTAGACATGCACTGCACACGTGTTGGATGTGTTTCAGGAGAGGGACACTAAGCGGAGGAAATGTCCCTCCTTACAGTAATCTTGATCTAGAAGAAAAGGTTATTACAGTGTTCAAGGTTGCTCACTGCAAACACAACCTTGAGAAATGTCCCAGAGAAGGAATGATCTGGGTCTTGAATTCTTGAAGTAGGACCTGCAGGAGCTTCAGAGGCCCATGGAGTAGTGTTTCCCAGCAGCAGAGAGAACAGCTAGCTGCAGGCACGACTTTCACTGTTATGGTGAACAAAACAACAAGAACAACAACAAAAATCAGACATAAGAACTTTCACATTTTAACTTGCTCAGGGCTAACATTTCCTTCTTTGACCTCTACCATGGAAACTTACAACAAAAATCTTAAAGACATTGATAAAAGTTAGCCAGGCACAGTGGTGCACATCTGTAATCCCAGCAGCTCAGGAGGCTGAGGCAGGAAGATCACAAGCTCAAAGCCAGCCTCATCAACTTAGTGAGGTTCTAAAAAAACTTAGCGAGATCCTGTCTCAAAATTTAAAAATATATTTATTTGGGGGATGGGGATGTGGCTCAGTGACTAGGTGCCCCTGGGTCTAATCCCTGGTACTGTGCCCCCCCCCTCCAAAAAAAAAAAAAAAAGATTGCAGTAAAAGTTAAAGCATTTAAGAAGTTAGAAAATGTGTAACATACAGTATGTTTTACAGAAATCCTAGCTAAAAATGTCTAAAATAAAGATTTGGTTCTTAAGACAATAAGGTTCAGAAAATGAGAAAGTTGAGTCAAATGGAACTATTCAATTCTTGACAATGGTGGACACAAATGATTACAATGATTATAATTACTTGTGAGATTTAAGGTAATGATCTACTGCCAGAGTAGATGTGTATCTGTATTACTAAAAACTTTATTTTCACATATTTGCCAGATGCCCATGGTATCATTTTTGGGGCTACTTATTATTGTACTTCAAGTAAGTTATATATTATATCTAGTTTACCTTGACATTTGTAGAATATGTTGAGAATATCATTTAAAGTACCATCTCTCCTGTTTCATCATCAATAAGAAGACTCAAAATGGGCTGTGTCTTACATTTTTTTGCCTTCTTAAATGTTTTATCTTTTACTGGATACTTCAAGGTCTTCATTATGAGTTTTGGGGTCCCACTATTGCGTGGGTAACATATTAATGACTATTTTGTACTTAAAGTAATCCTTGGTGACAGGGACCAGAGCTCTAATGCACATGTACCAACAACATGTATTATTTATTACATTTCAACTTCCAACTTCTAAAATAATTCTTCCCTACAAAGACCACAGTGACTTTCAAGTGAGATTTTAAGTTCTGATTTAAATTAATCTTTAAAAATGTTTACTTGTGTTTTGTCTTTTTTACCTCTGTTTCCCCACTACTCTCTAAGTCACATAACTCATAGGAAATATTTAACCAATGTCCACTTGACAAAGGTACCAATTTTATAAATCCTAACTGGTGAATAAAATTAACTCACTTTCTATATGTTTTCAGAAAAAGAGTTTGCTTCCTGCGTATGTGGGATCACCATGATGAGAAGATGAACACTTCCATCTCATGCCTGAGGTAATTCATCTGGATGCCATTTATGGTTGGGTTGCTTCCCAAATATTGAAGAAGATAACTAAGGAAGCCCCACCTGTAAAACAAATTGAATGACAACGAAGTGAGGAGAGTGATCAGAGAAAGAGAGAGATGAGGGTGGAACATAAAAGGGCCAGCATAAAAAAACCCCAAATGTTCCAGGGAGAATATTTGTTGGTCTGGGAAGCAACTGCTGAAGCAAAGCACTACAAATGGTGACATGGGAAAGGGCATCAGGATGTGCAGAGGCAAAGAGGAGGCTGGAGGCCAGGGCTGAGGCCATATGGTTTAGACACAGTTGGGAAAGAACTTTCCAGGGGACATGTGCCAGAAAATGACACAAGGGAAGGCAGACTGGAACTTAGGGACAAAGGGACAAAGTTGAGGTGGAAGGCAGTGAGCGTGGAGTTGGTTGCTGACTGAGGGAGGGCTGTGTAGAGAAGGAGATGGAGCTGGGATGGCAGAATGAAGTCTGGTTCTTGTAGAGGGAAAGAACTGCGACTCCCAGTAGAGGATGGGAGGAGAAAATCTGGGTGTGTGGGATGTTTGAGCCTCTGGCTGTCTAGGAAGGAGGCCATGCTGAACCAGGACCAGGACTCTGGAACCAGGAAAGAGATTTCAGTGACACAGAAACAAGTTTTGTCTTTCCATAAACCATGTAAAATTGTCCTGGATACTACATATGGTCATGTGTATACCACATTATGTGAAATCATGTCAATAATCTTATTTTTAAACAGTCATGGACTAATCTATTATATGGTCCCAAACTCTTTTTGTTAGACCTGTAGAATGTTTCTAGTGTATGTTATTATAATTATGCTGCACTGGTTGTCCATGTGGCTAAAATCTTTGCTTGAAGTCAGAATAATTTCCTTAAGAGAAATTACTAGGTGTGTGAGAAGGGCGTGGGGAAGGGGAAGCCAGAACAAAGGGTGGAAACAATGCAGAGACTGCAGAGATGTACTTTTCAATTTGCCCCAATTAACACTCTGCCATAAAGGTATGATGGTATCTGCTTCCCCATGTCTTCATTGCATATGACACATTTCCATCAGTTTTATTTCCCAGTGTTTCCCTCTACCCTCTCCTCCTGCCTTCTCTTATCCCCTTTCTTTACCCTCATGGCCTGTCTTTTATTTTCATGACATCCCTTTTTTCTTTTTACTTTTTTACCCCTAGATTTCACATATAAAGGAAACCATGTAACACTTGTCAAAATTTTTGAGTCTGACTTATTTTGCTTAACATGGTGCGCTCAAGTTCCACCCATTTTCCTGCAAATGTCATAATTTCATTCTACTTTATGGCTGGATAAAATTCCATTGTGTATGCAGACCACATTTTCATTACCCATTCATCTGTCAAGGGATACCTTGGCTACTGTGCTGATTTTAATTCTTTTGGGTCCATACCAAGGAGTGGTAGAGCTGAATCATAACCCACAAACTCATTAATACTGGACAGTTTTTTGAAAGAAAAATGATGAATTTGAATTGCATGATAAATAGAAAAGGGATCCTCCTTTAAGAAGTGACAGGTCCATTCCAGATACCCAGACATATAGAGTCAGGGGCACTACCTCAGTGCTGCCCTCTGGTGGTACCTAAAAATGACAAAACAAAGTCAAGTCCTAAAGAGACTGAACACTTCAGTGTTAATTTATTTAGGGCTAGAGTTCTAGAAAGTGGGGTGTAAAAAAACAAAGAAAAAAATGTCTTTCTCTGAGATATTGGAGGATATGAGAACTACAGAAAGATATTTTTACCCACAGTTAGAGAATGTGACATGTGAACATGCATTCAGAGATGATTTCTAAAAAAGAGTGATATCAAAAGAAAATTAATGTTTCAATGGCAGACTCTGAAGAGAAATCACATACTATGAGACTGACTCTATTTTGCTTAATGAAATTGGTTTCTCCAACCAGACAATGAAGACAAGGAGGCACAAAGAGATTAATGAACTTGTCCAGAATCACAGTGTTGTCTTCTAAGGTAATTGTTTCACTACTGCAAATAACACACAAATAACACACGTGACAGTAGTTATGTATTCTGTGTCTTAGACTAGTTTGGCAAAGCAGGTTTATTTTTACTTTTGTTAAACCCTGCTCCCTAGGGACAAAGGAAGGAAGGAAAGAAAGGGAGGAAAAGTGGCGAACCAAATGACAGTCTTTTTCCTAAAAAAATGCTCTTCCTCTAGTTCTGTGCTTCTGAAGTTTAATTCTTGCTCTAATTACCTGTGCCTGGGTAAACAGGAATTCTCAGGACTGCAAATACCACCTGCACAAAATCCATTTTCTTATTTAATTTCTCACTTGGATTCACTGAGGATAAATAATATGCTCAGGATTGTTTCTCCAAGGCTTGATGCTAGAGAAACAAAATCAAACAAAAACACCATTAAATATGTATTTACAGATTATGATAAGTATGAGAAATAGTTCAGGTTATTTTGAGAAAGTATAGTTTAACATAGCGGTTCTTAAATTTGTTTGCTCTCACATCACTGATGTTCGAGTATATCTATCAATTGATTAATAAATTGAGGACTTACCTGGATTCCTCAATCTCTTTTTCAAAGTACGAAAATTAGAGATGTCCTGATTTGAAAAATGACTTCCTACTCAACCATTAGTATCATCATTTCTGAGAAGCTTAACAAAAAAGGCTTCATAAAAATTTACCAAATTAAATATAGTATTCTTTCATTTTATGTGCCTAACTTAACAGATATGCTAAAAAAAATACTAGTAACTTTAACATACTTTTCCAAAACTTTTTTCATTTTTAGATGAGGTAGCATGAACACATTATAGTGCACTCATCTTTTTTTTTAATTTTCATTTTTAGTGTTTTAGATGTACATGGGCAAAATAATTTTATCTTATTTATTTATTTTTTTTGAAAGAGAGAGAGAGAATTTTTATTTATCTTTTAATTTTCGGCGGACACAACATCTTTGTTTGTATGTGGTGCTGAGGATCAAACCCGGGCCGCACGCATGCCAGGCGAGCGCGCTACTGCTTGAGCCACATCCCCAGCCCTCTTATTTATTTTTTATGTGGATCAAACCCAGAGCCTCACACATGCCAGACAAGTGCTCTGCCACTGAGCCACAACCCCAGCCCATATAGTGCATTCATCTTTAATACACAGATTGATGAACTTAAGCGACAAGTTCTTGATTTTGTAATGTGTTTATAATATTTTTACTTTATAATGTGTTTCTACAAAATATTGGCATTGAGTTTGTTGCTTTAAAACTTCTTTTTAAAAATGTTTTTATTTGTGCATTGTGGTTACACACGATGGTGAGTTTCATTCTGACACAATCATATATGCATGGAGTATAATTTGCTCCATTTCAGTACCCACTGCTCCCCCTTTCCCACCTTTCTTCCTTCTTCCTACTCCCCTTGATTTACTCTACTGGCTTACCTTTTATTTATTTACTCATTTATTGATTTCAATTGGTACTATATAGATATACATAAAAGTGGAACTCACTGTGATATATTCAAATACGCAGAAAGCACAATTTTGTTGATTGCATTCCATATTTCCTTTCTTTCCCCATCTGTCCTTCCTCCCCTCAATTCCATTCCTCTACTCCACTGATACCTCCTCTATTTTTGTGTGATCTGCCCTCTCCCTGACATTGCTCTAGTTTCCCAAAATGAGAAAAAACAGTTGATGTGCTTTAAAACTTCTTACCTACATTTTTGGGTTTGCTCTTCCAGAACTCTCCTTCAAGTTCATTGTATTGTTTGAAAACGTCAAAGATGGAAGAAAAAAAAATTGTTCAGAGAATGCTCAGTTAAGTCTGAATTTTAGAAACTAATCTGATTAGAAACTTATCAGATTTGGAGTTTACTTACACTAAAAAGATTATTTGTTACTTATAGGAAATTCAAATTTAATAAGGTTTCTATATTTTCACTTGCTAACGCTGTAAATTTCATCCTTGTTTGACAATTAACAGCCCAACATGCACCAAATCACTGTTTGCCTCTCACAGAATACAAAGAATAGGTGGAAGGACACAACAGTGCACCAAAGAGGTGTTACCGGTGCTAATAGTTTGAACAACTTTGTGTTTATTTGGTATTTGAGGGGACTTTTACTCTCCAGGGCAATGACAATTACAATAGATGTAATGGGCACATATCTTTATTTTATAAATCGGGAGGATGGCAACAGTGAAAGAGAAGGAGAAAAGGAGAGACAACCAGCTGCTTCTAGCTTGTAGAAGGCTGGGTTCTTAGAAAACCAACAGAGGAAAGAGTTCGCATAAAAATGTGCATGAAACTGCTATATCTGTGAGTCCCTGTGGGGAGTCTCTGGGCATTTCTAGGTGAACAGTACTCCAGTTTGATGACTATTTACTTGTCTCAAAGGCTTCTCAGAGGAAGTGGCATTTACACTGATCAACAAAGCCTTAGTCTAATTCAGGTGAAGACTTGGTGGCATATGTTCACAGAGACTCCTTTCAGCAGATCTCAAGTAAAAAAAGCACTTTACTCAGAAAGGGGTGTCTGTGGTGATAAACCAATGTCCCAAGGCCCTTGTATTGTTTAAGAAGAGGATAAAAATATTGATTAACTTTAGAATTTGTTCAGCTCTACAAGTGTTTTAAACTGGAGAGTGATCACCAAAAGATAGTACCAGAAACTTCCCAACTGATGAGGAGGAAAATCGAATGTGGGGTAGGGAAGGGCAGATAAAGAAAAAATTCAATCATTTTAAGAGAAAGCATTATCGGAGAAACTTAGAAAAAGTAGCAACAACATAATATATAAAATAGCAAAAATGAATTAAAAATCAGAAATTATAATAACGTCAGTGGGCCAAAGATACGAATGAGCTTCCAAGACTGAGTAAACAAATAATAAGTAAGTAAATAATACTATGTTACATGTTATTTTTGAGACACACTAAAACATGAGGACATAGAGGTTGACAGAGAAAAGGAAAGAAAACAATGTGCCAAGGCAAGGACCGAGTAAATGGAAATTGGCATGGCTGCATCAACTTCATGTAAAATACTTTAAACAAAAAATTTGGAGATGTGAGGTTATCACAAATTGATAGAATGGTAATTTCATTGGGAAGAAATTTTAAACCTTCATAAATTTATAAAGTAGATTCAAAATACAGAAAAAAAAACCTGTCAGACAGAGGTTGGCAGAATCACTTTCTGTAACTGATGAAACTCACAAAACATCAGTAAGGATATATAACACTGGAACATAATTAACAAACTTGATCTAATGGGCATGTTATATTTTTAAATAAAAATGATCAGGTACCAGAGCATGAAGCAAATATCAATAAATTTTAAATTACTTAAAATTAAAACTGGTATTACTTAAAAATATCACATTCTATGACCATAATACAATTAGCAAATAAATTAGAAATAAATATAAAAAAAGCTAATAACATACTCCCACATATTTGTAATGTAGGACAAATTATCTTTGACCCAGAGATGACAAAAGAAATCTTAATGTGAATTAGGAAAAATTTAAACTGAATAATAAATTATGCCATAAAAACCTAAAGGATACAACTAAAGCAGGTACCTCATAGAAAATCATGAATAAGATTTTTCAGGAAACAAGAAAGGTTAAAAATAAAAAATAAAAACTCCACTTAAAAAGTTGAAAATAAGTCAAGACTAAATTGAAAGAAAGTTTTAAAAGGATGAAATAAATAATTAAGGAAAGAAACATGAAATGGAAAACAAGAATTCCAACAGAGAAACTAAAAGAGAAGATAAGTAAAATTTATCAAGAAAAAAAATGATATAAGTAAAATACAGGAGAAAGTAAGAAACAGTCACAAATATTTTAAGTAATATGATGGTATTATTTAACCTTTATATTAATAAATTTGAAAATCTAGGAGAAATGGATAAAATGATAAAAAACCAAAATGATAAAACTCTACGCAAGAACAGAAAAATGAATTACACTTATGAGCATGAATGGATTAATATGAAAGGCAAAGATTTGTCTACCTCAAACACCCACATCCACATTATTTTATAGTTAGTTAAGTTTCTAATTTTTCAAGGGACCATTAATTCTTGTGTTATATAAATTACTACAGTGTACTGAATAGAAAATTAGAGTTGAATGGCTGATTTTATAAGCCTATTGTACTTTTTAAATTGTTTTTTTCTTTTCCTTTTTAACTGGTATTATTGCATATTATATCCTGTGACCACATACAATTAGTGCAAGTAAATTAGAAATTAATATCAAAAAGCTAATAATACACTCCCACATTTGGATTGTAAGAAAAATGATCTTTAACTTGACAATGACAAAAAGAAAAGTCACATGAAAAGTAGAAGAACATGTTCTCTCACTTCCCTCAAAAATTTGAGGATAAATTGCTGACACTCCCAATTACCATATATATATATATATATATATATTTTTTTTCCTACAAACAAGGACCTTCCCCTACATCACCTCAATACCCCACTGGGATCAGGAAATTAAGATCATGCATTAATTATCATCTAATGCAAAGACCCAATTTAAAGTTTTGCAAAACAAATAGAATTACATGCAGTAATATTTATATTTAATTAATTGGTACCCAATAAACAACTGTTCCTTTACTGATCTGTGAATTCACTGAGGCCTCTGTGTTTCTATTCTGGGTAACCATAAGGTAGGTCTGTCTTCTTGATCTACAGCCCTGCACAACCTTTATTTTGGTGTAGGGAAGTGGGGTGACCCTCTCCTAGGCTCCTGGGATGGGTTACACCCAGAGGACAAGCTCCACTCTCTACATCACCCTCTTCCAGCTGCCTCTTCTAAGCTGCCAAGGCAGCCATTGTCTATTGAAGAAGTGACAAAACAGTGAGGCTGCCTATCTGGAGCTTGGAGATTTCGGACTGAGAACTGCCCCTTTGTGTCCAGAGGCAGCTTCCAATGGCAGCACACTTAGCCGGACACTCTGTACCGCAGCTGGCCTCAGTAAGGCCCTCTGCGCGTGCGCACAGGCACCCGCACCTGCAAAGGGCGCGAACTGCCCCGAGCTCGCCGCCATTTTGGGCCCTGCTGAGGTTTTAGGAACGTCAGGAAGAACGGCCAGATGGGCGCTGGGGATTTTTGGTAGGTTCAGGCTTTACTTACTTACAGTCAGCCTGCCCAAAGCACCCTTGAGTACTGTGGTGCCTCCCCATGTTCTCCTTTTCTCCAGTGATCCCCGGTGGCTTTGACCTCCCACGAGGGGAAGGATTCTCAGGGGGTCCTCTTTTGTCCCCAACGATGGCCTGCGACACCAAGGCCCTGCCTAGGGTGGTCAGCGAAGCCTGCAGCTCACTGGGGCATCGAGGCCCTACCCAGGATGGTCAGAGATGTCTGCTGCTTGGTTAAGTGCTCAGCTCACTGGAGTGCCCCAGGGCCAGTCCAGGGTGGTCAGCAAAGGCCGCGGCTCCCTGGGGTGTCCCAGCTTCTGTCCAGGGTGGTCAGCGAAGAGGGCATCTTACTGGGGTGTCCCTGGCCTAGTCCAGAGTGTTCAGCAAAGCCCACAGCTCACTGGGGGTATTCCAGCCTTTATTCAGGGTGGTCAGCGGATAGGGCAGCTTACAGGAGTGTCTCAGGGCCAATCCAGGGTGGTCAGCAAAGCCAGGGGCTCTACTCAGGGTGGTCAGCTGAGAGGGCAGCTCACTGAGGTGTCCCAGCCCCTGTCCAAGGTGCTCAGTGAAACCCGGGGTTCACAGTGGAGTCCCAGAGCCCAGTCCAGGGTGGTCAGCTGAAACCCAAGGCTCATTGGGGCATTGAAGCCCAGCTCAGGAGGCTCAGTGAAGTCCTTTGCTCACTGGGGTATCGAGGCCCTACCCAGGGTGGTGACAGATGTCTGCTGCTTGGTCAGGGTGACCTTTATTTTGGTGCAGGGAGAGATGAAAAGACACACAGGGAGTTTGGGTTTGAGCTGCTGTTCTGAAGAAATTTATTTTCAATGATTTAATTGTTGTAACACTAATATGCATTCAAAAAGTTTTTTTTTAATTAAAAATTACTAGAAGCCCTTTACC
Source organism: Marmota flaviventris (assembly GCF_047511675.1). Classification (NCBI taxonomy): domain Eukaryota; kingdom Metazoa; phylum Chordata; class Mammalia; order Rodentia; family Sciuridae; genus Marmota; species Marmota flaviventris. Next base: position 15,401,550 of record NC_092511.1, read on the forward strand.
ATATGTCAGTTAAATCAGAGGGTAAAGTGAAACACCCCTGTTTTTCCAAATCAGTCTCTTAATTTATCTAATGTGTAGCATTCACACCTTCCTCTATTTGCATACAAACACAATTTAGGGTAACATTCTAGTATTCTATACACATCATTCTAAAAACTTTTCCCAACCCCAATTTCACAAGATTCCTAAGGCCTATTTTACTTATTGCTTTTTTATTAGTAACCACGAAGAATAAAATAGATGCTCTGCAATTTATTTTACTGCCCCATCATTAATAAGCAAGAGGTGTGGTGTTTGTGGCTCTAAAAATACAGCTTTACTGAAGTATGATTGAGGTATAATGAACTGCACACATTTGACTCTGTAGGATTTGACACTTGGCACATATATTACCCATGAAACCACTGAATTCAAGATAAACATGTCCATCACTCCCCCAAATTTCCTTTGGTCTCACTCCATCCCATACACTCCTCCCACCAGGTAACCACTGATCTGCTTTCTGTAACTGTAGACTGGTTTGTATTTTATAGAGTTTGGTATAAATGGAATCATACAATGTGTGTCCTCTGCTACTTCATTCATCATAATTATTCTGAGACTTACTCATATTGTGTGTATAAATACTTTACTATTGTTGAATAGTTGCCATCTATTTTTTTATTGTGTTGAAGGACATTTGAGTTGTTCCTAGTTTTTGGTTGTTACATGTCTGCTATGGACAGTCTCCTATAAATTTTTTTCCTAGATGTAAACTTGGGTAAATACCTAGGAGTGGACGGGCTGGGTCATGTGGAAGGTATCTTTTTAAGTTTCTAAGAAATTAGTAAACTTTTCCAAAGTGATAGTACCATTTTACACATTATATATCTCTATTTGTAGTCTATGACATGTCCAGTTGCTATGCTGTATCCTCACCATTCCAGTGATTAGTATGGTTATCCTTTAAATTCAACTGTTCTATTAGATGTGTTGTGTTGTTTTGATGTGATTTAATTTTAGTCTCCCAAGGGCAATGATAATGAGCATCTTACTAATTTTCCATTCATATATCTTCTTTGATAAAGTGATTGCTAAATATTTTGCCCTTTTAAAATTGGGTTCTCTTCTTATTACTGAGTTGTAAAAGTTCTTTATATACTTTAAACATAGGTTCTAGGTTACCTCTGTGTTTGGCAAGTATGTGACTTGATTTCAAATTTTTTTAAAAAGTGTCTTTTGAAGATATTGATTTTTTTCCTTTGATAGTTTAATTTTTGTGTGTGTCTTGTTTGAGAAATATTTGCCAAAACAAAGTAATTAAGATTTTCTTGTATCTTCTACAAGTTTTATATATTTAGTTCTTAAATCTGTGATCCATTTTGAATTTTTTTTTAATATGTGACCAGATTTTTAGTTTTTTGGTCTGTGGCAAACTTTTACAGCATCAATTTAAAATTGCTTAAAATCTTTGTTGTAAGTCACTTTATTGTTTATTGACTTTATATTTGCAGATCTTATTTCTGTATTCTCTGATCTGTTCCTGTGAAGTATGTTTTCATACCCATGTCACAATATAGTACTCAAGTGAGTGTCTTCAGCACAATATCTTTATAATTAGTCTTAAGATCAGGTAGTGCAAATCATCCAATTTTGTTCTTTTTCAGAGGTTTTCTTTTTAAATTAATCTGTTTAGGCTGTTTAATTGCTTTGCATTTCCAAACAAGATTTAGAATCAAAATTTCAATTTCTGCTAAGAAACATCTCAGAATTTTGGTTGGGATTGTGTCAGTTCTATAGATGGATTTGGGGACAATTAATACCTTAACAGTACTGAGTCTCTCCATTAGTTTAGGCTATCTTTGGTTTCTCTTGGCAGTGTTTTGTGGGTTTTCTTCTATTTTCTTCAGTAAAAATCTTCCAGCATTCATCCTCATTTTCATAAGTGCAGATTACCAACTGTGGAATTACTGTATCAAAGAGTGAGCCTTAATCTGACTAGTGTTCTTTTAAGAAGAGGGAAATTAGGACATAGACACTAAGGGAGAATGCCATGTGAAGTGAGGAAGCAGAGATTAGACTAACATACTTGCAACCCAAGGAATGGAAAGATTGCCAGCTATCATCAGAAGCAAGGTAAAAGTCATGGAATAGATTCTTCCTCAAGCCTTCACAAGAAACCAACCCCACTGACACCTTTATTTCAGAATTTGGCTTCCAGAACTAGAAGAAAGTAGATTTCTCCTGTTGAACCCACCCAAATTCTGATATTTTGTTATGGCAGACCTACGATACTATTTCAGGGAGGCATCCAGAAATATAAGTCAAGGGTCTTTAACTTTATGAGGTATTGCCAATACAAGTATCATGAGGTGTTACAAATTTGTTTTCTAGGGTAGATGTTCTCCTACCAGCAATATACTGAAATTTCTACTCTACATTGTCTTTGTTAGCACCCAGTGTTATCAGATTTAATCCATTAGATAGGCAAATATTGTTATCTCTTTTTAAAATTTATTTTTTCCTGATAACCATTGCAATTGACTATCTCATAGAGTTAACAGATTTTTAAATGAATTATAATTTCCAATTTTTGTGTTTTTCTATTAGCCTATTTTTATTTTTGCATTGATTAATAGTTGCCTGTTGTATCTGGACATAAGTCCTTTAGCCATTCATTCAAGAATATTCATTAAGTGCCTACTATGTGAAAGAGTTAATTTTAGGAATTGGCTATAGGCAATAAACATATCAGACAAACATTTTTATTTTCATAGAGCATTTGTTCAAATAAGTGGGCAGATACATAAACCATCAATAGAATAAGTAATGAATTTTGTAGTTCATTACAGAGGCTTTCATGAAGTTCAATTGATTATAAGAAGAATTTGACTAAAACAATATTTTGAAAAATAACTATATTGGTTTATATAATGCCCATACCATGAAATTTACCCATTTAAAGTGAAAAATGGATAAATTTAGTGGTTTTAAATTTATCCACAAAGTTGTGCATCACCATCAGTGTCTAATGTAGGATATTTTCATCATCTTCAATAGAAACTGAGTTCTCATTAACCAACACTGTCTATTCCACTTAATTTCTGATACTAGTAGTCTACTTTGTATCTCTGTGGATATACCTTTTTTTGACATTTTACTTAAGTTATAAATCATATATGCAGCCTTTTGTATATGTTTTCTTTCACTTAGCATAATGTTTTCAAGATTTACCCCTATTGTGACATTCCTCTGTATTACACCTTTCTAAAAGGCTGGATCGTATTCCGTTGTATGGCTATACCATAGTGTTTATCCATTCATCATTTGACAGATGCTTTCACTTTGAGTTATTAAATAATGCTGCTATGAATATTCTTGGGGAAGTTTTTGTGTAGACATGTTTTCACTTTTCTTGGGTGTATATATGAGAGTGGACTTACTGTTTAACTTTTTATGGAATCATCAAATGTTTCCCAAAGTGGCTGTATAATTTTATAATTCCTCTAACAATGTAGAGAGTTTTGATTTCTCCATATCCTTGACAATACTTGTAGTTGTTCATTTTCTTTAATACAGCTAGCATTTATTAATGAGAACAAACAGTTTTTAATATGCTTATTGGCCATTCATATATATATATTTTTCAGAAACGTCTAGTCAAATCATTTGCCCATTTAAAAATTGTATTATGTGTCTTTTTATTGTTGACTTTAAGAGATCCTTATACACTTTGTGGATCAAGTCACTTATCATATGTAATTTGCAAATATTTTTCTTCCATTTTGTGGGTTGTTGTTTTTCCTTCTTTAATTTTTAGTTGTAGATGGACACAATACCTTTAATTAATTAATTAGTTAATTATTTTTTATGTGGTGCTGAAATTTGAACCCAGTGCCTCACATGTGCTAGGCAAGCGATCTACCACTGAGCTACAACTCCAGACCCTGTTTTAGTTTCTTAATGGTTTCCTTGGAACACAAGACTTTTTATTTCTGATGGTCCAAATTATCTTTTTTGTTACTTATGCTTCTGGAATCATTACTCAGAAGCCACACCATGGCCTAGTTGGGTCATAAAGGCTTATTACTAAGAGATTTATAGTTTTAGTTCTTACAGGTAGGTATTTGATCCAGTTTGAGTTAATTTATGTATATTGTAAGAGGTTGGGGTCCAACCTCATTCTTTTGCATGTAAATGTACAGTTGTTCCAAGACCATTTACTGAAAATATTATTCTTTGCTCATGTACTGTCTTGGTACCTTGTAAATGTTTGCCTTTTTCATTGGGTTAACATTGGCACTCATGATACCGAAGCAATCATAGGTAAAACTACTGTCATATCACTGCAAATCAAGCAGGAGCATTAAACTGTGTTGGTAGTTGTATTCTTCACTACTAAACAGTTGCAGTAAACAAACAAACAAACAAAAGTATCAATTTATTAACAGTGTTCTTAAGCAGTAAAAATGTTACAGGTTCACCCTTGAAGACATGTCTGTTAGTATTTCATGTGATGAAATGGAAAGTATTCATAAAACACTTGTACTGATACTGAACTGTACTGATTAACTCTAGGAAAAACTGTTGATATAATGATGAATAGAAATACCATTTTTACTTCTAAGAAATACTAAAACTAGAATTACTCAGGTTCGAATATTTTGCTGGGTGAAACAGGCTGTCACTTTAAGGTAAACAACTGGTTTTGAAAAATGTTATCTTTCTTAAAAATATTTATGTCAACATTTTAGTGGGTTTATTGATATTTTTAAATGAATTACTGAGTAATACTTTTTAAAATTTCTGGGTTTAGTTCTACTGTGGTAAATGTTGAGATAAGCCACATAAATGGAAAGCAATTTGAGGTCCTTAATAATTTTTCAGAGTATAAAAATGTCCCGAGACCAAAGGTTTGAGAACCACTGGTTTAATAGGACTTTTTTGATGTTTTAAATAATAAAGGTTTAAGAAGGTATTTCGTGTCAAAAAGTTTTTTTTTTTTGTCTTATTCTAATTACAATCTTGAGTGTATTGCCCATTGTCCATTTATTCTTAGAAACTCCAGAGTCAAGTAAGCATGGCCAGGAATTTCTATGGCTGATACCATGTTGATTATGACACCAAATTAATTACCTAGGAGGAAATAAAAGCCATAGCGATTACTCAGATGTCCCTAAATCTTATTCCTTTTTCTAGATTGCCTGGGTTCTATTCAGTTTATAGACTTGGTTCTTAAATCCTAGAAAGCACTTCTGTTTTGTTATTTGATCTTTTTTCTAAGATAAAATTTATACTTTAATAAGATTTTATATTCCTGTCTAGCATGCTTCTTTTTTATCTTTTTATCCTTTTCCCTTAAGTTTTTGGGTGTTATATCAAATTTTTCTTTTATTTATCTTTATTTTGGGTTCACTTTCTTAATTGTGGTTTTAAATTTCTTGTGAGTGTGTGTATATTTTCCTAATCTCAGTTGTTATGTCTTCATGACTACTATGTCTGATAAAAATGCATTATCCTTTTTTGATGCTTTTGAGAAGAGGAATCAGATTTTTGGAAAGAAATTATTTTCTGTTTCTTTCAATTCACTTATTCCTGGGGGGAGGGGGGAAATTTCCAAGGTTTCTTTTAAGTAGATCCTCTCACTTTTTTTTTTTTTTAAGTTTCAGTGCTTTTATCCTCATAGATGGAAATTGATATGTGCCAACTGTTAACTTGGTCAAGGAAGAGTTGAGCTGTGTTCTCTTATAGGTACTTGTTCTTGAGTGAATTTGGGAAATATTTTATACCTTACTATTTTTAGATTCCCCCAAATCTGGAGTTTAGCTATGGTAGAGAGATTTTGCTTGTATGCTAAAAATGTCTTCCTCTTTCCCCCTGTTGTGGCCAGCCATTCCAGTGACAAGACCTGGATATACCTAACCTGTTTCAGTGTCTTTCTGTGCTTCGCTTCCCTTAATGGTGTCTAGGTCTCAGTCTGTTGCCCTCAAATCAAAAAAGAATCCTGGGGTTGCGTAATGGTTCTAATAGGGTCCAAATATTGCTGATTAACACAGCATGGAGTGTGCCCTCACTGGTTCATCATCTTCCTTTGCTTCTTGCACTCACTCTTTTGGAATACGGGTTGTTGGAAGGAATCTACAGAAGGGAAAGTCTTTTCTCAAAGGAGGTAGAGGAGGCCTCTACGAGAATTATTTGGTACTTTCTGTCATATTACATCTAATATCTAATAGAAATTGGTTAAGTTTTCTGAGAAATAAAGATTGCTCTTTCCTGTTTACCAGTGATGACACATATTTTCCCTGTTTTTCTCAGGGGGAGGTACAAGGGATTGAGTACAGAGGTACTTTACCACTGAAGTATATCCCCAGGGTCTTGCTAAATTGCTGAGGGTCTTGAAAAATTGTTGAGACTGATTTTGAACTTTCAGTCCTCTTTTCTCGGCCTCCTGAGTCACTGGGATTACAGGTGTGCACTATCGTGTCTGACTCCTCCTTATTTTTTATTTTGATTTCTTGTTATTTCAGTGGATTTTTTAAAAAATGCAGGAGGTAGTGGACAGTTATATTTTGTTTATCTAACTAATATCTTGTCTGGTATATATAATTTTTGCCAGCGTGTTTAATTTGATGAAATACGGGCATAGAATTATTTTTAAGACATGTTTATATACCAAATTTATGTAAGGCTCATTGTATTTAATTTGGAAGTTATCTGTTTAGAAGCTAATTCGTACTTATTTGCTTTCTAGAAAATGGATTCTACATCTCTGTTCCCGACATTTTTAGATGTGGATCTGACAGTATCACATATTGAATGTCTTCCCAAGAATATTCTGGTGAAATTTCAAGGCAGAAATAATAGTGAATGTGAGTTTGACTACCACATATTGCAGAGGGAAATACAACATATTCCAAAAGTAAAAAATAATGTAAACATTGATGAACTTTGTTTGGTAGAAGAAAGAGCAACTGGAGAATGGCAGAGAGGAAGAGTTGTAGACAAGAAAAATGAACTGTACACGGTACTCCTTATAGATCGTGGAGAAGAGCTAAGAGTTGATAGTATGCATGTTGCTTCAGCCTGTGATAATTTATTTGATCTACCACCACGCGTAGTATTTGGAATTTTTGCCAATATACTTCCACTTGGGGAAAAATGGTCCCCTAAGGCTTTGAATTATTTCAAGTCATTAGTAGGAATACAACTGAAAGGTTATGTGCAAGCTATTTTGCCTTTGCAAATGATTCTTCTTGAAGTGCCAAAAGTTATATCCCAGGCTCTTGAATTGCAATTAGGAAGATTTATTGATGGAGATTCATTTCGTCTTATTGTGGAAATGTTAAAAGAATTCCCTCAACAAATGCCAGATTTATTACAACATAAAGAATCTGAATTACCATTAAGTAATAATGATACTTTACTTGATGTTCAACATATTCTGGATAATTTGCAGCCATCTTTGTCAGTAGGAAGTTTTGAAAGTGTAAAGGTATCATCAGCATTGAGCCCAAGTAAGTTTTATTGTCAATTAATTAAATGGATTCCAGAGCTAGAAAACTTGACAGTATGTATGACTTTGCATTATGATATTATCAGTCAAGAAACTAGCCCCACATGTGATAATTTTGGACTACTTTGTGTTGCCAAAAGGAGAAATGGACAGTGGCATAGAGGAATTCTTCAACAACTCTTGCCCAATAATCAAGTAAAAATTTGGTTTTTGGATTACGGCAGTAGTGAGGCTATACCCTCAATTCACGTAAAGAAGCTGAAACAGGATTTTATTTTAGTACCATTATTTTCATTTCCATGTTCTCTGACATATTTACACAGTCCAGATAGAGATGCGAGAAAACTTCAACTGAGTGTATTTAAACAAGCCTTATTAGGACAAATAGTATATGCACACATTGATTGCTTCAATAAGGATGAGCATTTGTATTATGTAACATTACAAGCTCAAGAGTCTACAATTAATTCTAAATGTCTGCTGAAGACTGTAGACACTCAAGTATTTTGTCCAGTGTCTGATCCAAAAATCTCCAATACTTTGAGTGAGACAAGTACTTCTGATGTAAACAGCTTTGCAACTGAAGGTTTTATTGGAAATACTGAACAGTCAGTACACTATCTAAATAAAAGAGACATTTTAAAAGTAGGTTTTCCTATTAAAACTGTAGAAATGGAGATGGAGGCTGCCTACGTAGCTTTTGTAGCATATGTATTAAACCCATCAAATTTTTGGGTGCGTACCAATGCCCATCAGAATGAATTTCAAGATATAATGAAAAATATAAACAAATTTTATGATTTGTGTGAAAACGATGAACTAATTCTAAGAAATCCTGAACCTGGATTATTTTGTTGTGCTAGATACAGCAAGGACAGATGTTTTTACAGAGCTGTCATAACTGAAATTAATGGTTATGAGATTAATGTTTATTTTTTGGATTATGGAAATACTGATTCCATACCATTTTTTGATGTAAAAATTTTGCTTCCAGAATTTTCTGAGTTGCCTGCCTTAGCCATGTGCTGTTCACTTGCACATATATTTCCTGTTGAAGATTTATGGGTAAAGGCAGCAACTGATTATTTTAAAAAAATTGTTTTGAACAAAGAAATTTTGCTTCAAGTTATAGCAAAAAAAGATGACAAGTACACTGTAAATATTCAGAGTATCGAAGCCTCAGAAAATATTGATGTTGTCTCTCTTATGTTACAAGCTGGATATGCAGAATATTGGGAAGTAGAACCCGAATGTTTTCCAAAATCTGTAAGTGAATATTCTGTTTTAAATTTAAAATCTAATAACAAAGTTAATATTCAGAAAGCCATGTCTGCCCTTCTTGAAGGACCTAAGTCTAAAAAGCATCAATCAAATAAGCTGGAAGAAAATTGCTCACCTTTGTCTGAGTCACCAACTGTTAATTTCTCAGATTTAAAAAAAATTTTCACCTTGTCTGTGGCACCTAGGTCATCACGGACTTATAAGGAATATATGTTTAAACCAGGAACAGTTCTTGAAGTTCAATGCTCTTATTATTATGGCCCAGGTGATTTTTCATGCCAGCTACAATGTAAGTTAGAAGACCTAAAATTACTGATGGAACAAATACAGAATTATTATAGCATTCATTCTGATCCTTATCAGATTGGTCAGATTGCTTGTGTTGCTAAGTATTCCAAAGATAGGAAGTGGTATAGAGCTGCTGTTTTGACTCATGTATCAAAAAAAGAAGTTGATGTAATATTTGTTGACTATGGTTACCAAGAAAGAGTTTTAATTAAAGATCTTTGTGCAATTAATCCACATTTTCTTTTTTTAGAAGGTCAAGCCTTCAGATGTTGTCTTAACTGTTTAGTTGAACCCATTAGTTGTAAATTATTTAGTTGGACAAGAGAAACATCCAGAGACTTTGGAAATTTTATTACTTCATCTAAAGGATTATTGACTTGTATTATCTATGCTTTAGTTCTTAAACATCCAAACTGTTTATGTAATTTAGTGGATTTAAGATCCTCATTTACTAGTGCAAAAGAATTTATTAATTGTGGCTCTGCACAATATAGCATGTTATCAAAGCCACTTTCATCCTCAGTTAGTCTTTACAGTTTCTATTATTCTTCCTTTAACATAAAAATTGGAAGTGAAGAAGAAGTGTATATATCTCATATATACAGTCCCCAAAAGTTTTATTGCCAGCTTAGTAGAAATGATAAAGATCTGGAGATGGTAGAAACAAAAATCACAGAGATGATTAGCCTCAAAAATTGTCCAAAATATGATTCTAATAAAATGAGGTTGTGCATCTGTAAATATGTGGAGGATGGTCTCTCATATAGAGCTTTAGCAAAGCAAACAGATTCATCATCTGACTTTCTAGTCTATTTTGTGGATTTTGGAAATAAGCAGTTAGTAGAAGAAAACATGTTGAGGGCCATTTCAAGTCAGTTTCCAGAGTTGCTATTTATACCTATGCAAGCTATTAAGTGTTTTTTATCAGATCTTAGAGACATAGATATTCCAGCAGAAATCAATAGCTGGTTTGAAAACAATTTCTTGGGAAAACCACTGAAGGCAGTAATATTGTCCAGGGAGTCAGATGGCCAGCTTGGTATAGAATTATATGATGGGTATCAACATATAAATCAGAAAATTAAAATGTTGCTTCATGCTTATGGAAAAAAACATTCTGACCAAGCACAACATGGGGAAAAGACTCATAAATTAAGTGAGAATAAGAGGCTTGCTGCTTCTTTGAAAAGCAAAATAGAAAAAAACTATCACCATAATGTGAAAAGCAAAAGTAGTCTAGTAACATATTCTGAAAACAAAACTGATAAATTAGTGCATCCTAAAAGTATATATGCCAGGCTTTTGAAACCATCAGTTTGTTACAAAATTGAACCTGTGTCTAAAAACAAAGTAAAGAAGTCATTGAATGATGGACTTAAAAATAAAAGTGTAAAAATTGTCCCTGGACCTGAACATATTCTTGATGAAAGTGATGTGGGCCAAAAATCGGTAAAGGTTGTATCTCAGTCATTTATTGGTGGGTTAACTCAAACAGCCTCACAAAACCCACATAACCTTATTAGACCACAGACCAAAGACCTTCCTCAACCCCAAATTTACTTGAATGCTCAAGTAAAAGGGTATGTATCTAATATCAGTAATCCAGCAAGTTTTCATATTCAGCTTGCGGAGAGTGAAAATATAATCCTTAGACTTGCAGATGCTCTAAATGAAAGAAAAGAAAACAGAGTGAAAAAGCAAAATTCAGTTAAACTGCTGGTGGGAGATCTTGTCGTTGCAGAGTACTCTGGTGACAGTGCCATTTACAGAGCAGTAATTAAGAAAATTTTGCCAGATAATTCTTTTGAAGTAGAATTTATAGATTATGGCAATACCGCAATAGTAAGCACATCTAAAATTTATGAACTTAAGAAGGAATTCTTAACTATTCCTCCACTAGGAATCCATTCTTTTCTTAGTGGAGTAAAATGGAATGAGCCCGATGAAATATGGGACAGCAAAACTGTGGATTATTTTGCTTCAAGAGTAAATAACAAAACAGTTTCTTGTGAATTTTTGAAAAAGCATGACCAGAAATGGGAAGTAAATATAATCTGTGATGACAAATGTGTCATTGATGAACTACTGAAATGGACAGCATGTTCAAAACTGCAGAAGACAGTATTGCAAATGCCTCCTGTTGTCTCTCAGAAGGTGAGTCTTGGTGTTGATAATGAATTGAAAAAAGGAAGATCAAGTGAATCTGAAAGTTCTGTGAGCCTTCAGCCTTCCTACCAAGAGCTGGTGAAAATTCCTTTTGAGGAGTTAAAACCCGGTCAGCTTGAAAAAGCTGAAATACTTTATGTTTCAAAGAGTGGAAGATTTTATGTGAAGTTGTCCAAAAATAAAAAAATCTTATCAGATTTAACATTATTAATTGCTAAAGAAGAACAAAACCCCTCTTTCTTATCAATGGAAAATGTTGAAAAAGGTTCAGAATGCCTGGCAAAATCTAAAAAAACTTTAAAGTGGTACCGATCAAAAGTAGAAAAAAAGTGTATTGATGGGAAAGTGCTTGTTTTTTTAGTAGATCATGGTAGATGTGAAGTAGTGCCTTTAAATAATACCAAGGGGCTTAGTGGTGAAATCAGAAATATTCCACAACAAGCTGTGCCTTGTAAATGGATTTGGTTTGAAAATTCTAGGAACAAACCATTTGAGTCCATTGTGTGTTTATTTGCTCATTTGGAAATAAATGTTCTCTTCCTGAAATATTTAGACTCTGCTTGGGAAGTAGAAATTTTGGTAGATGGCATGTTACTTTTGGAATATTTAAATTTCAATATGGATCGGGTTGAAGAAAACAAACTTCAATCTTCAGGAATAATTTTCAACATGGAATCTCAGACTCTTATGTCATCATGTGCAATAAGATCATTTACTTGGGCACAACTCCAAAATGGTAGGCAGTATTCTGGTATTGCCACTGCTGTTTCTGATCCTTCAGACTTCTGCGTTCAGTTGGAGGATTTCTTTGACACAATGAAAAATATATTTATGTTGCTTTCTGATCTACCAGAAACCTTACAAACATTGCCTCAAGAGCTCATAATTCCTGGTTCTAGTTGTTTATTCAAATATGAGTTGGAAGATCAATGGAATAGAGTAGAAATTTCTGAAGTCCATGATAGGTCTTTACATCTTGTGTTCATTGACTATGGATTTTCTCTTTATATAGCTTATTCAGACATAATAAATCTTAAAGTTGTTCCTGAGGAACTTCTGAATTTGCCAAGGCTGAGTTATCCATGTATCTTACATGGCATCTCACCTATTACAGGGAAACATTGGAATGAAGAAGTCAAAAGTTTTTTTCAAGATTTTCTTAGCAAACCAGGCTTAGTTTTTCAGTTTAGGGAATGCGGTTTTGAAACAAAACTGAAAGTAGATGTCTTTCATGAGAAAAACAGTTTGGCAGATATATTAGTTGCATCTGGTCTTGCAGTGTATTCTAAGGATTCAGCTCATCTTGATGTAATTACGACTACTGGATCTACTAAAATCCAATATAAATTACAGAATAAGCCTTTTTGTGCATTGTTAGATCAAAATTGTTTCAGAAAAGAACATATAAATTGTACGTGTGCTGAGAACCAAAAGCTTAAAAAGCAGAAACCTATAAAAAGGAAAGATGTCTATAAGAGCCTCTTAAGGAAAATACATATTAGGAAAAAATTGGCTTCTAGAAATTTAACACTGAGAAATAAAGTTGGTAGTGGAAAACATAATCCCCAAAGTACCACTATGTTTGATACATGTGCAGCAACTTCATTTTGGGAACTGCCTGATTGTTTGAAAAATAATACCAACTGGATTGAAAGCATTTTTGAAAAACTACCATCTGAAGAAGTACAAGAAAATAACACATTGGATTTAAGGATAGGAGTAAAAGCATTGCAAGTTAATGAAAAAATTATATCAGAAAATTTACAGGGTAAGTAGCCATTTTTTATAAGTAGATTCTTTAGACTCTGTTTTTGATTCTTTTAAGTTCACATGTGCTGAAATAACCCAAATTGAAAATATCAAATTGCAAGGAAACAATTGAAAATATGAGTAAATTGATATACTGGGTATAATAATTTGGATTATAAAATGTTTCAATATTTTCACCTTTTTGAATGGTGAACTTTTTAGAACATAATGAAAGTTGAGGACTTTAACCACACTGGCATGACATTTACAAATTATTTCAAGGGTTTCACAAAACTCCCAAGATCCCTACATTTCAGGTTGATAAATCATGCTATTGTTAGGGAACTTCCCAGGCTGATTTTGAAGAGCCAAATTTCTGTTATGTAAGATGAATTTTATCTTCCAAGTTTCCTTGAGTGTGCTTCAGGGATGTTGCTAAACACTTAAAATATATAGAGTAAACCAACTCTAGCATATTTTCTCTTAAGCCTTTTAGATATCAGACTGATTCTAAAATGTTAAAATTTTAATATTTATGTACTATGGTATTATCTGGTTTTATATAATGTAGTATCATCTGATTATATTCATTTTCTCAGTGGATTAATTACTGAGGATTTTGTAGGCTATAATGACTGTCCCTGCTTAATTATTGTTCTGACTTTATAAATAGAATTTATTCCATATTCCCATATTATAACCAGCACAATAATAGGTCACATTCTTTCAGTGAATAGAGGTGTCTTGTTTTTATTGATGTACTCTTAGAAAGTGTTTCACATGAAGCTGGGTGTGGTGGTGCACATCTGTAATCCCACCAACTTGGGCGGTTGAGGCAGGAGGATCGCCAAGTTTGAGCCCAGCCTGGGCAACTTATTAATAAGATTCTATCTCAAAATAAAAAATAAATAAAAAGCTGGGATGTAGTTCAGGGGTAAACCCTTGGGTTCAGTCTGCAGCACTGCAAAAAAAAAAGTATTTCACTTGAATTCATATTTAGATATTTTATCGTGGAATTGATAAATGATTTCAAATTGACCCTTTTATCCTAACTTTTGAATGTTTCATTACTGTAGCAATGATTATGAGTGATACAAGCAGCTCCCAGTTTTGAGTGCTTGTTTTATTCTAGGCACTATGCTAAGTGTTTATATGTATTAGCTCATTTAATGCATAGTACAGCTCTACTAAAATTAACAAAGGAAATTTTGAAAAAAATTTTGAAGCCTGTGTCCCTTTTTCAGATATTCTGTTTTAATTGATGAAGGGCTATAGCATTGGGATAAGCTCCTCGAGTGATTCTGATATACCAAAGATGGGGACCACTGTTCTAGACCATATTGTGGGTAACTTCTTGAATTATTTTGTAAGAGTATGTAAGTTTGGAGTTTAGATCATACTTAAGATAGACTGCAATAATCCTGGGTCAAACTTGAGTAAATGTTATACTAAAAGTAACATGTTACAAATGACCTAGATGTGTGATGCATTTTAAAATTTTTGGTCATGTATTGTTCTACTGATAGAAAGTGGTTCACTATACATTTAGAAAATTGGTTTCTTGACTTTTCCATAGTTTCACCCTATTCAGGGTAATTGTTATTTGCAGACATTTTTTTTTTTGAGAACAAAATTTGCTTGTTTTTTTGTCCAAGATGTTTTTCATTAAAAAAAATTGTTTGTTTGCCTGCATTCTTGTTCTTGCCTGGAAGTCCTTGAATAGACAGTGTGGGAACTGGAAAATATACCAACCATTTAGAAAAAAGCACAGAAATATCTGGTAACCCTGGGGCAATGAGACAGTGCTTGATAGTGATGTGTGCCTATTCTCCTGTAGCTGTTTATTTAACTGGAAGACATCTTTGAAAGAAATCTGGAATGATGGTCCATTTCTAGAGAGGAGTTTGACATTTAAAATTTTAGGTAATAGCTAGACATACAAAATATCAGACTTAATATTTATAATACAAAACTAGTGAGTGATAACAGATTTATGAGTTACTTGCATTGATGGTAGTTTAAAGTATGGATAGTAAGGCCTGAGTCCCTGAGTTTGAATACTTGCTTCATCCCTTATTAATTATAAAATTGTGGGTAAACTTTTTAACTTCTTTTTGCCTCTGTTTCTTTATTACCCCGTTGGCTGATCATGGGGATTAAATAAGTTAAAAACCTATAAACATTTTCAGTAGTACCTGTCATATATTCAGTGCTCATGTTAGAAATAATATATAATCATCTGAGTAAAGCTGCTAATTTTTTGAAAGTTATTTTCATGATATAATAAAGTTTCATTTTTGTTTCTGGGATTGAAATTAAAACAATATTGCCATGCAAGAATCTGAAATACTTAGGGTGAGATACAGACACACACATATAATGGTTGCATTAATGATTAAATTTTTATTCAAAATATAGGTTTATGATTAAGAGAAACAATTATAGTTCTACATAAAGAATAGGTTGTATGTATTTATTCCATCTGGATATATATTGTTAAATGACTAAATAAAGATGTTTTAGTTTTTATGTATAAATATATACACAGTATAACTGTATAACTTGTTCCTGTTTTGTTCCCTCTTTACACTTTATATTTTGATTTTTAGGAATTAAGTAAAAAATCCTGTTGATGGTAGGACTTTAAAAATAAGTCTCAAGTAAGTCAATAAGACCCACAATGCTTTGAAAATTATAACATATTAATATTTGTTTGTTTTTCAGTAGAGGGAGATGAAACCCCAGATCATTTATGCATCCGTTTGACAACAACTGAGCAATAGGATACCAAGTCATTACTGTCTTGTTTTAGATGCTCCACTTCTAGAATAACATGGTAAGCACAAGGACAACAACCTCTAACGATGAAAACATGTTAAAGGAATCGCGATTTTCAGATTATTTCCCCAAGAGACAATGTTTAAATTTGTAGAAATTTTCTGTGACCAAGAATGTGATGCTTTGTTTTCAGTGACTTAGGAAATGTGGATCACCAACTTTCTGTATCTTGGAAATATTTTGTTTGGTAACAGTCCTTTGTGGTTGTGGTTTCAAAGCCAGTGGATATCATTTGACCTTAACCTACTGATATTTTTCAGGTGTCTTTCTTACTAAAATATTTGTTTCAGTGGCTACTTTGCAGAGTCATAATTGCAACTGTGGTTGCTAAATAGAAAGTGGGGCTTGTAGGACTGATGTTTATTTAAAGGATATAAAGGAGAGATCAGACTTAATCTATTCTTCTCTGTCTTTAAATCTACATTATATTTTTCTTTCTTTCATTTTATTTTATATCTATTTTTCATTTGATTTTATATTTTTGTTGTTAATCTTTATTTTTATTAGCATATGTTAGTTGTACATATTAATGGGATTTAGTGTTGTATTTCCACACGTGCAAATAGTATGCACCTACCAAATCCAATTTCTTTCTATACCCCTGCCCTCAACACTCCCAGACTCTTGCCATCTCTATTGTACATTTAGGTTGACTTTTTTTCTCCTCTTAAATTTGTGGATATTTCTGACAGTCATGAACACAGTTATCGAGTGGGAAGGAGGATCCATATTTTGTCATTGAAGTTACTTGTGAACTGGAATTTGTTTTATGTTTTAAAAATGTTTTAGAAAAAAAATGTTTTAGTTACAGATAATAGTGGGGTTTAGTTACAGATAATAGTGGGGTTAATTTATTTTAATATAATCATAAATGCATGGAATGATTGGCTCCATTTCCAATACTTCCTCTTTCTCTTCCTTTCTCCCCTCCTTCCCTTTTTCCCCCTTCACTGCTTGTCTTTTTTCTATTTATTTATTGTCTCTTTAGTTGGTGCTTTAAAGCAAAATTTGGTCTATTTCTTTCTACAGTTTCTCCCTTTTTCCATCCCTTCTCCTTCTCCTTCTATCTCTGTCTTCTAATGTACTAATCTATCTTGTATTTTTTTATGCAAAAAAGAGCTCTTCACTTTTTTCCTTATTTTGCTATAGCTTCTGTATATGAGAGAAAACATTTGACCTATGACTTTCTTTTTTTATTGATTTTTAAAAAAAAAATGACAGCAGAATGCATTACAATTCTGTTACACACATAAGCACAGTTCTCCGGATCTCTGGTTGTATATAAAGTATGTTGACACCAAATCGTGTCTTCATACATGTTCTTTGGATAATGATGTCTATCACATTCCACCATCCTTGCTAACCCCCTGCCTCCTCCCTTCCCCTCCCACCCCCGCTGCCCTATCTAGAGTTCGTCTATTCCGCCCATGCTCCCCCTACCTACCCCACTATGAATCAGCCTCCTTATAGCAGAGAGAACATTCAGAATTTGTTTTTTGGGGATTGGCTAACTTCACTTAGCATTATCTTCTCCAATGCCATCCATTTACCTGCAAATGCCATGATCTTATTCTCTTTTATTGCTGAGGAATATTCCATTGTGTATATATGCCAAACTTTTTTTATCCATTCATCTACTGAAGGGCATCTAGGCTCCACAGTTTAGCTATTGTGAATTGACTTTCTGAGTCTGGCTTATTTCACTTAACATAATGTTCTCCAGTTCCATCCATTTACTAGTGAGGCTATTGTGAATTGTTCTGCTATAAACATTGGAAAATGCTGCTTTTAGTTCTTTTGGATAAATGACAACAGTGGAATAACTGGGTCATATGGTAGTTCCATATCTAATCTTTTAAGGATTCTCCATATTGATTTCCAAAGTGGTTGTACTAATTTGCAGTCCCACCAACAATGTATAAGTGTTCTTTTCTCCCCACATCTTTGCCAACATGTATTATTATTTATATTCTCAATGACTGCCATTCTAATTCTGATGAGATGAAATCTCTATATCGTTTTGATTGAATTTCTCCCATTGCTAGGATGTTGAACTTTTCAAAAATATATGTGTTGGCCTTTTGTATTTCTTCTTTTGAGAAATGTCTATTTAGTTCATTTCCACACTTATTGATTGGATTATATGTTTTTTTTGTTTGTTTTTGGTGTGTGTGTGTGAAGTTTTTTGAGCTCTTTATATATTCTGGATATTAATCCTCCATCAGAAAAGTAGCTAGCAAAGATTTTCTTCCATTTCATAGGCTCTTTCTTCATGTTCTTGTTTCCTTTGCTGTACAGAAGCTTTTTAATTTGGTGCCTTCCCATTTTGATTCATGTTTTTATTTTTGCAGATAAAGTTTTTTTCTTCATTTTTTAAATAATTTTTTTACTTGTTTTAATTAGTTACACATGGCAGTACAATGATCTTGACATATCATACATTTGAATCAGATGGGGTATAATTTCTCATTTTTCTAAGTGTACAGGTTGCAGAATCACATAGGTCATGCAGTCACCTATATACATACAGCAACAATAGTGTCTATTTTATTCTGCTGTCCTTCTTTTCCCCCCTTCCCCTCCCATCACTTCTCTCTACCCAATCTAATATGGCACACTTCTTTTTTTTCCCTCACATTGTCATACATGTATTCTGTATAACGATGAGGGTCTCCTTCCATTTTCCATGCAATTCCCCTTCTCCCTCCCTTTTCTTCCCACCTCTCTTCCCTATCTAGAGGTAATCTTCTCATACTCTTCCTCCCTATCCCATCTTATATCAGAGAAGACATTTGGCATTTGTTTTTTTAGGGATTGGCTAACTTCACTTAGCATAATCTGCTCTAATGCCATCTATTTCCCTGCAAATGCCATGATCTTGTTATTTTTTAGTGCTGAGTAATATTCCATTGTGTATAAATGCTACATTTTTTTTTATCCATTCATCCATTGAAGGCCATCTAGGTTGGCTCCACAGTCTAGCTATTGTGAATTGTGCTGCTATAAATACTCATGTGGCGTGTCCCTGTAGTATGCCGTTTTTAGGTCATTTGGGTATAGTCCAAGAAGAGTAATAGCTGGGTCAAATGGTGGTTCCACTTCCAGCTTTCCAAGGAATCTCCATACTGCTTTCCAAATTGGCTGCACCAATTTGCAGACCCACCAGCAATGTATGAGTGTACCTTTCTCCCCGCATCCTCGCCAGCACTTGTTGTTGTTTGACTTCATAATGGCTGCCATTCTTACTGGAGTGAGATGGTATCTTAGAGTAGTTTTAATTTGCATTTCTCTGATTGCTAGAGATGGTGAGCATTTTTTCGTGTATTTGTTGATTGATTGCATATCCTCTTCTGATAAGTGTCTGTTCAGGTCCTTGGCCCATTTGTTGATTGGGTTATTTGTTTTTTTGTTGTTTAACTTTTTGAGTTCTTTGTATACCCTAGAGATTAGAGTTCTATTTGATGTGTAAGGGGTAAAAATTTGTTCCCAGGATGTAGGCTCCCTAATCACCTCACGTATTATTTCTCTTCCTGAGAAAAAACGTTTTAGTTTGAATTCGTCCCATTTGTTGATTCTTGGTTTTAATTCTTGTGCTATAGGAGTCTTATTAAGGAACTTGGGGCCTAACCCCACATGATGGAAATTAGGGCCAACTTTTTCTTCTATTAGACGCAGAGTCTCTGGTTTGATTCCTAGATCCTTGATCCATTTTGAGTTAACTTTTGTGCATGGTGAGAGATAGGGATTCAATTTCATTTTGTTGCATATGGATTTCCAGTTCGCCCAGCACCATTTGTTGAAGATGCTATCCTTTCTCCATTGCATGCTTTTAGCACCTTTGTCTAATATAAGGTAGTGGTAATTTTGTGGGTTGGTCTCTGTGTCCTCTATTCTGTACCATTGGTCTACCAGCCTGATTTGGTTCCAGTACCATGCTGTTTTTGTTACTATTGCTCTGTAGTATAGTTTAAGATCTGGTATAGTGATGCCACCTGTTTCACTCTTCCTTGTAGATAAATTTTGATTGAGCAAGTTTAGAGTATTGGCTTGATTTCTTAGAACCATATAATTATTCAATTATACTTAAGAGTCAGCATAAGTTATGTAGTTCTAAAGAACTGAGTATTTCAGAAGTTAAAGACTATTTGGGAAAGCTTGGAAAATTCCTATGCAAGTAAGGGAAAACTGAGTGTATCATTATCTGTACATATATATTGAACATGTTGAGGTCTTCATTTTTTTGAGATTGGAAAATAATTTTGAGAAATACTGTTATTTATGAAGATCTGTGAGTTTAAATTTGGTATTTTGAATTTTAAAGTTTAATTCAAGACTGGGAAATGTTGTATATTTCTTTTACATAACAAGCTAATGTCTAATTTGTAGCTATTTTGGAACAGAGAATTTTACATATTACTCTTTGTAATCTAAACTCTTTGAAAAATTTTGAGTTATTTTCTCCCAAAAAAATACCCTGCCAGATTTTGAAGAATTTTTTTCCTGTAATTATGAAGAATGTTTCTGCTGGAAAAAATGGTTCTCTTTATCTATCACTAGGGTGCTTTTGTTGTTTTGTTTTGTTACCATAGAATACAACCCAGTTAATTATATGGGTTAATGGAAATGAATTTGAATGCCAGAGTAAGATTATGTGATAACTCTTTCAGAGAGGGGCCATTTAACCAGTAAGGACCTTACTAGCCTTTCCAGAGTTCTTTTTAACTTTACTTATGTGTCTTAATGTTTTATGTCTTTTATGTTTGGAAATGACAACAAAGACATACTAGGAAATGTAGTTGCAATATTTAAATTATTAAATACTGTAGAAAATGATGTTTCACAAGTCTGCATTTTAGTTTATTCCTATTTGTTTTCCTATTTGGATACAAATATGAAAATAAAGTAGCTGAACATCTGATAAAATTATGTTGACTTCTAAAATTTTAAGATAGTGTTTAATTGTAGCTTTTCTTTTGTTTTATGTTTATTTTGAAGGTACATTGATTTTTCACATTAATTATTTCATTGTGCTGTAATATTACTACATGGAAGATATGTCATAATATATGGATTAATTCAAAGTATTGTCAAATGAAAACAAAAAGGATATTAATTTTAAGATTTATGTTTTCTTTGGGTAGTTAATATTAGAATAATGCATTTTTCTCATCCTAAAGCACTCACATGAATTTAGTGGTAGTAGGATCAGTTATTTGTAAGTGTTGGCAACTGATTTTTGCTTAAGAATTTGGGAAGCAGAATGTTATAGGCAAAATATTTCAAAAATTTTTAATTATTAAATTATACCCTTTGTATTTTCATTTCTAATTTTGCTGTACATAAATAAATTTTTAAACTCATGTAAAAACAGTTTATCAAATGGGAAAAGTATGATTTATTAGAAAAACACTTAAGATTATTATTGTTTTTTTTTTTAAATTCACACATGGCAGGTACAGTTTTTTAGAGAACTTATGCAAAGAAGAAAATGATAGAAACTGTATTACAGCTATTAATGTGCAAAAAAGTATGATTCATTAGAAAATAGTTCAGATTATTGTTTTAAAAGAGAATTTCTGCACATAATCCATTGGGTTCTGATTTAATTATAATAAGACATATCAATCCATAATTGTTAAATACAAATTATTTAGCTATTTTTCTAGCATAATCACTTTTATTCTGAATTCTTCTGGAGAATATGCTGAGTGAATTAAATTTCAGTGTTTAATTTTCTGATTTTTTTTACTTTTTCATCTATTTATCTTCATAATGCCAGTATATTTTTTTCCTGATTTTTGAAAAGAGAATTGAACTATAATATAAACTTAAAAATTTGTTTTGAGGTACTGTTACTTTTATTCCTGTATACTCAAAGGAAATTCCTTTTGTTTCAAATATCCCATCTTTTGAGTGAAAAAGTTTTCACAGTAAAAATATTAAGTATTAAGATACTCTGAATATATTATCATTATCCTCCTTTATAATCCTGTCACTCTCTCTCCTGTGATATAATTGGTCATCATATGTTTTATAAGTCACAGTATTAGATATAAGATATACAAAAATGAATAAATTGAGGTATAATTAATTCTTAAGATATTTCCATTGTAGTGGTAGAAACTAATAAACAACAATAACAGAGTGGTCTGTAATAAAAGTGCATAGAATGGGCATGTAGGAATGGACAGAGATAACATTCTGAGATTAAGGAATTAATTGAAAAGAATTGACAATAATGTGACTTGTGAGTTTGACTTTTGAAGAAGATAAGGTACAGAGTTTTAGAGACCTTAAGCAAACATAAGTAAGGAAATGGTAGAAACTATAGTCTATCCAAGCAAAGTTGGCACTCTCACCAACACATTGCTTTTATTTGAAATATCATTACTTGTAAATATGTGTCTTTTAGTTTTCTGGAACCTCAACCTTCTATAATAGTGCAGGATATGGAAATTTATGGTAAAGGGCAGTACCTGATACTTCTAGAACCTCTTGAGAGTGACCATTTTGGAGTCCACATGTGAGATTTGTCTTTCTGTGTCTGGCGTACTTCAGTTAGCATAACATTATCCATGTTAATCCATATCATTACAAATATCAGGATTTGCTTCTTTTTAAAGGATGGGTAAGTAATATTCCATTGTGTATAAGTACTGCATTTTCTTTGTCTGTTCATCCATTGTTGGACACTTAGGTTAATTGCATATCTTGGCTACTGTGAGTAATGCTGCCATGAACATGGGAATACAGATGTCTCTCTTCAGTGTACTTATTTCATTTTCCCTGGATGATAAATACTTAGAAATAGGATTGCTAGATTGTAAGGTAGTACACCTAATATGTTTTGTGGGCCTGTGTTAACCCAAGTGTTCTGTGCATGTCATCTTAAAATTTGTTTAAGTATTTACTCAGTCATCCACGTCTACAATATTAACTAAAAAAAATCAAATGGGACCCTGACTATGACCATTAACTAGAAATTTACTGACAATAATTAACATCTTTGTGTATGGCCATCAAACAATTTCAAATCCACTGACTAGGCATACTTGTCTACAACTGAAATTACAGTCATCTCTTAGTGTTCTCTGGGGATTGGGTGCAGGAACCCCTGTGTGTACCAGAATTGGCAGATGCTCAAATCCCATATGTAAAATGGCCTAATATTTGTATAGGACTTATGCAATTCTCTTGTGTATAGTCAGCTGCTCTGTATCTGTGGGTTCCACATTTGTGGAATCAGCCACCTGCAGATCAAAAATGTAGTTAGGCCTGAGACTGCACTGAATATTTATAGATTCTTTTCTTGGCATTATTCCCTAACTAACATAGTATACCAACTATTTATATTGGGTTACATTGTTTTAGTTATTATAAGTCACCTAGAGATGATTGTATGTATGTTATATGCAAACATTATTCCATTTTATATAATGGACTAGAGCATTTCTGGGGCTTGGTATCTGTAGGGAGATCCTGGGATCAATTTTCCTTAGACACTGAAGGACAATACATATTTCTTTTGGGTATGTGCTGGGTTATCAACTACAAATCTTGTACCCTTTCTCTTAGTATGGATTTTTCAGTATACAAAGTTTGAGGCAAGATCCTTTGATACAATTACTTTATTTGGGAGTAGGAAGACTGGAATGGGGGAGAATGAGATAGGAAAGGAAGAAAAATGAACAAAAAAATGTATTATTGAGGTCATTGTTAGATACATTGGGAGCCCAATTCCTAAGAAGTTGAAAGAATGCATTCCAGAATTGTACATCTGAAAGTTAGGTGGTTGGAGCAGGTTTTGTGGTCTTAGGGAAGGCACATAGGAAAGAGAACACTGCTCACAATGAAGGCCAGATACATTACAATGCTAACATTTGAGCTTGCAGATACCACTATTAAGACTAAGATTTGTTTTAGACTGAGAGGATTTTTTCAGGGCTCTAGTGGCATTTGCTTCAGCCCATCCCTTGAGCAGCTTGCATCTACCCTGTAACACATTGTCTAGTCTGTTTTTGAGTCAAGTTGATGACTCATTAAAATCACTATAAAATTATTAGAAGAGTTAGTGGAACATAATGGACCCCTCATAGTTGAAACTGTTTAAAAGGTTATAATTTTATATCATCTTCTGTCTTCTCTACTTTTTTAGGTTTTCTGTACATTTGACTAGCATCCCAGCTGGTCTAGATTGCTTGCTTGTGGGGTAGCCAAACCATGATTCCTGAGACAGTTGGCCCCTTAATGATGCAGTTGCCTGCCACAGGCAACCTATTGTCACTAGATGTTGACATGCTTAAAGACATCTAGAGAATCCCCTGAGTCCTGGTCATAGTCCTTCTTACCCTCATTATGTAGTAGCAGCTTTAGCTGGTATTCACAATACTTGGGTTACTGTCTTTCAGGGTGTGACCAGTTGTCTCTTGATTCATCAGCATGAGATGCCAAAGGGATTAGGCAGCAATCATAGCTTTAA
Source organism: Marmota flaviventris (assembly GCF_047511675.1). Taxonomy (NCBI): domain Eukaryota; kingdom Metazoa; phylum Chordata; class Mammalia; order Rodentia; family Sciuridae; genus Marmota; species Marmota flaviventris. Next base: position 15,425,843 of record NC_092511.1, read on the forward strand.
GGATTGGGGAAATCTTAGGGTCTTTGGTGCAATTATCACACCTTTCCCACCCAAGTAACCTGTTCCTTTGCTTTTGTATACCCTAAGATTTGTAGAGATGAAAAGACAAATTTGAGAATAGGTCACTGAAGTGATTGGAAAGGCCAATCTGACTTGACACCACTCAATTCAGGACTTAAGTATGCCAGCTGTTGGGTCTAACACATCATGCAATGGCTATTGTTGAGTGCATATATCACATCTTGGAAATTAGTGCCTTAAATCTGACTGTGGTTCCTTATTTGTATGCTACCCTGATTATGACACTGGTCATTTGGCCATTGTGTTAGACAGACTGACATTAATGTGATATATGGTAAGATTAGCAGTTCCCATAGCTGCATACTTATTTTATATCCTTTACCATGAAATATGTTTCTTGATCTGAGATGATTCTAAATGTGATCTCCTGTAAGACAATTTTAAGTAGTGTGACTGACAGCTATTCTATAGTAAACAAATTTATCCCATATCCAAAGTAGATGCCAGCTCTCTTAAGGTAGTCATCACTCCAGCATGGAATGAATTCAGTGCAGAATATTTGTCACTAAGTGTTTGATTGTCTACTTTTGACATGTGCACCATATTGAGGTTCATCATTGGTTTCTACTGCTGACAGGAGTATCTGCAATAGAGATTGTTAGATATGACTTGGTGAGAAGTAACGAGGTCATTGCTTACATTTGTCCCTGCCACCTTAAGGCTATTCATGGATCCTGAAAACATAGGGCAGCATGGCTGAGAACAGAGGTAGTATGAGACCTCCCTCACTTTTAGGGCATATCTTTGTGGGTTGTCAACTGAATGCTTAGGTATTTTGCAGGGTGCTTCTACTTTGGCTGGACTCAAACTGCAAAATATTCCAGACACTCCATAACCTCCCAAATATCTTTTAAACTCACAGTCTCTTAATGCTGCCATATGAACTAGAGTTTTGCCTTACAGATTTGACACCCAGAATTGTCTAAGGAAAGACCCTTGGGAGTTGCCATGAAAGCCTCTGGCCTTCACTCTTGGCTCTCCTCACTCATATCCTGTCATCATAATGTCTTGAACTTTTCTCTCTTCATTCTTAATTTAGAAAAACTGTTACTTTGTGCCTCTCCTCCTCCCTGTACTGTGGTCCAAGTATACTTTTCCTAGACTTTCTCTATGTATCTTTCCTTTCTCAAGGATTACAGATCTTCATGGGTTACTTTTGAATGATTTCATAGATTCTCTTTAGGTTTCATGTATAGTTGTTTTTAATGGAGGATGTCCTGTGCTAGCTACTCTCATGGCCCAAACTAGAAGTTCCTAGTTTTTTTAAATTACCTTTTCCATTGGACATGGAAGCATTTGGAGTTAATACAGGCATGAATTCTGGGCTTATTCTTCTCTGGCTCCTTGTTTAGTGTCCAAATGATTTCCCAACACTTCAACCTCTCTTCTTTACCTATTAGTTCAGTGGCATTAAGATTCTAAAGTGGCATGGACTAACCTGAGCTTTCAGTTCCCTAGTGCTTTTGTTGGGTTTTCTGATGGGAATATTCTAAGAACTTTAAACCAACAAAATTCATAGTTGTAGAAGCAGAAAGTATAAAATTTTTCTCTTGGTGATTGAGAATTTTCCTTAAGTACCAAAAGAATATCCCTGACTTAGGCTATAATACTATAGACATTAATTTTTTAGGTCATTTTAAGCCAGACCTGAACATTCTATTTCTCAATCCCTGGTTATTTTTATCAGTCTCTAGGTGATGATCCGATGATGCTGGTCTGGGGACCTGTTACTGTTTGGATATGAAGTGTCCTCCAAAACTCCCATTAATGCAGAAATATTGAGAAGTGAAGTGACTGGATTATGAGAGCTGTAACGTAATCAGTCCACCCTAGTTTGAATGGACCAACTGTGGGGGGTAACTGCAGGCAGATGATGGGGTATGATTGGAGAAAGTGGGTCATGGGGGGCATGCCCTAGAAGGATTATTCTTCCTGTGCTCACCCCACTACTTCTTAACCCCACCATAAGCTGAGCAGCTTTCCTTTCCTGGGCTCTTCCCGCATGGTGTGCTGCCTTACCTTGGGCCCAGAGCAATGGAGACCATTTGTGAATTGAGACCTCTCAAACCTTGAGCTCCAAATGAATTATTCCTCTCCTAAATTATTCTGGTTGGGTATCTTGGTCATGGTGATATAAAACTGACTAAAATAGAACCATTCCATAGAGATCACAGGAAATCCTCATGAGACCATATATCAAGAAAGGGAGAATAGCAGTGGATGCCGTGGGAGCTGAGACATTTGTGTATATAATGTACACTCTTGCAGGATGTTTGGTCCTGCCTATTGTTGCAAATAGTATTTCTACTTTATGAAACACTGTTGTACTTTTACAACTATGATTTGTAAGTTAAATACTCATTTTGTAATGGTTAGCTCAGTTTATGTTTTAACTTCATGGTCCACAGTCAAGTGGTCTTGGTATTTTTCCCCCAATGCATAGACATCCTGACATTTTAAGTATTTTGGAGGAAACTAGGAATAATACTGTATGCACAAACTTTTGGAAGTGTAGCAGGGCATTTTTTTTTAAAGTGAATCTAGTGTGATCTTCTGAGTTTGTGGACTCTTTTAGTTTGGGGGTCTGAATGAGGGCAATGACTTTCTTGTGGTGATTAAGTTAGATTGCTATTCATCAGACAGTTTTTGCTTATGTTGATCAAGTAAAACTTTAGTAGACTGCTCTCTATTTCAGTTCTGAAATATTGTGATTGATTAACCTTTGCTGCAGATCTATGTGGGTTAAAACATTTTAATTGTTGCTCTCATCTTATTTCCCATTATAGTAGTCACATATGACTTGTCAGTAGTGGTTAAATGCTTCTTCTTGGTTTCTACCACTCTGGAATTCCATCATTCTTAATGATTACAGTGATTCCACTTAAAGTGCATCATTTTTCACTATTATTCCTGGCATGCAGCTAATAGACAACACAGAGCTTTTACTGATATATTTCTCAAATCTATGTTGAAGGGGGTGTTCTCTGGATCCTCCTGGGAGACATAAAGAATGGCAGTTCACATGTAATAAATGTACTTGCACTCCTCTCTCCCCATGGCTGTGGATTTCTTCTCTATAATGGGTTATCATACTGGCGTGGATCAGATCTCTGGAGGACTTGTTAAAACAGATTTCTGGGTTCCCCTGTCAGCTTCTGATTTAGTATCTCTGGAGAAGGCCTAAGAATTTAAATTTTTCTCAATTCATAGGTGATGCTGCTGATGCTGATCTGGGAACCACACCTAGAGCACTATTGCTGTATATATATCAAGGAGATTGTGGTCATCTGAACATTAATGTAGGGCACTGTTATGCTTACATTTTATTCAACTGTCTAGGAAGCTGTTAAATCATTCCTGTCTGTTTGATTTCATATATTGTAGCAATTACTCAGTATCAGATAATTGAAAGTCCTCAAAAGACCCTATCAGTATGTAAAGAATACAGTACTTTAATAAAGATAAAGGTGTAGTATAGCAGGAGAAAAAAAAAGAACAAGCAAACATATGAGAGGCTTTTCTCTCAGTCACATAGGACACGCTTTATATGTAGATTCAGAACCATCAAAATGCATGTGAAATTGATCCCTTGGACTCAGGGATGCCACATATTCATCTGACAGAGTCTTTTATATCCCTCTGATTATGTTTTATAGCTTTTTAAAAATTTCAGTAATGCAAAAAAATCTTTTTCTTGAAGTTGTATTATGCATTTTGCACTGCTATTTTTCTTCTTTCATATTAAATATTTTCCTTAAATATCTTTTTTGTCCATTTATGTTAATTAGTGAAAGGACTAAAAAGATGGATAGAATGTCTCCATTTAGGAGCTGAGAGATAAATGTACAGAGACAAAGCATTTTGTTGTATTGGTTTAACTTTAGTCATTTCTTCTGCTTATAGTGCTCTCATTTTCTGCATGGTGGATATAAACCAGACTACCAATCTGGGAGAAGTTGAATTAGGAAACAGGTTCAAACTCATTATTCATTGTATGTAGAATTTTATTTTGTTTTTAGTATAGTGCACTACACTGCCCTGTTGTGCTTGACATCACTAAATTGGAACTCTGACATATTTCTGGTATAATTTTTCTAAGACATTTTGATCTAAAGTTCCCTTTGTAATCTTGCATATTATTGGGGCTCCAAAAGAACTTTTATTTATGTGAATCTTATAACTGCTTCCATGTTAGAAAATAAAGCAAATAATGTAAAATATTTGTTTACTTATTGTAAATTAGCAACGATTCAGTTAGTTTTTACATGATTGACACATTTATAAAAATTTATAAAGCAAAATATTGAGGAGAGAGGTATTGTTTAAAATTTTTGTAAATCTTCTTAATGTCCAGTTTAATAGAAGAAAAGTGGATTTTCATATCAGCTTTGCATTTTTGTCTTTCCTATAACACATGTTTTTTAGCCCCTGAAATTCCACTACGCTCGTGAAAGACTGAGCTCACAAAAGGCAGGTGACATTATTATTATCAAAGTAGTTTTTTCCCTCACAGCCTCCCTTAAAGGATCCAGGGGCACAGTAAGTATAATCAGATCATCATTTCAGAACTCCTGCTCTATAGAATAAACTTCCTTTCTTCTACTGAGTAGTGGAGAGGTAATTACCTAGGCATTTGTGGTTGGACGGGGGTCATTGTTTTAACTTCTCTACAGAGAATATCGGTAAATTCTGACACTTTTTAAAAACTCCATCCACTCACTCTTTCTATATAAAAATAAGACTTATTATGTGGTATATCCCTGGAAATGCTATTGCAGATTTAAGACGATTGGCCATCAGCTACCACCAGGATCCTATTTTCAAAATAGCTTGGCTAACATTGTTACCTTCCCAGAAGAGGAAAAGGGAACAAAGAGAGGAAGAGAATCCTCTTGTAAGAAATGGGAGAACTTATGACTCTACCTCCACAGTCATCTCCCTGCCAAATCTCTCCATATCAGACCTTTGCGATAAGCATCGACTAATTTGTAATCACTTCTGTTGCTGTTCTTTTTTGTGCTTTTTGGATTTTATCTTTTAAAGTTTAGATTTTTTTGTTTCAATGGGTGTTTTTTATCAATAAAAATTATTAATGAAATATTTTTATTACATCATAAGTTAAATATTATTGAATATCTTATTGGAGTCAACAAATTGTGGTAAGACATTAAAAGGTGGCATGAGATGAATCTTCTTTCATCTGATTTATGAGTCATTACACATATGAAAAGATTGTTCAGTCTCCACTCATCCATGGCAGTGAGGTGGGCAAACAGATAAAGCTTCAATAATTCAATTGATTCAACCTGGTATAACGTTTATTTTTTATGCTTTTATGAGTACATTGTAGTTATTCATAATAGTTTGGCTCATTTTGACAAAATCATACATGCAAGGAATTGAATTTACTCCATTTCAGTCCCCAGTGTCACCCTTTCTCTCCCCTCCTCCCTCTCCCCTCCTCCCTCTCCCATTCTTCTTCTACTATGTAGGTCTTCCTTCCACTCATTTACTTATTTTTTAAATTTTTTTAGTTGTAGATGGACACAGTACCCTTATTTTGTTTATTTATTTTCATGTGGTGCTAAGGATCAAATCCAGTGCCTCACACATGTGAGGCAAGTGCTCTACTGCTGAGCTACAACCCCAGCCCCTCATTTACTTATTTTTAATTGTATATGTATATATATATATATATATATATATATATATATATATATATATATATATATATATACACACACACACACATATATATAAAGGTGGTATTCACTGTGATATATTTATACATGCACATAGCTTAATTTTTAAGTTCATTCTGCATTTCTTCCTCCTTCCTGTCCCTTCTTCCTCCCCCTCAATCTCTTTCTTCTACTCTACTGATTTTCCTTTATCTTTATATCTGACCACCTTTAACACTCCCCCTTATTTGGCTCTAGCTTCCACATAAACTTTGAAGCCTTGATTTTCTGAATCTAGCTTATTTCACTTAGCGTGACATTCTCAGTTCCATCCACCTACCAGAAAATGACATCATTTCATTCTTCTTTATGACTGAATAAATTAATTTCATTGTGTGTGTGTGTATATATATATATATTTTTTTTTTCTTTATCCATTCTTCTGTTGATGAGCACTATTCTTGGCTATATTATGACTTGTGCTGCAATAAACATTGATGTGCCTCCATCACTGTGGTATGCTGATTTCAGTTCTTTTAGACAAATACCAAGGAGTGGGATAGTTGAGTCATATGGTGGTTCCATTCCTAGTTTATTGAGGAATTTCCAGAGTAATTTTACTAATTTACAGTCCCATCAAAAATGTGTAAGTGTACATTTCCACCACATCCTCACCAGCCTTTATTTGTATTCTTAATAATTGCCATTCTAACTGGAGTGAGATGAAATTGCACTGTAGTTTTGATTTGCATTTCCTTAATTGCTAAATATATTGCTCATTTTTTTCCTTTTATTTGTTGGCTGTCTGTGTTTTGTTTTTTGGAAAATGTTTAGGTATTTTTTAAATCATTTATTTATTGTTTGTCGTTAATGTTAAGCTTTTTAAGTTCTTTATGTATGTAATAGGGGTAGCCGGTAAAGATTTTATCCTATTCTGTAGGCCTTCTTCATGATCTTAATCATTTCCTTAGCTGTGCAGAGGGTTTTTAATTTGATGCTGTTATACTTATTGATTCTCATTTTTATTTCTTGAACTTTATGGTTTTTGTTGAGGAACATAGTGCCTGCATCAATTTTTTGAATGTTAAACCTATGTTTTCTTCTTGAAGTTGCAAAATTTCTCATTTAATTCCTAAGACTTTGATCCACTTCAAGTTTACTTTTATACAGGGTGAAAAATCTATTTTTATCCTTTTACATATGGATATGTTTAAAAGGCTGTCTTTTCTCCAACATGTTTTGTGCACCTTTGTCAAGTATCAGATGACTGTTTCTGTAAGGGTTTGTCTCTCTATTTTATGTTTTATTTCATTGCTCTTCTTTCATGTCTTTTTCAGTGCCAATAACCATGCTGTTTTGTTGTTCCATCTCTGAGGTATAATTTGAGATCAGGAATTATGAACCCTCATCATTGCTCTGCTTTCTCAGTATCACTTTGGCTATTCTAAGTATTTTATTCTTTCAAATAAATTTTAGGACTGTTTTTCTAATTGTTGAAGAATACCATATTTGCATGTGGACTGCATTGAATTTGTATAATGCTTTTGGTAGTATAGCCATTTTGACAATATTAATTCTGCCTGTTTACGAACATAGGAAGTTATTTCCATCTTCTAAGGCTGTCTTTCATTTATTTCTCCAGTGTTCTGTAGTTTTCATTGTAAAGGTCTTTCATCTCCTTGTTTAGATTAATTCCAAGTGTTTTATTTATTTTTGAGGTTATTGTAAATGAGATAGTTTTTTAATTTCTTTCTCAGAGATTATTGGAGTATAGAAAAGCTATTGATTTTTGAATATTGATTTTGTATCCTGCTACTATTCTGAATTTGTTTATCAACTTTAAAAGTCTTCTGATGGAGTTCTTTGGCTCTTCTAGATATAGGATCATGTCATCAGCAAACAGATAATTTGACTTCTTCTTTTCCTCTTTGTATCCCTTAGTTTCCTTCTCTTGCCTGATTGAAAGAACTATAGAATATAGAAGAACTATATTAAATAGGAAGGATGAGAGTGGATATCCGTATCTTGTTCCTAAGATTATAGGAAATGCTTCCATGTGCTTTCTCCATTCAGTATGACGTTGGCTTTGGTTTTATCATATATAGCCCTTATAATGTTGAGATAAGTTCTTCCTTCTCTCATTTCTCCAGTTTTTTTTTTTTAATATGAGTGTGTGCTGGGTTTTATCAAGGGCCTTTTCTGCATCTATTGAGATGATCATGTGATTCTCCTGCTTATTTCTATTTATGTGGTAATTATATTTATTCATTTGCATATGTTGCACAAACCTTGCATATCTGGGTGAAACCCATTTGATCATGGTATGCTATCTTCTTGATGTGTTTTGAATAAATTTTTCTAATATTTTATTATGGATTTTGTATTTGTGTTCATCAGGGATATTGATTTTTAGCTTTCTTTCCTTTATGTGTCTATGTCTGGTTTTGGTATCAGGGTTATACTGGCTTTACAGAATGTATTGAGGAGTGTTCCCTCCCTTTCAATTTCATGGAATAATTTGAAGAAGACTGGTGTTAGCTCTACTTTAACAGTGGTGTAGAACTCAGCTAAGGATCTGTCTGAGCTTTTCTTTGTTGGAAGGCTTTTAATAGCTGTTTCAGTTTTATCGCTTGATATTGGTATGTTTAGATTTTCTATATTCCTGGTTTTTGCAGGTTGTATAAGTCTTGAAATTTGCCAGTGTCTCCTATATTTTCCAGTTATTGGAGTATAAATTTTCAAAATCGTTTGTAATGATCCTCTGGATTTCAGAATTATCTGTGGTGCTAGCTCCTTTTTCAGCTCTAATTTTGTTAATTTGGTTCTTTTTAATCTTTCTTTTGGTTAGTTCAACTGGGTTTATAAATCTTTAGCTTTTTGTTTTTTATAGAACTAATTCTTTGTTTTATTGATGCTTTGTATATTTTTTTTATTCTCAGTTTCATTGGTTTCGACTGTGACATTATTTTCGGTTTTCTATTGATATTGGAATTAGTTTGCTCTTTTTTTTTTGAGGTGGAACTTTATATTATTTGGAAACTTTTTTAAAAAAATGTAGGCAATAAATGTCTCTACAGTCTGCTTTCCTTACTGTTCCAAATATTTTGATATGTTATGTCTCTGTTCTCATTTGTTTCTAAGAATTTCTTGATTTTTAAAAATATTTAAGAGATTTATTAAAGCATCTTATCACAAAGATAGAAACATACAAATTAGAAACATGCAACCATCATCTTCCATGGTTTGGCTAAATGTTATATATTTTTCCTGTTTTTGTAGCTGAAAACTTCATATCTTATACCCAATTCATTCATCCTGAATACTGAATTCAATCTTCCTGAAATTATCCAGGGCAGCAAATAACCAAGATACAAACCATTATATTATAAGGAAAGTGCAAAGTTAAAAAAGAAAATATGTAGAGAATACTCCCTCCCCACCCCTGTTAAAGGCATACAACGGCACTTTGTTCTTTTTATGCTAGATTGTCTTTGAAAAGAATTAAATTGTAATAGACTTAACAGAAAACAAAAAGATTTACTGAATGTCCAAAAAGCTCCTTAGTGTTTGAAAATAAATGCTTAGACAAAAGACAAAGTATTTTATATCAAACAAAAGAGCCCTGTAATGCAGCATTCTGTAAAATAAACAAGACAAGAAGCTGGTATAGGGTTTATTGACAGAGGCAGAGCGTCTTCAGGCAGGTAAGTAAGGAGACGGTGGTTCTTTCTCAGGCATATTCACTGCCATTTCATTTCGTAGGTTGGCAAAACATACTGTGGAAGTGCTTCAAAGGCAGGGTATGCGGCAATCTCTGGCACGTTTCTGTTGTTGATATATTTGTAGCAGTTCCAAACACAGTTAATTAGATAAGCTTTAAAAATGATAAATACCACAAAGAACACAAGAGCAATGAATAGCAGGCAGCTGGAGTCCAATGCCAGGAGGTCATCTTTGTAGGGAAAATCAGGTAATTGATCCAGATATTCTTTGATTCTTGGCAAATAAGTGAGAGAACGGATAGCAACCAGACAACTGAGAACTAAGTCAAAAAGCCGGGAACAGAAGAATGGAATCAGCCAACCCAGCTGATGAGAAATTGCTCCATATACCAGCTTTGAACTGACGATAAACATAACAACTGAGACGGCAGAAAGGACACAGGCATCATCGGCCCTGCAGCTGAACCCAGGGAGCTCAGTCACAGTCTCCAAAGGCAAAGGACGCGTCTTCAAGCCCGCCCCTGGTCCGGGCCCTCGAATTGCTTATTTCTTCTATGATCTATTCCTCATATAAATTTCCATGTGCTTATGTGTTTTCTATAATTAATTTGCTTCTGATTTCTAATTTCATTATGATTTGATAGTATGTATAGGACTATATCAGGTTGGTTTTTTTATTTTTTTGGTGCTTGTTAATACTTACATTTTGACCTAGAATATGATCTGTTTTGAGAAAGTTTTTTTGAGCTGCTAAGAAGAAGGTGAATTCAGCTGTTTTTGAACGAAATTATTTCATGGATATCAGTTTGGCCCATTTGATTTATAGTATCATGCAGGTTAGAATATATATTTATTGATTTTATGTTTGGATGATCCTGTCTATTGGTGATAGGGGTATATTGAAATCACCCAGTTTTATTGTATTGGGATATAGCTGGAATTTAACATCAAGAAGTAGATTTGGGTCTACTCTTTCCTCTATTAGGCACAGGGTCTCTGGACTATTTCCTAGGTCCTTGATCTACTTTGAGTTGAGTTTTATGCATGGTGAGAGATAGACATTTATTTTCATTTTGCTGCATATGAATTTCCAGTTCTCCCAGCACAATTTGTTGAAGATGCAATCTTTCCTCCAATATATGTTTTTTGGCACCTTTGCCTAGTATGAGATAACTGTATTTATGTGGGTTTTTCTCTGTGTCTTTTATTCTATACCATTGGTCTACATGTCTATTTTGGTGCCAATATCATGCCATTTTTGTTAGAATAGCTTTGTAGTGTAGTTTAAGGTTTTGTATTGTGATGCCTCCTACTTCATTCTTCTTGCTAAGGATTGCTTTGGCTATTCTGGGTCTCTTATTTTTCCAAATGAATTTAATGATTGCTTTTTCTATTTCTATGAGGAATAACATTGGGATTTTAGTTGGAATCACATTGAATCTGTATAGTGCTTTGGGTAGTATGGTCATTTTGACAATATTAATTTTGCCTAGATTTAAAAAAAGATTCCAAATGAATTTCATGATTGCTTTTTCTAGTTTTATGAAGAATGTTATTGGTATTTTAATAAGAATTGCATTAATTCTGTATAACACTTTTGGTAGTATTGCCATTTTGACAATATTAGTTCTGCCTATCCAAGAGCATGGGAGATCTTTCCATCATCTAAGGTCTTCTTCAGTTTCTTTCTTTAGTGTTCTGTAGTTTTCATTGTAGAGGCCTTTCACCTCTTTTGTTGATTCTCAAGTATTTTTTTTGAAGCTATTATGAATTTTTTCCTAATTTCTCTTTCAGAAGATTCATCAGTGATATTTAGAAATGCATTTGAGTTATGGGTATTGATTTTGTATTCTGCTACTTTGCTGAACTCATTAATTCTAGAACTTTTCTGTTGGAAATTTTTGGATACTCTAAGTGGATGCTGATTCAAAACAGGGAGGGGGAGGCATGGGAAAAATGGAGGAACTTTGATAGGGCAAAGGGGAGGGAGGGAGGGTGCAGGGGTGCAGGAAAGATGGTAGAATGAGATGGACATGATTACCTAGGTACATGTAAGACTGCATATAGGGTGTGACACTATATCGTGTACACCAGAGAAATGAAAAGTTGTGCCGCAGTTGTGTACGATGAATAAAAATGCATTTTGCTGTCACATATACCTAACTAAAATAAATTTTTAAAAGAAGTATTTATTTTTCATGTAATTAGATGCATTGACATTTGGGGCATAAATATTTACTATCATTTTATCTTCTTGTTGGATTGTGCCTTTTACCAGTATGTAGTGGTTTTCTTTGTCTTTTCTGATTATTTGTTTTAAAATATGCTTTAATCATATAGGAGAATGACCATTACTGCTTATTTCTGGACTCCATTTGGATGGAATACTTTTCTTCCTTCATTTTACTTTCAGTCTATGGGTGTCTGCCTATGAGAAGTTTTTTGCAAATAGAATATAGTTGAATCTTTTTTTTTTTAATTCATTCTGTCAGTCTTTCATTGGGGAGTTGAGTCCATTTATATTCAATGTTATTATGGATAGATGTTTGTTATTTCCTTTCATTTGTTTGTTTATTTTTGCTATATTTAATTTGATCTTAATTTTCATTTAATTAGTTGCTTTTCTAGTGTGCTTCATCTATTTGGATGTTTGGGGTTGTTTTTTAGTTGTTCTGTGTGCAGTATATCTTCATTCTTTGTAGTGCTTGCTTAGTGGACAAAAAGGTTTTCCTTGGGCTGGGTATCTATAGCTCAGTTGGTAGAGTGCTTGCCTTGCATGTACAAGGCCCTGGTTTCAATCCCCAGACCTGTATCCCCACCCCACACAAATTTCTTTTCCTTTTTCCTCATCCTGGAAATGTTTTATTTTCACATCAGTTCTGACACATAGCTTCTTTTTGGGATATAGCAATCTTGACTGGCAGTTGTTTTCTTTTAGATCTTGGAATATCTCATTCCAGGAGGCCCTACTAGAGTGAGCCTATTCCTTTCTCTCTAAACATGACCTGACATTTTTCTCTTGCAACTTTTAAAATTCTTTCCTTATTTTCTATGTTGGAAATTTTGATTATAATGTATCTTAGAGAGGTTCTTTTTTGATCTTGTCTATTTCTTGTTGGGTACATGCATCCTGTATGTGGATGTCTTATCTCACTTCTAATGTTAGGAACATTTTCTGCTTTTATTTCATTGATGAGGTTCTTAATGCTAACTTTAGCCTATATCTCTATGTTCACTTATGCCAATGACTCTCTTGATGTTGTCTCAGAATTATTGTAAATTCTGAGGTCCCCCTCTAGCTGTTTTTATATGGGGTATGTTTGTTGGTTTTGGTTTTTTCTCTCCCCTCTTCTATGTGTTGATGTATTGTTGAGGTTCAAGTGGGGTTTGTTCATGTGTGGATCTCTGCTATACATCTGGGTCTCAGGGTCCTCCCATAAATTCCACTTTTAAGGTGAGGAGTCTAAACCACCACAGGCTTTCCATAGTCCACCAGCATGGGTGTGAATTACCAAGGATCAGATCTTGAATACAGATGAATCTGTCTGACTGGTTACGTGTATCTTCCCAGTTGCTTATATGGGATGCCAGCAACAAAGGGGGAATCTCCTCAGTTTTCCCAGCCTACATTACCCTAGGAACAGTCCTTTCTACACCTGTTTCAATTACTCCGGAAGAGGCACCCTTGACTCCACAGTAGGCAACTGCTGGGTCTAGCTGGCAACTTCCTTCATGAGTTAGTTCTCAATCTCTAGCTTCTGCTAGCTGCCCTGTGGCCTCCTGTAAATGGTTCCTGCTGCTGCAGCTGTGGTTCCTGGCCAACTCTGCTTGTTGGCTGAGTGAATTTGCTCACTTATCACTTCCCCACACCATCTCTGGGTCAGTTAAGATCAGCCTCCATCTATATTCCTCAGGTTCTCGCAAGCCAATTTTATTTGCCACACTTTCCTCTATCTCTGCCTTTACTCCCCTCCCCTCAGTAGTGGGCTGGTAACTAAGCTGGTCCATCTCTAATACATTATTTCTTATATTGTGTTCAAAGTTTCCAACTTTCTGTGTCTCCACAATTGTTCTACTGCTCAGTGTTGAATGTCGGTGAACTCCCTTAGTCACTCACTTTGCAGAGGAGCAGTCGTCCTGCTTTTTAAATCTTGAGCTGAGAACTGATGAGGAGTGTGCGCTTCCTCTCATCTGCTGACTTCCCTTTTCCTTGATATGGGTTTGAGAGACAGCAAAGATAAAATGTTGCAGACAGTGGTTCTTCCTTTTGTCATCATGTATGTTGCATTGTTGTCATTATGCGTTTTCATCTCCTTCATTAATTTTCTTGATAAACTGGTGTGGAGGATTTTATTTCCCCCCAAATAACTACAACAGTGTCACCTCTCCACATCCTGTTCTTCAAAGAATATAGAGAAGTGATGCTCTGTGACCATAAAAGGCTTTGATAAGATTGGGTCATAAGGCTATGAACCTTTGCTTTGTTCACTAGAAAATTTGGGCTTTATCGAGATTGTCATGCTGTGGGGAAATCCATGCCACATGAAGAAGACATGATTAAGGTGCTTTTATGACATATGCATTCTATGCCATTTAATCTTTCTAGATGAGACTCACACATGATAGAGATAAGAAAAGCCAACCTTCTCATGTCCTCTCTGAACTTTTGCCTCACAGAATCTGTGAGTGTAATATTGTTTTTACCATCATGTTTTGCAATAAGTTATTATGTAGAAATGATAAGTGGAACAGATTTGGGTACCAGAATTGAGATACTACCTCAATTTTTGGTCAGGGAAGTGGGCAGAAATTCGAAAAGCCTCGATGAAAGAAACTTGACAGGTCTCCAGAGGCTGTCAGTAAGGGCTTTAAGGAAAGTGAGGAAAATGTCATGGAAAGTGGTGAATGGGATTACTTTATCATAAATAGTAGAAGAAATTTAGCATAATTACTACTATCATAATACATAAAATTGAAGATGTACAAATGAAGTAAGGTGTAAGACTATAAATAGATTTCCAAGTGAAATGTTTCATTTGTTCTTTTTAGTTATACATGACAATAGAGTATATTATGACATATTTATACAAACATAAAGTACACATTATTCTAATTAGGATCCCAGTCTTGTGGTTATACATCATGTGGATTCACTGTTGTGTATTCACATATGTACATAGGAAAGTTAAGTCAAATTAATTTCACTGTCTTTCCTATTTCAACCCATCCTCACTTCCCTTCATTCCACTTTGTCTAATCCGATGAACTTCTCTGCTTTCCCTACCCCCTTGTTGTGTGTTAGCATCCACATATCAGATAGAACATTTGACCTTTGGTTTTTGAAATTGGCTTATTTCACATTGCACCATAGTTTCCAGATCCATTATTTACTATCAAATGTCATAAAATCATTCGTTTTTATGGCTGAGTAATATTCTATTGTGTATATATACCACATTTTCTTTATTTATTCATCTGTTGAAGATCACCTAGGTTGTTTCCAAGGCTTAGGTTTTGTGAATTGAGCTGCTATAAACATTAATGTGGCTGATTACTATAGTATGCTGATTTTAACTCTTTTGGATATATACTGAGGAGTGGTGTAACTGGGTCAAATGGTGGTTCCATTCCAAGTTTTCTGAGTAATCTCCATACTGCTTTCCAGAGTGGTACACCAATTTGCAATCCCATCAGCAACATATGAGAAAACCCTGTTTCCCATATCCTTGCCAGCATTTACTGTTACTTGTATTCTTGATTGTTGCCATTCTGACTGGAGTGAGATGACATCTCAGTGTAGTTTTAATTTGCATTTATCTAATTACTAGAGATGTTGAACATTATTTTTTAACCATTCATATTTCTACTTCTGTAAAGTGCCTGTTTAGTTCCTTTGCCCATTTATTAATTGGATTGTTTGATTTTTTGAGTTCTTTATATATCCTAGAGATTAATGCTCTATCTAAGGTGCAGGTGCAAAGATTTTCTCCCATTCTGTAGTGTATCTCTTCAGGCTCTTGATTGTTTCCTTTGCTATGAAGAAGGTTTTTAGTTTCATGCTATCCAATTTATTGATTCTTGACTTTATTTCTTGCACTTTAGGAGTCTTGTTGAGGAAGTCACTTCCTAAG
Organism: Marmota flaviventris; assembly: GCF_047511675.1. Lineage (NCBI taxonomy): Eukaryota > Metazoa > Chordata > Mammalia > Rodentia > Sciuridae > Marmota > Marmota flaviventris. The sequence goes on from NC_092511.1 coordinate 15,441,458, forward strand.
CTGACATGGTGGAGAGTTGGGCCTATATTTTCTTCTAGTAGGTGCAGGGTCTCTGGTCTAATGCCTAGGTCCTTGATCCACTTTGAGTTGAGTTTTGTTCAGGGTGAGCGAGAGGGGTTAAATTTCACTCTGGCACGTATGGATTTCCAGTTTTCCCAGCACTATTTCCAACAGGTTTTCTTAAGATAACATAGAGGAAAGGAAGCTTATGATTTGTTAGTTTATAGAAAAAATTAGAGAGACATATATGAATCAGAAATTTTTTGATTTAAAAAACAAAATTGATCTTCATTCATATCTTTTCCAGATGACAGAATGTTCTTATTTTAAAAGGGCCCTAAAGCAAAGATCAACACATAGTGTTGATAGGAAAACACCTCTAGATAAAGATAAGATCTGGATGTGATTATAAAACCCTGTTAACACATCAGAAATATCTTAGGTGTTTTCTCATGGACCCCTTAATGAGCTTGAAGGCATGCTTATAGCTCTTATTGGTAAGCCTATGGGAAAGAAGTATTTACTTCAGAGATTGCGCCTATGAACTTTAACTTTATATACTATAAATTGATCCACTGGAAGATTAGTAAAAGTTATTAAAGAATTTAAATGGAATTGGTCAATTTTTACAGAAAAAAAAATAAAGAGAAGCCTTTTGATGTCCAAAGTCCTGTGACCATGAAGGTAGAGAATCTAACTCAGATGCAAATATAGTGATGTAGAATTACTGAGAGGATGAAACCAAAAATTTAAGGAATGGATCCAAGAGCCATGGAGAACCATTTCCAGGAGCTATGACTAAGACAATACAGGAACTGAGAGTAATACTGTTGTGTATCAGTGATTGCTCTCTGCCTGGTGGTATTTTTCCTCTTCTTCTCCCTCTCCCGCTACCCTACCCATGAGATTACTTGTAGAAATTATTCTGTGCTTATAACACAGTTGTGTGTTGGATGTTTAGGGGCTAACTTGCCACTTTGTTTCATAGGTCTTCAGATCAAGAGGACATATACTTGAGGAACAGCTTCTGCAACTGGACGTGATTTAGATAATAAGATTCAAGACTTTATTTGATGTCAAAATGAAATGAGACTTTGGATGTCTTGGAAGAGGGTTTAAAGTACTGTGCATATAGGAAGGATATGAATTTTTCTGGCCAGTAGGCAAACTGTGTCATATTTTCCAAAGATTGTCACAATAATATTTCACATTTTACATGTTTTATTCAATGTGACCTTGCCACTCCCAACAAAAGATAAGAGTATGGCTTCCCTTCTCCTGGATCTGGGAAGGCTTGTGACTGCTATAACCAGTATCATATATTAGAAGTCATAGCATATCATATAAGTAATACCATATGACATAGGCTGGGTCATAAGGATGATGCAGTTTAGCCTTATTATCTCAGACACTTGCCTCTGGTACTATGTGTCATTATTTGAGAAATCCATCTACATGATAAAGCCAATCTCTGAGAATCCAAATCATTTAGGGAGGCTTGGGTACATGCACTAGCCAGTTGAACTGTCCTTGCTGAGACAGTGAGCATGACAGTGAGATAAGCCTACTCCATCACGCCCTATCCAAACTCCCAAGATATAGGACTCATGAACTTAATAAAATAGTTGTTTTGTTTATTAGTCATTGAGGTAGTAACCGTAACAACTGGATAGTTTAAAAATCACATAAAATTCATTAGACCTGTTTGGTACCACACAAGTAGCGACTTGGTAATGAATTAGCTGATTTCACTGAATAAGTTGATGACAAAAATTTTAGTTGTCTGGTGGCTTGCTTACATATTTATTTAGATTTGAGGTGCTAAGTCACATGGCTATGTCTGAGTTCTAGATGATGTGCCACTGTACCTTAGTTTACTTGTAACATTCCATTTGATTTACATTTTGTTTGACTTCATTAAAAACTTCCATAAATGTGATTTCAATTTGTCTCCATATTTTACACATATTAGATAAGAGATAAATGAATAATGATTAACTGAATATTATGTTTTTTAAAATCTTTTTAGAGAGAGTACTTAATGGGTTTTAAAAATCCTATAAATGTTTTAGTAAACAGGGATTAACCTCTATATTTATTAGGCTTATTGTCTATCTTTTAAGGATCATTATTTAATCTTCTGTTAATCTGTATATTTAATTTGAATATAGTACAATTCAAATATTCTAAGAGGTAAATATTGTAGATAAAAGCAAATTTTTCCATCAGTTAAGAATGCTTCTATAATTTTTTGGGGGGGTTTTACTGACACCTAGTGGCATTCAGTCTGGTATGTAAAAAATTCCTTTTAGCTCACTTCATTCTATTATTCTCTCTATAAGTGTCCTCTCTTATTTTTTAATTTTTTAATTTTTTTTCTTCTCTTATTTTTTAAAACTTAATAAAGCAAACAAAAGGAAATTTCAGGTGTCTCAATGTGACCAGCATTTTTTGAGGATACATGATACTATACAAATACACACACACACTCACATATAATTTGACATAAACAAACAAGTAGGATTATGTTATTCATTTTGACTCTAGGTTTTTACTGTACTTATTAATTTCCTTTATTTACTTGAATTCTCTTCCTCCTTTATACATTCATATAATTCCTCCACCCGTTTTAAGGTAGGTCATAATAACATTCTAGATTTTTCTCCATGTGCCTGTAATAAAACATATGAGTGAATATTCTTCTATTCTATATTCTTCTATAAACATACAAGTACAATGTACACATTTTGTTATACTTTAGAAAAATAAAATTGTGCCTATTTTTCTGCACTTTGCTCTTCTTAGCATACCTCTTGGAAATAGTTCTAAGATAAGTATGTAGTCCAAATTATTTTTTTAAGTACATGCATGCTATTTACAACTGCAGTTTTTCTACTGCAGCCATTCACCCTTTCAGTATTTTTGCCACCTTGAATATAGCAATGCACACCCATGTGTGTATATCCTTATAAAGGCTAACTTTATTTATCCAAGATAACTTTTTGTAAGTTAAATTGCTGGAGAAAAGAATGCATTAATTTCAATAGGCATTACCACTTTGCTTTCAAAAATAGTTAAAATGTGTATGATTAATATGTGAGAAAAATATGTTTCTACATAGCCACTAGTATATCTTATAGGATTGTAAATATATTTGCCAGTGTGACAGGTATAAAATGATTTATTTTGAGTTTTCTGGTGACTAGGGAATTTGAACAACAACTTAGTTCTTAGTTTGTTCACTCTGAATTTATTCTATGGATTTTCTGATTTTAACTTTTGCTCTTCATATATTATAAGATGCTAACCTCTTGTTTCTCAGCCAGTTTAAAGGTAATTTTATGGCAAAGATTATAACATAGTTTCAAGTCTTTATGTAATTAATCATGTCCATCTTTTGTTTTTATGACTATGGATTTTCAGATATAATAAAGTCTCCCTTACACAGGATCTTATTCTTCTAGGTTCCCTGCCCTTGCTTTTAAAAATTATTTTTGCAAAGTTTTATTATGAGTTTAAATTCAAAAAATAAAAATAATAAACAATTGAAGTCTTAATTCATCTATAATTTAATTATTTTAATAACATTTAAAAAAGTGAAGTAAAACATACATAGTACAGTATTAAAGAATTACCAGGAAGTGAACACACCTGTGTAATCACCAACCAGTCACTAAATTTCTATTCCTTCTTAATTGCTAATTTTGAAATTCTATGGATTAGTGACTAGTATCTATGATGATAGCCTTCCTGCCTTTCTTCATATTTTTGCTGCTTGAACCTGATCCTTGAACAATTAGTTATGTTTAGTCATCATTGACCTTCATGTAAATAAATTTGTATTTGTTTTTAAATATTTAATATTATCCTTTTTTTTTGAGTATAGAAGTTCATTATCCTTCCTGTATAGCATTACATTGTATGAATATGTGGCTTCTATCCATTCTGCTGCTGGTGGATTTTTGAATTTTTTTCAGTTTATGACTATGTGGAACAATGCAGTTATGAACATTCTTGTGCATTAACACTTTCAGTTGAACATATACTCCACAGAGAAATTGATGAGTCACAGGGCCCAAATATGTTCAACTTTGGTAGATTAGCAATTATTGCCAACAGTTCAACAGTTTTCCAAGTAGGCATACCAGTTTACACTTCCACTCGTGGATTAAGAGTTTTAGAACTCTACTTTTTCACCAGCACTAAAAATTTTCTTTTTCATCTGAAGTCATTCTGATGGATTCAATGGGTATTAGTATCTCATTTTGGTTTAAATTAGCATGTCTCTAGTAGCCAATGAAGTCAAATTACTTTTTATATGTGTATAGAGAATTATTTCCTCTTGTGAATTATTCCTTCTTGGCCATTTTCCCATGAGGTAGAATTTTCTTATTGATTTGTTGGAGGTCTGTGTATTTTAGGAGTCCAGGACCCTTGTCGCAAATATCTTCCTTTAGTGGCATTTTTTTTCTATTTTCTTTAGGATAGTCTATTAATTATTTTTGATTAACAGAAATTCTTAGTTTAATGTATGGATTTTTTTGTTCATGTTTAGTGCATTTGTTTTCTGTTGAAAAAAATCTTCCTATACTCTTAAATTTGTGATTTTTTTCCTATTCTAGAATTTTGAGTTTGATGTAAAACTTAATTAACTTTTTTGTAGGAAATAAAGAGTGGGTCAACTCTCATTTTTTACACATAGTATTGTGGAGCAGTACTTACTTGGTCCACAAGCATTTATTGAAAAGGGTAATGTTTAAACCCACAGCACTGATGTATGCTCATGGACATTAATAAGATGTTCATCTGTGCATTGGCAGGTTTTATTTTTTGACAGTGTCATGTAGAAAGTGAGTAAACACCATACTATCTTAAATACTGTGGCATCACACTAAGCCTTGATATTTGCCAGTGTAAATTTACTGCCTTTTTTTTTGTCATTTCTTTTTTTTTATTATTAGTTGTTCAAAACATTACAAAGCTCTTGACATATCATATTTCATACATTTGATTCAAGCAGGTTATGAACTCCCATTTTTACCCCGTATACAGATTGCAGATTCACATCGGTTCCTCATCCTCTTTTTTACATACTGCCATACTAGTGTCTGTTGTATTCTGCTGCCTTTCCTATCCTCTACTATCCCCCCTCCCCTGCCCTCCCCTCTTCTCTCACTACCCCTTTTACTGTCATTCATTTCTCCCCCTTGTATTATTTTTCTCTTTCCCCTCACTTCCTCTTGTATGTAATTTTGTATAACAATGAGGGTCTCCTTCTATTTCCATGCAATTTCCCTTCTCTCTCCCTTTCCCTCCCACCTCTCGTCCCCCCTGTTTAATGTTAATCTTCTTCTCATGCTCTTCCTCCCTATTCTGTTCTTAGTTGCTCTCCTTATATCAAAGATGACATTTGGCATTTTTTTTTAGGGATTGGCTAGCTTCACTTAGCATAATCTGCTCTAGTGCCACCCATTTCCCTGCAAAGTCCATGATTTTGTCATTTTTTAGTGCAGAGTAATACTCCATTGTGTATAAATGCCACATTTTTTTAATCCATTCATCTATTGAAGGGCATCTAGGTTGGTTCCACAGTCTAGCTATTGCGAATTGTGCTGCTACAAACATCGATGTAGCAGTATCCCTATAGTACACTCTTTTAAGGTCTTCAGGGAATAGACCGAGAAGGGCAATAGCTGGGTCAAATGGTGGTTCCATTCCCAGCTTTTCCAGGAATCTCCATACTGCTTTCCAAATTGGCCACACCAATTTGCAGTCCCACCAGCAATGTACAAGTGTACCCTTTTCCCTACATCCTCACCAGCACTTGTTGTTGTTTGACTTCATAATGGCTGCCAATCTTACTGGAGTGAGATGGTATCTTAGGGTGGTTTTAATTTACATTTCTCTGACTGCTAGAGATGGTGAGCATTTTTTCATGTACTTGTTGATTGATTGTATATCTTCCTCTGAGAAGTGTCTGTTCAGGTCCTTGGCCCATTTGTTGATTGGGTTATTTGTTATCTTATTGTTTAATTTTTTGAGTTCTTTGTATACTCTGGATATTAGGGCTCTATCTGAAGTGTGAGGAGTAAAAATTTGTTCCCATGATGTAGGCTCCCTATTTACCTCTCTTATTGTTTCTCTTGCTGATAAAAAACTTTTTAGTTTAAGTAAGTCCCATTTGTTGATTCTTGTTATTAACTCTTGTGCTATGGGTGTCCTATTAAGGAATTTGGAGCCCGACCCCACAATATGTAGATCGGAGCCAACTTTTTCTTCTATTAGACGCAGAGTCTCTGATTTGATATCAAGCTCCTTGATCCATTTTGAGTTAACTTTTGTGCATGGCGAGAGAAGGGGATTCAGTTTCATTTTGTTTCATATGGATTTCCAGTTTTCCAAGCACCATTTGTTGAAGATGCTATCCTTCCTCCATTGCATGCTTTTAGCCCCTTTATCAAATATAAGATAGTTGTAACTTTGTGGATTAGTCTCTGTGTCCTCTGTTCTGTACCATTGGTCGACCTGCCTGTTTTGGTACCAGTACCATGCTGTTTTTGTTACTCTTGCTCTGTAGTATAGTTTGAAATCTGGTATCGCTATGCCGCCTGATTCACACTTCCTGCTTAGAGTTGCTTTTGCTTTTTGACAGAATATTGTTGGATTTGTTTTTTTAATCCATGATACCAGCCTTTGTCGCTTTATTCATTAATGTTTAGAGTTACTATTGATATATGATTTGTACTTCCAGCCATGTTTGATTATTTATTTATTTATTTTTTTAATTTGGTTTGTTTCTCCATGATTAGCTTTCCCCCTGCCCTCTGGCTTTACTGAGGTACTTCCCGCTGTTGGTTTTGGTAATTGGTTTTCATTTCTTCCTCATGTAGTGTTTTGCTCAAGATGCTTTGCAATGCTGGTTTTCTGGCTGCAAATTCTTTTAACTTTTGTTTATCATGAAAGATTTTTATTTCGTTGTCATGTCTGAAGCTTAATTTTGCTGGGTACAAAATTCTTGGTTGGCATCCATTGTCTTTCAGTGTTTGAAATACGTTGTTCCAGGATCTTCTCGCTTTCAGCGTCTGTGATGAAAAATCCGTTGTTAACCTTATTGGTTTACCCCTGAATGTAATCTGCTTCCTTTCTCTTGTAGCTTTTAATATTTTCTCTTTATTCTGTATATTGGATATCTTCATAACAATGTGTCTTGGCGTTGGTCTACTGTGATTTTGTATGCTCGGTGTCCTGTATGCATCTACAATTTGTACATCCATTTCCTTTTTTATGTCTGGAAAGTTTTCTATAATTATTTCATAAAACACATTGTCCATTCCCTTGGTTTTAACCTCTATACCTTCCTCTATCCCGATGACTCTTAAGTTTGTTTTTTTTACGTTATCCCATATTTCCTGGATGTTTTTCTCTTGATTTTTTACCAGCCTTTCTGAGTTGGCTAGACTCTTTTCAAGATGATATATTTTGTCTTCATTATCTGACGTTCTGGCTTCTACTTGCTCTACTGTGTTAGTGATACTCTCATTTGAGTTTTTAATTTGGTTATAGTTTCCTTCATTTCTAGAATTATTGTTTTTTTATAATCTCTATCTCCTGATAAAGATGCTTATTTGCTTCTTTTATCTGTTTATGTAATTCATTTTCAATGTGTTCTTTCATTGTTTGAATTTGCTGTCTCATATCCTCTTTAAGATTCCATTCCATCTGTCTAAGGTATTCCTTGAGTTCTTTATTTGACCATTTTTCTGATGCCTCTAGGTCCTCCTGAATATTTAGGCTGTCCTGCATTGTTTGTACTCCTTTTCTGCCTTGCTTTTTCATGCTGCTCATGTTACTTCTTGTTCTGTTTGACTGTTGAGTTACTGTTTACTCCTATAAATTTATTTGATGCTTGGGAGGAAAGGTATTAGAAGGGAAGGGAAGAATTCACTAAGGAGAATGAGAGTAAGCAGGTAGAATTCAAGGAAGGGAGAATAAGGAAATTGAAAAGAAATGAAAAGACAAAAGAAAAAAAATAGAAAATAAAAAAAAATTAAAAAAAAAAAACCCAAAAAATAAATAATGAAAAAAAAATTAAAAAATATTAAAAAAAATAAAAAATAAATAAAAAAAATCAAAATGAAAAGAAACCCAAATAATAGTAAAAAAAATTTAATAAATGCAGTCTTAGAGTTTGATTAACTTCTCTTCCAGTCTGTGGAGCTGTGCCCACCAGGCCAAACTTCTCCTCTCAATACGCGGGAACCAATCACTGTGCAGCAGCTTCTCCTCCCAGACTGGGTGGTCTCCAATCCTGAGTGCCTAGGGCCTTTTCTTGTGTCTAGTCACTTCCCCACTTTTCCTCAAGCTAGGCCCCGCTCACCGGTGACGCTCACCACAATACTGGCTACACGCCAGGTCTGTTGCTCCTGGGAGCCCTATTTTCTTGAACGACTGGGCACACTCTCCCTGTTTGCCACTCCCTCAGACCCTAAGTTTGTGGAGCTTGGGGCTGAGAACCCTCAGCGTATTTTGCTTGCCCTCCGGTAGCCACGCCCCCGGTAGCTGGTGCAAGAGACCTCAGGTGTCAGCACTAGTGGGAGCGTAGCCGGGGGTTCCCGCACCGCGGGAGAGCTGGGAGGGGCCCTTAAGGTTTCCCCGCTGTGTCGAGAGGGAGGGCTAGGGGGTTATACACCTGTTGCCTCCAGTTTCAATGAAGTTATCTCCTCCGCCGCATTCTGGTGACATCAGTTCTCTGCCATGGTGGTATCCCATGCAAATGGCGACAGTTCTTTCCCTTTGCCGGGTGAGCAATGCAACGGGTGGGTCCTGACTGGCTCCCCCAAGCCCTGTCTCACTCCTGTGGCCACTGCCTATGAAGGCTCGGTTGGTATTAACCTCCGCAGATTCAGAAAGGCCGACCAGTTGTTTCAGCGGGATCGTTTAGTGCTCAGTCACAGCGGTTTGTCTGCGAGATGCAGGCGAACGGGAGCTTGAATTCAGCCGATCCGGGCTCAGTGTGTGTTCTGAGAGGCCCAGACTGTTCGCCCCAGATCCATGTCAGCTCAGCATTGCCTAGTGATCCTGAGAAAACAGCATTTAGAAGGTTTAAGACTCCCTAAGCCTGCGCAGCTGAAGAGGTCAGAGACTTGATCTCTCCGCACCCGCTGCCATGTTGGATCCCCCAATTTACTGCCTTTTTTATCCATTTAAAAAGATTATCTTGCCTGTACTTTGCTTTTATATTTTTATAACTTTATAATTAGGTTTAAATTTTCATATAGAAATATGCTATTCTGATTTTCATTTGGATTTGATTGCATCTGTAGATCATTTAGGGATTTATAGCTCTGTAATACTGATTTTTCTGGTCTATGAATATGATAAATAACTTAGTTCCTTTAAATTTTCTTTTAAAAATAATTCATAATTTAAAAAATAGCAATCTTATACATCATAGATATTTTGCTAGGATTTAATAATTTATACACTCTCATTTATGTTATACTTTTTAAAAAATTTAGTTAACTCACATAAAAAAATACAATTTGATTTTTGTATATCAAAATATAAATGTATCTAGTGACCCTAAGTACATTTATTAATATTTGCATTTCTAATAGTGTCACTTATGAAAAATGAATTTTTTTTCATCTTGTATTTTTTAATTTTTCTTTTGCCTAGATGTACTCAAGTTCTGTGTGATCTGGAATAAAACAAAGAGGTTGTGAGGGTTCTTGTGTCATTCTAGATTTTGAAAAGAACTTTTAATCTTCTAACATTAAATATATTATATGTGAAAGTGATCATTATATATTTTATATGATCTTTATATACTAGATTAAAGAGGTTTCTATATCTTCTTTGCTAAGAGTTAGTATGAGAACTTATTGAATTTTATCAAATTTCTTATATTGATATGATGTTTATTGTGGGTTATTTCATTATTCCATTTTAAATAAATCTTGTGTTCATGGACTAAAATATACTTAGTCATGATATTTTATCATGTTAAAATTTCTTTGGGTTTAGTTTGGTAGCTTTGACTTAATCATTAGAGAGATGCCTTCATAATTCTTTTTTTCTAATTAAATTGGTCCTATAAATAGAATTGAAAAGTATTTGTTTTCTTTTTTTTTTTGAAAGATTTTGTATAAGTTTTCTGTTACCTCATCTTTACGTGTTGTGGCTGGAGGAGGTGAGCACTGGGGGCATACATTTAAGGTATATATTTTGTGTCTGGTGAGTGGAATCTCTCTGTGCTTTCTGGTCCTCATGTGAGCCTCTTCTGTACCACATACTCTTCTGTCATGATGTTTAGCCTTACCTCGAACCCTGAGGAATGGAGCCAGACCTCTGAAACTGTGGGCCCCCAAATAAACTTTTCCTCCATTAAAATTACTCTTGTCACATCTTTTAGACACAGTGGGGAAAAAGCTGACTGAAACAGAAATTGATACCAGAAGTGGGGTCATTTCTGTGACTAACTTGACTGTGTAAGTTCATAAGCTTTTTGAGCTTTTTGGAATTGCAGGAGGAATTTTGAGATGCTTAGCAATGCAAGCTGGAAATGATTTCAGATTGTTGTAAGTGGAGCTGAATGACCGATTCTGGAGGGAGCTCAGAAAACAGGAATGCCAGTAAGACCATGGCAGTGAAGACAGGACTCAAGATGGTTCAGAGAAGGAGGACTCTGTTGGAATTTGGAGTAGAGGCCATTTGTGTCATGTTCTGGCCGAGAAGTTGTCTGCATTTTGCCTGTGGCCTGAGACTTTCTGTGAGGCTGATTTTAAAAGCAATGGACTTCTTAATCTGGCAGAAAAAAAAATTTCTAGGCAGCATAACATTCAGGCAGTTGTGTAGATATTGCTAGAGGATTTTAGCCAAATTAATTGTGATAATCAGGAAGAGAAAGCAAAGCAGAAAGATCTGAAAAACTTGGACTTGAAAGGTGGGAGTAAAACTGGGCCTAAGAAAGTTAGAGTTGTTAAAGACATTACTTCCATTAAGGCAATGCTGAAGACATTGCCCAGAGACAATGAGAAAGATGGATTGAGGGCATCTGAGGAAATGGCAAGATCATATCCATCTCAGACTCAAGGAAGTAAAAATAAAAAAAATCTCTTGACAAGAGACCGACCAGTAGGCATTCTTCTTGCACTAGGGAGCCTAGAAAGTTTTTCCAACATGCTCAGCTACCCAGCCACTCAGAGGCTGCTGCAACCAGGGTTCATGGAGACTAGGCTATTTCTTGATTTGTTGGCAGACTTTGTCATTAACCATGTGGTGCTGGTTCTTCAGGATTGCAGGATGCTGGAGTTATGGGTTCATGGAAATTTCCAGTGAGATTTGAAAGGAAGCTCTGGGAGGCTAGACCAAATGCAGTAGGGTTGGAGTCCCTATGGGCTGCCCCTGAGAGGGAAGTGTGCATGGAAATATGAGTAGGAAGCTAAAGCTGAAGTAGAGGCCCCTACGATTAAGAAATGCCAGTAACATGGAATGTCTGCCAAGAAAACCTGTAGGAATTGAGCAGAGACAAACCATGAGAGATGCCTTGTGGGCTTAAATCAGCAAAGCCCATGGGCAGAGCTATACAAGCGCTTTGGAGAGGACAACATGATGTCATGTGCTTCAGATGCCAGATATAGAACTACAGGACTTGTGTGCCCAGCTGGATTTTAGTCTTGCTTTTTGTCCTGTCCCTTATTTCTGTGTCCCTGTTTTTCTGAATGGAAATGTTTACTCTATACATTTATATATTGGATACTTATAAATTGTTTTTTATTTTTATAGGACCTCACCATGTGAGTTTGCCCTGAGTCTCAGAGGAGACTTTGTACTTGAACTTTTGGGCAATCTTGGAACTGTTGAGACTATGGGGACTCTTGGGACTGGAGTAAATGCATTTTACATTGTGAGATGGTCATAAGCTTTTAGGCTTATGACCAGTAAGACCATGGCAGTGAAGACAGGACTTCCAGGCGTCAGGGGCAGAATGTTATGGTTTGGATGTGAGGTGTCTCCTCATATGCTCATGTGGGAGACAATGCAAAAAGGTTTTAGAGAAAAAAATGATTGGGTATGAGAGCCTTTAACCCAATCAGTGAGTTAATCCCCTCTTGGGATTAGCTGAATGGTAACTGAAGGTGGGCAGGGTATAGCTGGAGGAGATGGGCATTGAGGGTGTGCCTTTGGGGTATATATATTTTGTATCTGGTGAATGGAGTCGCTTTCTGCTTTCTGATCATCATGTGAGCCTCAAGCCCCAAGGTAGAGAGTTAGCTGTCAGTGGACAGAGACCTCTGAAACCATGGGCCCCAAATAATCTTTTCCTCCTCTAAAATTGTTCTTGTCAGGTCTTTTAGTCACAGTAGCAAAAAGGTGACTAAAATACATGTTTAGAAGAATTTACCAGTGAAGTTTTTAATGAGTCAGAAAATTTCTTGGTAACAGAGTTTTAAGATTTTACTTTTAAAAAATATGATCATTCAGATTTTTCATTTTCTTATGTCAAATTTGATAAACCACTTTTTAATCATTAGCTAGACTTTTTGAAGGACAGTTTTGGTAAATCTTTAGGTCAGGTTATCATCAAATATTTTTCTGCTTTATCTCTCTTTCCTGTCTGAGATTTCAACTATATTATATTTGAGGTTTCACTGTGTCACTTGTATTCTATGTTATTTTATTTCCCATCCTTTTCACTCTCAGTGCTTCCATCTGCATATCTTCTAGTTCATTAATCTTTAGCCAGATCCTATTCAATATTACACCCATGTATTTAGTATTAAATTTAGTATTGCATTTTCAGTTCTATGATTTCTATGTGAGTTATTTCATTGTTTTCTATTCTCTACTAAAATCCTTTATTTTATCTTTTGATTCCTTGAACAATGTTAATTGTTGACTTTGGAGTATATATTCAGTGACTCTATTATGAGAATTGGCTCTGAGTCTGTTTCTATGTTTTTTTCTTTTTTCTTTTTTTTTCCTGTTGGTTTTCTGTAAATGTTGTTTGCTTTACATTGACTACAAAATATTGTACTGTACATGGAAATGGTAGATCGTTTGGGGATAATTCACTTTTGCATCTAGTAAACAATGTGGCTGGTGGCAAATCACCTTAATTAAATCAGGAACTACTGCATTCTGGCTTTTTAAACAAAGCACACATACAGGTTTTGGGTTTTTTTCCTGAAAGCCTTGGATATTTTCCAGGGTTCTGCCTTCTTGGAGGACAGTGTGCTTTTTGTATATCTCCCAGATTTTAGACTGTCAGTCATAGCTTTTTGCAATTCACTGTTCCCTTTATGCAAAGCTGTAGGAAGTACAAGGTTCTTGTACTTTCTATCTTTTTAGATTTTTACTCCACAAGTTTCACTGCATTCATTGCTCTCTGATAACTTCACACAGATGCATTTTACATTTTGTTTAGCTGTTCTAGATTTTGTTAGCATTAGTCTTGGTCCAGTTGAACCTGGAATGTTACTGCCAGCTATGTTTACTTATGGTATAAATCAGAGATGCAGTTTTAATTTTTGCAGATCAATAGCAATTTTGCCAGAACCATTTATTAAGTCACCCATTCTTTCCCTATAAAATTCAATATCAACCATTGCAAGATATTAAATAATATATATCCTGGAATCTATTTCTGAATATTCAGTTTAATACCGATTTTATTAGGTTATATCTATAAATAAGATATCAACCTTATTATTATGTAGATTCTAGCCTTTCTAGTTGACTTTATTTTGCTATTGAAATGGAAATTTAAAAAAAAATTTCTGCTTCCAAGTGACTGTTGCTATATTTAAGATAATCTTCTGTTTTTTTGTATATGCATATTTTTATTTTTATCAGTATGTTACATTATTTTACTTCTGGTTCTTAATTTTCCAATTAGGAAATAATATCTCCAATAAAAATAAATATTTAAATATAAAATTTCCAATGAAATGAGGAATAACATTGATTTTGAATACCACTCTAGTTACTGATTTATAAATAGAATAGGATTTAATTTTAATGTATAGGATATTTTCCATTTTTTTTCTCTTTCCATATTTTGTTTTTTTAAAATAGTTTTTGTTTGTATTTAACTAGTTTCATCTACTTCTGTTATAGAATTTTTGTTACAAGGGGTTGCTGAATAATATTAAATACTTCATCAGTTCTATTGATAAATTCATGCCATTTACCCTTTTGTTTGTTAATATAATCATTTATTTGGATAGATTTACTGAATTTAAATAATTCTTACATTTTTGGAGTAAATTCTTCTTGATCATATTATATAGATAACAGTTATTCCATATACTCCAGCCTTTTAGTAAAAAGTTTTAAACAAAGCATATTGATTTTTTTTCAATATTTATGTACGACTTATCAACTAATATCTAATGGAATGAATAGGGAGGCATCAACTAATTAAGGCCAAAAACTAGAATATTATTGTGCCACAGAATACTCCTGGGTGACTGTCCCCCTGCAACATAACCATTTTTTCTGACTTTGTACTTATGAGTCATTGCATTTAAAAAATATTTTTACCACTCATGGTCACATATTCTAACAATGCATTTAAAATTTTTATTTTGTTTTCCTTATAAAATAAAACTCTACTTTTTATGGCTTATTTAGTCATTATTAGGTCTTTGAGGTTAATCTACTTTGATGCCATAGAGTTACAGTCCATTAATTTTCATTGCAGTAAATATTATACTCTATGAATATACCACAGTGCACTTCATTGTGTTTGATGGACATTTGTCTTATTTCTAGCTATGTTGTTCTACAACTAATGGTGCCATAACACATTTTTGTACATTCTCCAGTGAACATGTACAAGACATAGGTTGCAGCCATATATAATTTTTACTAGTGACTATGACTATTTTGTTAGATTTTTTTTCAAATTATCACACCAGCAATTTATGAAAATTACCATTTCTCCGAATCCTTCTCCTCATTTAATATTGTTTGACATTCATTAATCTGGGTATGAAATGAATCTTATAATTTTTTACAGCTTTTTTTGAAACAGTTTAAAAATTACAGTAATGTTATAAAAGTAAAATGATTACTCTTCACTCTTTACTCATTTCCCTCAGTTTACCATATTTACCCCATATTTTCATTTTGTGTATTTATGCATGTGTATATATTAAGCTGTATATTAATGTATGTATGTGTATAATATATAGGGTGTATGTATATATGCACATTTATATGTATATATTCTTCTTTTGGAGGGGAGGATTGAACTGAGGGTCACTTAACCACTGAGCCACACCCCCAATTCCTTTTATTTTTCATTTTGAGATATATATTCTTATATATACATGTGCCTATATATATATTTTTTTTCCTTAGCTGAGAGTAAGTTGCATATACTGTTTCTATAATGCTACAGAGTTTCCTACAAAATGATGCTGCATCCATCAAAATCAGTAAATAAATATAGATCAAATCATACCATCCAATCTGTTAGACCCTATTAACATTTGCCAATCCCAGGAATGTCTTTTATAATTACTCTTTCCTTGATGATCTTGGACCTAATGTAAGTCATGTACTATTAATTGTTGTGTATCTTTAGTCTTTTTCCATTTGGAGCAATTATCAATTTTCTTCATGAATTTTGAGGCATATAAGACATTTTACAGTTACTTCATAGAATGACCCTTTAATTTGGGTTTGCTATCTTCTCAGGATTAGATTCTGGTTATGGATTTTCACAGAAATTTATAGACATAATGGCCTGTTAATTTTTATCAGCACACAATATTGCTTTACCCCATGACTGGTGATGTTGCCCTTTATCATTTCCCCTAAGATGATTCTTCCAAATTTCTCTATAGGAAATTTATACTTATTGATTAATGAGTAATTAAACATTATTCTATGAATCTGTGTAAATAGCCTCTTCATCAAGCTTTCACCTACTCATTTGACATCCTTGATAATTCTTGTCTAATCAATTATTTCTATGATAGTTACCAAATGATTTTCTAATTCATTCTTTCTTGCCTTCTCTTCCGTACTTATATACATAATAATGTTGCAGGAAATGAGGGTCAGGACACCAAGATCTGGAAGAAGTACTTTATTAGTAGTGCCATGGTTCAGAAGGATAATTCCCAAAGTCTGAGCCCAGAGTGCAACAGGGCTTTTACTTTTATACATAAGCATGTTTTGAGTACATCAAGGCAAGGGAGTTTTATTGGAGGCAATCCTATTGGAGGGTGCATTCTGTATTCTTTATATGGGATAAGTTTTCAACAGCCTGTGGGCTTTAAGCTCATACAACTTGGGAACTTTCATTGCATTAACCCTAAAGCGGGGGGGGGGGGGGGTTCTTCTGTCCCAGTTATTTTGTTTCCTGCTTCTGCTGCTAGGGTCATCTTGTCACAGCAACCTGTCAGCCATTGCAAACTTCTATGGTTAAATGTTAGTAAGCAGAGCTGCTGTATGTCACATGTGCAAAACCACAGTCTTTCAGCTCTTAAACTGCTAGAGTTTCCATTCTGTGCTACCACATTAATGAATGGATTTTTATTTTATTTAATAGACAATAATCCATTATTATTATTATTATTATGCATTTTTATTCATTAATTTTCACAGAATTGGCCAATGCCAATCCCTTCAAACTTATCCTTCTAGTATTTTAACATGTCCCCTTTATTTTTTTTAATACTCTTTTCTTACTTTAGAGTATCATAGTTTTGGAATTGGCCATTTCTCCAAGGAGCTTAGATATCTTTTAGTGAAGAATGACATTTATAAATTGAGACTGGATCTTGTCAAGATTTTTTTGTGGGGCTGGGGATGTGGCTCAAGCGGTAGTGCGCTCACCTGGCATGCGTGTGGCCCGGGTTCGATCCTCAGCACCACATACAAACAAAGATGTTGTGTCTGCCGATAACTAAAAAATAAATACTAAAATTCTCTCTCTCTCTCTCTCTCTCTCTCTCTCTCTCTCTCTCTCTCTCTCCTCTCTCTTTAAAAAACATTTTTTTCTTATATTGTTTCTATAAACTTTTAGTAGACAGAATTAGATATTATGTAAGTGTGTATACACATGCATATATATATATACATACACATATATATATACACACACACTTAATTTATATACAGATACAAGTTTACATATATGTGTATCCACATCCATTCATTTCAATATAACAAAACTGTTTGTACTGAACTCCAATTTAGCCTTCCTCATTTTCATATTGGTAACTCAGCTCTGACAGAAACCTGGCCTCCATATCCTCAATATATTTACCTATTCAGTCCCCTTTTAAGTAGCTGATCACTCAACCACCAGACCATCACCATTATTCCAGTTCTTCCCACTTGGTGGCCACAAGGACTAAGTCTCCTCTCTTCTTACCATGGTTGTATTCCAACTACAGTTTTTATGGGCATTTCTTAGATTACAAATTAGAAGCAGCTTTAATTTACTGGCCATTTTCAACCTGTTTTGTAAAATTCCTGTTTTTTTCTTTCCTTCCTTTTTATTGATTGTCATCTTTTTTATTTCAATGTCAGATACTTGCAGATGTTTTCTAGATTAGTTGATTTTCTTGAATCTATGGATTGAGGTCATTTCTAAGTCTGGAAAATTCTTCCCATAATCTCTTTGAATATTTCCTCTGTCCTATTTGCTTTTCTTTGGTGAACTACAAATAAATGTGAATTAGATGTCCTCATTCTAACTTATTTTATTTTATTTTGTTTCCTGCTTCTTTGTTTATTTTATTTATTTGGTGGTGCCGGGGATTGAACCCAGGGCCTTGTGCATGGTAGCACTCTACCAACTGAGCTATATCCAGAGCCCCTGTATCTTATTTTAAATTGCATTCTATATTTTTCATTTATTTATTTCTGTATTGGATTCTGGATAATTTCTATTAGATCTGTTTTTGTGTTCCCAAATTCTTTCTTCAAATGTTAAACCAAGCCATTTAGATTTTTTCTTTTTTAAATTGGTTTTATTTTTTAAATACATGACAGAAGAATGCATCACAATTCTTATTACACATATAGAAAATTTTTTTTCATATCTCTGTATATAAAGTATGTTCACACCCATTCATGTCTTCATACATGTACTTTGGATAATGATGTCCATCACATTCCTCCATCATTGCTAACCCCCTTCCCCCTCCCTTCCCCTCCCACCCCTCTGCCCTATCTAGAGTTTGTCAGTTCCTCCCATGCTCCCTCTCCCTACCCCACTATGAGTCAGTCACCTTATATCAGAGAAAACATTCGCTATTTGTTCTTTTGGGATTGGCTAACTTCACTTAGCATTATCTTCTCCAACTGCATTCATTTACCTGCAAATGCTATAATTTTATTCTCTTTTATTGCTAAGTAAAATTCCATTGTGTATATATGCCACATTTTAAAAATCCATTCATCTACTGAAGAGCATTTAGGTTGGCTCCACAGTTTAGCTATTGTGAAGTGTGCTGCTATAAACATTGATGTGGCTGTGTTCCTATAGTACGCTGTTTTTAAGATTATTTAAAGAAATATTTAACTATGTCCACAAAGATAATCTAGAGGGGGTTTTCTCTAAAATATTTATTGTATTATGTTTCACATTTATATGTGAAATAAAAATTTTAGCTTTCTGTGAGGTAGGCATAAAGATGCATATTTGAGGGTATAGATAGCCAGTTGACCACTACACTTTATCAAAAACACACACATCGTTTTCATTAGTTTACAAGTAAATTTCAGTTAACTGACTATATATGTGTGGGTCTATAGCTGAACTCTATTCTCTTCCATTGAGTAATTTGTCTTTTTTGCACATAGCAGATTGATTTAGCTACTCTAGCTTTTTAAGAGATCTTAGTAACTTGTATAATAGCCCTCTAATTTTGTTCTTTGGGATTGGTTTGGCTATTTTTTGATTTGTTGTTATTGTTATTTCTAGAGTGAATACATGGTTATTTTTCAAACTTGCTAACTATTCTTATTTTCAAGGTTCTCTTTTCTTCCTTTTATCCTGTCACACCTGTCTCCATTCCTCACATTTCATTTCACTACCTGCCTCTTTATCTCTTCCTGTCTTCTCTTCAGTATCTCCACTTCTTTTTCCTCATTTGCTCTTTCTTTTCTGCTTTGCCCAGAAATAATGCCATAGTGAATATTTTCTGACATGTTCCAGGGATGGATCCCTGTAGAAAATTTAAAATATGTATCAATGAATGGGATTTCTGATCAAAAAGAATGCATGCATTTGTTGAGAAGTATTAGATTACTTTTCAGGATGACTTGACTTGTCTATACTCCTCTCAACACTGAATGAACATTCCTGCATTTTCACTTAACATTGCTCAACTTCCATTTTGCTATTATTAAAGGCATAAAAATTTAAATTTAAACATTTTTGATATAATAAATAGATTTTTCTTTATAGTTTATGCTTTGAAATTTTTATCATATATGTCTCTTTTACTATTTATCATTGAGAATCTCCACTCTGTATTCCCATGAGTGGAGTTGCTGATCTACAGAGTATGAGCAAACTTAATATTGGTAAACTTCAGACTACTCTCTAAATGACTGTCCCAGTTTATACTCATGAGTATATACTTATTCCCTGAGAATATATCCCTGTATTCTTGCTAGTCAGTTATATTATTTAACTTCTTAAATTTTGCTTGTAAACATCCTCTGGATTTTCTCTTTTTATATAGAACACAGTAATGTGTATTTGCAATGATAGTTCAAAATCTTTTTTAAAATTACATTTTTCCTTATATTCCATTTTAGATAATTTTTTGTTGGGAAACTGAATTTATTTGGAACTTTTTTGGCAGGCAAGATTAGTTTTATTTGGAGAATTTGAGTCCTTGAGTTTTCATATGAGTATTTCTAGACTGGCCAAATCAGGACTGCAAGAAAAAAATATATATTGGACTGTCTGATTCCTCTGTCTTTGTTCTCCAGACTAAATCTGTGATAGTAAGATTCTGTCATTTCAGTCTATATTATCTACTCACTTAAAACCCCTCACCTTTGTGTTCTGATATATTATCTTAGACTGAAGGGAGAGGCTCTATTCTTTATATGACACTAGTAATCTTTTCATGTTAGCCAAAATATTATTCATCATTCAGAAAACTAGATCTAAGATCAGATCAACTTTGCTTGATATTATCTCACTGTGCTTAGATTCTTAGTGCATAGAATAACCATTATCATGTATTAACTGATGATATTTTATAAGTCGACAAAGTTTCTCCTATGGGAGTAATGACAGCTAACCAGAACAACAAATATAGTCAAGTCCAGAAATATCAATCTCAAGTCATTAAAAAATTTGCTTATCTGGAACATTTTTGCTTATTGATTTTATATAATTGAAATATTAATAATATGATTTAAATTTAGATACAATTCCTAAATGTGAAGTGAAATTATTAAATCAGTTTTTTTTTAAAAATAACATTAACTTTTGTTCCTTTGTGCTTTAACTATCAGGTCATGTGTCTGCCATTATCCTTCTTGCTTACATCATTTTACATACCTCCTGGTTTTCACGGATTCTCTTTTTCCTGTATCCTGTTCATTCACACATATTGAGTTAATGCTTATTTCCTGCAATTTTTAGAAATTTCATTTACTTATCACTATGAAAATT
This sequence comes from Marmota flaviventris, assembly GCF_047511675.1. NCBI lineage: Eukaryota > Metazoa > Chordata > Mammalia > Rodentia > Sciuridae > Marmota > Marmota flaviventris. The sequence continues at coordinate 15,462,123 of NC_092511.1, forward strand.
GCAAACTTCTCTGCAGTGACCAAACCTTTTATTTTCTTTGTATATCATAGTGCCTGAGATAGATGGTCAGCACAAAGGAAGAGTTGGAAAGTGCTTAGTAGTAAAATTTGTTCACAAGCTCTGAATTATTCTGTCATCAGTGATGTACTTGAGCCATTCTGGTGGATTGTATTGAGGCAGCCATCCACATTTTCCCATTGACCAACCACAGGAGTTACAGAGCAGTTTGGGGTTTACAACCCCATTTCTTAACATTTCCCTAGAACTGCAACCCCTGTATTTTATTACATTCTTGACATTTTCACATTAACAGGTAATTCAAATTTATGTCACAGATTAAATTCTTGTTTTCCTCCCCCAAACCTACTCTTTTCCCCAGCATTCTCCATCTTAGTAACTGCCTAAGTTATGGTTGTGATGAGAAAAATTTTAGTGTCATTCTTTTTAAAAAATATTTTTTATTTATAGATGGACACCTTTATTTTATCTATCTATCTATCTATCTATCTATCTTTATTCATTTATTATGTGGTACAGAGGATTGAGCCCAGTGCCTCATGCACCATGAGCTCCAGCCGTGGCCCATTAGTGTCATTCTTGATTGCTCTGTTTCTCGTACCTCACAGACATTCCTTTGGGCACTACTTATACAATTTCCCTCTTAACTTTTTACCCCTTCCACTGATGCCACCAGTCTAAGTTACTATCCTTTCTTGCCTGAATTACTGCAGTAGAGTTCTGATTAGTTTCCCTTCCACTCCTTTTTGCCCTTGCCACACACCAGGTCACATCTAGTGTCTTCTTCACATAAGTGTCAAGAGTGAACCTATTAAAACCTAAATTTCATCAATGATTTCCATTCAAATTAGTTAGTAGTCCTTATTGTGGCCTACAATGCAATTTCCATGATCTGACTTCCTACCTCTTCGGGCACTCTTCCTATTACTCTCTATTTTCTAGCACACTGTTCTGCCTATACTTTTTTTTTTGTACCAGGGATTGAAGCCAGGGCTACTTAACCATGGGGTCACATCCCCAGCCCTTTTTTAGATTTTATTTAGAGACAGGGTCTAACTAAGTTGCTGAGGTGGGCTTTGAACTCATGATCCTCCTGCCTCAGCCTCCGGAGCTGTTGGGATATAGGTGTGTGCCACCATGCCTGGCCACCTACTCCTCTTTAAACATGTTTGCACTTTATGTCCTTCATGCATACCTGTTTCTGTGGCCTGAAACATTTTCCCTCATGAATACATAAATTTCTCATTAAAATCTATTGTTTAAATATTGTCTTCTTATAAAGGCCAATCCTGACCATTCTTTATAAAGTAACATATTCTTTCCTCCATAACTCTTATCTCCTACTCTACTCTGCTTTACATTGTTGATGAAAAACTGACATTATATTGTGTGTGTGTACAAAGCTACATAGCTCTCTGAAGGGAAGAAATTTTCTTGTATTGTTGATCGTAGCCCCTACATTTAGGAAATTTGTTGACATATAGAAATTTGTTGACGTGTGTGTGTGTGTGTGTGTGTGTGTGTGTGTGTATATATATAAAATATAATTTCTGACTGTGACCAAATTTCTTTTTATACTCAATTCAGAATATATCAACTTTTAACATTTTTTCTGCATGAAATTAAGCTATTTTAAGAATGCTGGACTTTGTTTTGTAAATATTAGTGCACTGTCAAATTTATGATGTTCTGATTAGTGATTAAATGAGTTTGTGCATTACTTTTAGGATAATTCTTGATTTTTTAAAATAATATTCACTCTTAGGAAGGAAAATTCTGATCCATTAGAATTTAAAACTGGAAATTTTGGCCACCAGATGGAGACCTAGTACTTACTTTTTAAAAATTTTTTTTATAAGTTCATCTAATTATTAGAGAAATAATCATAATAATATAAGTGCTTAAAACAAAATTCTTTAGTTTCTTTTCCTTCTGTTTTGTATATTTCTAATAACTTTTACTCATTAGGAATATTATTACCTAGATTTGAAGTTGTGTAGTAAATTGTACTAAAAAAGAAGCATAGCATATATATCAGGCATCTAGGTCCTCTTTTATTCAGAGATTTTGGGATAGGTGGCTAATTCCCTGGTGAAGCAAGGACAGAGGAGTGTGGACTGTTGATGAAAACCAAAGCATGCAGGTAATGTTGAGTGGCAGGTTTTAGGAGTCGAGGGATTTCTGTTATTGGGGAAGAGAGGCTACAGAGAATTGTTTAGAAGGGAAAGTAACGAGAATAAAACAGGTTTAACCAAAATGTGTTTTCCTGAATGGGGAGTAGAGAGACAATGAAGGTCATCAATAAGGTGGGAGCATCCAGAACTTCATTCATGCCAAGAGGTTTTGAAGGATCTTTTAACTGGTCAGGCAAATTTCTCTGTTTGTACTTTCCTAAATGATAAGAGATGTTGATTGATTTTATTACTTCATGTTTTTCATTTTTGTAATTTTTCCCCACAGTGTCATGTAATTTGGAGAATATATGTATCATGTATGAGACACCTAAATAAAGCAATAAGTGTTTACTCTGAAGTTCTTAACTTACATAATTTCCTCATGCATGAAAGCAAAAAGAGAAACTTAAAATAATTTTTCTGTCTCCTCACTGGGTTTCATTTACTTCACTTTGAGAAGAAGCAATAAAACAAAACAAAACAAACAAACAAACAAAAACCCGAGGCCCTTTATGTCAATCCTAGGAGAAGAAAAGTAGTTCACAGCTTATATGCTATTTATTTGACCTGAACATTAGAAGAAAATTTTGCCTTTTGTTTTACTGTCACCTCACCAAGGTTGATGATCTCTGCTCTGGTTTTCTTTTATCCCCCAGATAGAAATAACCTTTTAAGCTGATCTTTCTGCTTTCTTATCTGTCTAATTGGCCTTCTATAATCTTGTTAAGCTAATTTACCTAAAACAAAGATGACCTGGCTGTGTTTTCTCTTTTTTTCTTTTCTTTTCCCTGACTAAAATCTGTCAAAGACTACATTTCGCACAGGGTAAAATCCAAACTTGTTAGCATAGAGAGGTACCCTCTAACCTGACCCTGCCTGTATTCTTTATTTGATGCTCAGCTCAGGTATAATTTCTTTAATTCTTCTGAATAAAAGTGATATAGCTCCTTCTGAGTTCTCATATTTTTATTTGTGTTTTTTTTTTTTAAATATATTTTTAGTTGTTGATGGACTTTATTATCTTTATTTTTATGTGGTGCTAAGGATTGAACCCAGTGCCTCATGCATGCTAGGTGAGCACACGATCACTGAGCCACAACCCCAGCCTCTTTATTTGTGCTATTTTTATATCACTTTTCACCTTATATTATAGTCAAGTGCCACTTAATAATGAGGACACATCACTTCATTAATTTTGATTCTGCATAGATTTCGAATTCCTGAAAGTGGGAATCCTATCTTACTTCCTAGGGTCTCCAGTGCCAGAATTATTGTTAGTTTGAGGGAAGTTAATTTTTTCCTAACATTTTCAATTTTGTTTTTGTAAAAACATGCTATAATTTATTTCTGGTTATGACATATTACAGACTTTAGATAATTAAAATCAAATTATTTTTAATATTCTTGAATTTTAATGCTCAAAATCAAAATAGCCAATTGAGCAAAATTGCAAAAAAAGAGACTATTGTTATTTTAACCTCTTAAAGTGTAAATAATTGATGATATTTATATTACATCATGAACCAACTTCAACAGAACTGATTTCTTTTAAAAATATATAGAAAAGTTGAACATTAATAGAATGAATCAGTAGCCTACAGTGTGAACCAATGTCAAATGATTATTTCCTCTGCATCCTCCTTCTCAAAAAACATTCATGGAGAAAGCACTTAAAACAACAGTGTGCAAATTAATTGAAGTATAGTGAATTTTAGTAAATATATTGAGAAAAGATTTAGTATTCATTTATTCACTTTACAAAAGCTTACTGAGCATCTACTGATGGCAGGCACTGTGATTATCTAGAGAATATCTGTAAATAGTCAGCTTTCAGTCCTCATGAAACTTAACGTGAATGAGAAAGACAAGAAGCCAATGAAAAAGGAGCAATATGATTTTGGATAATGGTTATTGCTCTTAGGAGAATTAAACAGAGCAATAGTTTATAGAATAGCTGGAATGTCAAGGAGAACCTTTCCTTTTTTCCTCATTTAAAAGATTATGTGGAGCATTGGGTGTGGTGGTGTGTGTCTACAATTCCAGTGGCTCAGGAGGTTGAGGCAGGAAGACCACAAGTTCAAAGCAAGCCTCAGAAACTTAGCATGGCCCTAAGTACCTGGGTGAGACCCTGTCTCAAAATAAAGAATAGAAAGGGCTGGGAAGTGTGGTCATTTTGACAATATTAATTCTACCTATTCAAGAACAAGGTATATATTTCCATCTTCTAAGATCTTCTTTAATTTCTTTCTTTAGTGTGTTGTAGTTTTCATTGTAGAGGTCTTTCACCTCTTTCGTTAAGTTTATTTCCAAGTACTTCATTTTTTTTTTTTGAGGCTGTTGTAAATGGGGTAGTTTTCCTAGTTTCTCTTTCAGAGGATTTGTCTCTGATGTACAGAAATACCTTTGATTTATGGGTGTTGATTTTATATCCAGCTACTTTGCTGAATTCATTTATTAGTTCTAGGAGAATCTTGCATCCCTGGGATGGGCCCTACTTGATCATGGTGCACTATGTTTTTGATATGTTTGATATATTTTTGATATGTATTCAATTTGCCAGATGCTATGCAGATTCAATGCAATCCCAATCAAAATCCTAATGACATTCCTTATAGAAATAGAAAAAGCAATGATGAAATTCATCTGGAAAAATAAGAGACCCAGAATAGCCAAAACAATCCTTAGCAAGAAGAGTGAAGCTGGTGCATTACTATTCCAGACTTTAAACTATAGTACAGAGCAATAGTAACAAAACAGCATGGTATTGGCACCTGTAGACCAATGGTAAAGAATAGAGGACACAGAGTCTACCCCATGTAAAAAAAATAGACAAAGGTACCAAAAACATACATTGGAGAAAAGATAGCGTCTTCAACAAATGGTGATGGGAAAACTAGAAATCCACATTAACAAAATTAAATTAAACCTCAATCTCTTACCAAGCACAAAAATCAAAGTGGATCAAGGACCTAGGAATTAAGTCAGAGACCTTGCACCTAATGGAAGAAAAAGTAGGCCCAAATCTCCATTGTGTCAGATTAGGCCCCAACTTCTTCATTAAGATTCCTATAGCACAAGAATTGAAATCAAGAATCAATAAATGAGATGGATTAAAACTAAAAAGCTTCTTCTCAGCAAAAGAAACAATCAATGTGGTGAGTAAAGAGCCTACAGAATGGGAGAAAATCTTTACCATAAGCACGTCAGCTAGAGCACTAATCTCTAGGATAGATAAAGCACTCAAAAACCTTAACACCAAAAAAACGCAAATAACCCAATCAATAAATGGGCCAAGGAACTGAACAGACACTTCTCAGAAGAGGATATACAATCAATCACTAAACTGAAAAATTTTTTAACATCTCTAGCAATTGGAGAAATGCAAATCAAAACTAAGATTTTGTCTCACTCCAATCAGAATGGCAGCTATCAAGAATACAACAATAAGTGTTGGCGAGCGTGTGGGGGGAAAGGTACACTCATACATTGCTGGTGGGACTTCAAATTATTGTAGCCAATAGGAAAGCAGTTTGGAGATTCCTTGGAAAACTGGGAATGGAGCCACCATTTGACCCAGCTATCCCTCTCCTCGGTCTATACCCAAAGTACTTAAAAACACCACACTACAGGGACACAGCCACATCAATGTTTATAGCAACACAATTCACAATAGCTAAACTGTGGAACCAACTTAGATGCCCTTCTGTAGACGAATGGATTTAAAAAATGTGGCATATATACACAATTGAATATTAATCTTTAATAAAAGAGAATAAAATCATGGCCTTTGCAGGTAAATGGAGGGAGCTGGAGAATATAATGCTAAGTGAAGCAAACCAATACCAAGAAACTAAAGGCCGAATGTTTTCTTTGATATGAGGAAGCTGACTCATAATGGCGATGGGCGGGGGCCGGATAGGAGAAATGGAGGAACTTCAGATAGGGCAAAGGGGTAGGAATAATGGTGGAATGAGTTAGACATCATTAACCTAAGTACATGTATGAAGACACAAATGATATGAAAATACTTTGTGTACAATCAGTGACTTGAAAAATTGTGCTCTATATGTGTACTATGAAATGAATTGCATTCTGCCATCATGTATAACAAATTAGAATAAATAAATAATTTAATTTAAAAAAAGGGGGCTGGGGATGTGGCTTATTGGTTAAGTGTCTCTGGGTTCAATCCCTGGTACAAAAAAAAACAAAAAAAAAAACCAAAGATTATGTGAGCAACAATGTTAGTTTGGATCATAGTGGTAGTGGTGAACATGGAGAAAAGTGTATGTATATGGGGTATATTTTAAAGGTGCAGCCACCTAGACTTGATGATAAGATTAGATGTCAGAGATAAAGAGGAATGAAGAATGACTAAAAGGTTATTTTTTTTCTTTTACTTGAGTACCTACAGATTTTAATAAAACTGATTCTGGAATTCTTGCATTCTTAACCACAAGGATATAGGGATTGTTTAGTGGACTAGGAGGGTATTCAATAGAGATAGAGTGAAAAGGTACTGGATACCCTGCACTCCACAGGCCTAAATATTCTTGTATACTATTCAGAATAGTTTTCTGCTGCTTAATTAAGAAATATAGCAACTTTATGGCATTTTTTTCAAAAAATGTGGTAAATCTTAATGAAATCTAAATAACCATTGCTTCATAAACCTAGAAATGAGCCAAAATGGATTGTGAGAAGATGTTTCTGTTGGTAAGATATTTTCTGTTTTTCTTTCCAAATTTACTTTCCATTCCTTTTTAGCTTATATTGGTTCCTATGTGTTGTGTAAGGATTGCATCCATGACTTTCTCACCCTTTGGCTTTAATTTAGGTTTGGGAAATGGGATACAGTGGTGGAATTTTAGAGGGTGGAAAAAGGTGGGAAGTGTACTCGCTTCCCTCCTTTACTCTCAGCTTGCTGTGGGATGGCTGTGACTCTGTTGAAGGCCACGACTCTGACAGGTTTTTCCCTTCTGTAGCTCCTTTGTTTGGCTTTCAGTATCTACTCTGCCCCTTGCTTCTTCAGGGTTGGGAAGTTTTTGTTATTGTTGTGCCTAGTCCCAGAAGACTTCTGCATTCCTTGTTTCATTTTAACTCTTTATAAAAATCTTCTCAAAGATCTCTAACTATTCTGTTGCTTTCTAGAACCCTGACTGAATCAGTGTCTTTCTTTGAAACCCACAGAAACTGACTGGATGAAATTAAGAAATAAAGGAGTTAATTATAAAGGGTATTAGATATCTAATAGAATTATCCAAAATCATATTGCATGATTTTCCTGATGAAAACCTGTCACTGTTATTATCCTCTTGTAACTCTAGATGAAATTGTTGCCACAGTCACTGTTCCCTACCAGTGCCATTTATGATTAGGAAACATGCTTATCAACAAGAAATGGCCACTCCTGTCACTTATGCCAACCAAAAAATAGAAGCTTCATGAAAAGCTGGTTTTCTCACATGACTGTATTCCTATTGGCCATGTATGGTATGACCCTGCTGTTCTTTGGTTACCCAATGTCATTACACTCCCATATTCCAGACTCAAACTTAAAAAGGCTACAAAATTTCTAGTTATTAAATAATGCTCCTAATACCCTCAAAGGGGGCAACCCAAAGTCTCCTAAAGTAATTAATCCACTCATTAGTCCTGAGCTGTAGTCTTTTCTTTCTTGGTTGTATTGTAATTCTGTTTTGCCATTCTGTGGTTTATGGACTAAAATGTAAAATTAACCATTATCCCTGATGCCCCAGCTAAAACTAGCAATGGAACTGGAATGGGAAAAATGGTAAAATTTATAAATTTCTCATAAAAAAAGCAAGGAAGAAACTATGGATAGATGCTATAGCTCCAGCTTCTTCAGTTATAAGTCCATGTTGCTATTTTTAAATTTTCTTCTTCATCATGCATTTCCTAGCTTTCTTTTCAGCAGCATATCTCCTGGTCTTGATACTTTGCATAGTGGGGAATGAAGATCTCTGTTTATGAGCTTTTGTGGTCTTAACTGAATGACATCTTTCTAGTCTTCTAAGGTTGGTATCAGGAAACATTCCAAGGATTTTGTTCATTTTCTTCCCTGTCCCAATTTTATAGAAGCACCTTTTTTTTCTTTGTGACAATTAAGATCACTCTAATCAAACCCATAACAACCACTCCAGCGTCCTTTTTTTTTAAAAAAAAAAATAATCCAATGTTATTAGAAGTTTTAGGATTCATAAGTGGCCAGGCAGTAAGCTTTCTTCATTTCCAATTTAATAGACTTCTTCTTGTGTCTCCTAATGAAAGCATTCTCTTAAGTGAGAACTAAATCAAAAGGGCTAAGGGTAGTTGACATGAGATGACAACTATTTTGCTAGTTATAGAAATGAGATATGACCTCCACCATTTAGTTCCTGAAACTATTTATTTTGGCTACAGAAATATGATACCATATAAGAATGGCTGGGTCAGAGCATATATTAAATTTATTAAGACTACATCATCAAAAGGTATTAGAGGGTGGGTGTGGTGCACACATCTATAATACCAGCAACTTGAGAGGCTGAGGCATGAAGATGGCAAGTTCAAGGCTATCCTTAGCAACTTAGCAAGACCTGTCTCAAAATAAAAAATAAAAAGGAAGGACTGGAGATGTAGCTCAATGGTAAAATGCCCCTGGGTTTAATCCTCAGTACCCTCCCAAAATGTATTAGAATGAGAAATGGTTATTAGAATGAAATGATACAAAAGAGAGGTGGGGTTAAAGTAATAAAAAAAAGAAATTGACCATTGTTTATAAACAAATGCATTTGAGTGATGAGGTACCTGTCAAGACCAATGAGTCACATGGACAATAGCAACTGTTATTTCTTTTTCACTTAAAAAAAAAATCTAAATCCAGACATAGTGTCTCTTTGGTAAGGACAAATTACTGGTCTTCATTATGGGAGAATTCAGTGTAATTTACCACCAGGTGACTGACTGCTTGGAATATGAGACCTTCTTGGAAATTCATGACAGTCTCTGTTGCTTGCAATTTTGTTTCTCAGCAGTGGGATTGTTTCTCAACAATGGGATTGTTCTATTCCTGAAATATTACAAATGTCTGTCATCATTACCATTTAGTTCATAAATTTATTAAGCTCTGGTTTATCCAAGCAGGGAAGTAGGCTGACATTTCCAGGTTGCATTATCTATTCTGCATTATTATGGGAATCCCTTTTACAGAGGTGGCATTCTGGTAATGCATGAGACATAAATATTTTCACATTCTTGACTTATTCTGAGAGCTCTGTCCACATGCTATTCTCTCCATAGTCTTCATGTCTAATTCTCTAGGCATCATATTTCAAAGATCTTGATCATCCATGTGGACTTTTGAACTTCTCACTGGTAAAAAGTGACATCCCCATTGTTCTCAGCAGAGCCGCTCAAGTTGGATAGTAATGCTGCGGGAATCTGTCTGTCCTCAGTGAGCTGGTACTGGCCACTTTCCATGGGGTTGCAGGTGTGGGGTGAGTGCAGCATACAGTGTATGTTGCCTCTAGAACCCCAGAAATGCTCCCAAGCATTATGGTTGTTTCTCTGCAGTAGGCACCAAAGGCACGGCAGTTTTCCTTTGGCTTTGCAGGGAGTGTCCTAATGTGCCTCAGATTACCAGAGCCTTACTCTTTGCCAAGGTTTCAGGCCCCTGTACTTTTATGACATTTATTTCAAATTTACACCATTATAATATTCTGTGGCCTGGGAAACAACCAAGGTCTAAGTAGACCAAGTTGCCTTAGCCTGAGAATTGGCCTACCCTGAGGCAAAGAGGGAAAGTTACTGCTGTCACTGTGAAAAGAGCAAGTTAGGGTGAGTCCTGTTTTGTCTCGTGGATGGCAGAAAAAGAATTTACACATCAGTAGCTGCATGTCAGGCACGAAGAGTTGGGTTGAGTAGCTGGCCGACTGCTTCAGTTTATAGAATCACTCCATTAGGTTGTCCTTTTCACCAAACCAAGTGTTTTTTGAGTTTCACAAATCATGTAGAGTATTAGAAGGCTGCTCAGTCATTTCAGATATTTATTTCATCAGTTATTTAATATCAAAGGTATTAAATACATTACTTCTCAGAAAACCCAGGATACCACTCTACAATAGTTAGGCTTTCTTGGGTCAGTTGAGTGTATTTCCCAATCTTATACCATCCTGAGACCTGATCATTCCAGTTGGTCTCATTCTTTCTCATTTGCATCATCATCATCCACATTCTTGCTGTATAGAAGACAGTCACTATGACACTTTTCAAAGGTATTGGCACTCCCCTCAACCAATATATGTCTAAATTATTTGATTATTGAGTGTCTTGTAGGTTTCATCGGGAGACACAGGAGAATGGGTGAAAAGGGGATTCATGATAAATGAACACCAGCACTGTTATCTTCCCAAGTTTTTAAAAATTCTTCTATTATTATACCAAGGATTTTAGGCATTTCAACTTAATTAATATAGTCACATTGAGAACAGGATTCAGTTAACCAAGTTAACAAAAATTTAGAATCACTCTCAGCTGCTCAAGGCAATACACCAAATCTCGAATGTTTGCAAGAAAACTCAGTAACATGTTCTCCTTAGTTTAAAATTGTGAAGCCTTTTCTTAGCACAGAACCCTAAGAATTCATTATTCATTCCCAGATATATTCTCTGATATTTTTGTGTGGGAGGGGTACCAGGGATTGAATTCAGGGGCACTCAACCACTGAGCCACATCCCCAGGCATATTTTGCATTTTATTTAGGGACAGGGTCTCACTGAGTTGTTTAGTGCTTTGCTTTTTTTGAGGCTGGCTTTGAACTTGTGTTCCTCCTACTTCAGCCTCCTGAACTTCTGGGATTACAGGCGTGTGCCACCGTGTCTGGCCTATTCTCTAATTTTTTGATGTTAAGCAAAGTCTTGCAGGTCTCTCCATGATTGAGTTTTTCCCTGATGGGTTGAATTTTGAAACTGGCTCTCTCTGGAATGCTGTGATTTGATTCTGGTTATAGGTCAAGTGACATTCTGAAGGGGTCTGAGGAGAATTGTCTTTTCCTTACAAAATAGCTGCTATAGAAAAGGTCCTAAAAGATCTTGTTCTTCAAGCAAATTAAAAACAGTTTCATAAATCCAAAGGAAATGGGCTGCTTTTGGCAAGGAATCCTCAGTGGATTTAGGTATTAGAGCAATTTGGGTCATTTTAAACCTCCTACATATCTCCATTCCAGTGTTTAGAGGCATAATCTTTTGCACTTATTGCCCTATCTTTCACATAAGAGACCTGATGAGGCTGTAAAGTCAATACTTCTGGAGGATGATAACAAGAAATCTGCAAGATAAAATTTTATTTTTAGCTACTTTGGTCCTGTTGCAACATCTGAATAATCTTTTATTCACTGTTATAGAAATTCTGTGATTTTTCAGGCTTTGCTCTGAGGTAAGGCTTTAATCTTTGGATCTGCCTTCATTTAAGCAGTTGGGTAAAGTTAAGTAGCAAACAGTTACTTATGGCACTTGACTTCCTCATATTCTTTAAGTGGTTATGTGGCAGTGGTCCTAGATTTCCCAAAGCATTACCTCCAAGGAGCACTTCATACTCAAGTGACCACAGGGGTAATTAGCAGTATCTCAGTGTGTACCTTCAAGTACCAGATTCTATCTTTTGGCAGATCCATCAGCACAAACCAGAAATGAATTCTGATTGATTAATGTAGTTCTGAAAAATGATGTTAGATAGTTCACAGAAATAGTGGGATGCCTGCAGAACTAGAAAAAAAAAATATTTAAACCATGTCCCTGATCTAACCTGTGGAGTAAAGTAGTGCTTCAGAGAAAATTGATGCCATCCATGCTGCCTACCAACTCATTTGCACTAAGAACTTTAACTATCAAACCAGAGAAACCATTCCCCCACATCCACTGCTGCATTGGAAGCCCAGATACCTCTGCTACTACCCACATGTGGAATGGGGATGGAGAGGAACTTGCTTCTGCACAGGTCATATTTTCTCATATAGTTGGTGTCTAATTGTACAGGGAAAATCCAAGTGACCTGCCTGAATACTATAGATTATGTATCCTGATTTATATGTTGCGAAAATGGAACCTTGAGGTAAGAATTTTCCAAATATAGAAATGCTATTCAAAAGTTTGTGGGTATATATATGATCATCAGCAATATCCACAGAGGACACTGATTATTTTCTTTCTCATTTATTTTACTTTGATTCATAGACAATAGTGTTAAATGACATTTTATATTACTATATTTTATTGTAAGAGGAAATTCTCAAAAAAATTAAAATAATTTAATTTATATAAAAAAATCTTAAATGAGTGTTTGTCATTAATATATACCTAGCCATGCATAAAAATAAATTCATTGTCATATAAGTGGCAATAAATTGAATTAGTATGTTATAAAAATGTTAGCTATCCCCTCAAAATTGTTAAGAATGTATTTGTGAATGTGTGTTTTAGTTTATTCTGTTACATGTAGACCATTTTTAAATGAGATAAACATGTTGATATATTAAACAATTTAAATTATTTAAAATTATTTCTTTCTCAAGTGTTTTTTCAGTTTTAGTTTTTACTACATTTTCCTTTGTTGTTTTATAGTTGGATTTTTTCATATTGCAATTTTTAGACATTCCTATTATGTCATACTTTTTTTTTTACTATTTTTTTTGTCTTTTTTCCCCCTCACTTCGTCTCTAAAGTGGTTCAAATTTCTTTTCTCAGTATTCTGTCCCTACAACTCTCCTCTTCTTTCTCTGTGTTTGGGCTGTGGTAACATCATCCATTCTCATTGCTCCAATTTTTGCTTCTATGGGATCTGATTTAAACATCTAGCTCTAATCCTACTAGCATTAAGGTTCCTTATTCTAAAGGCCATAACATTTCCTTCACTGTACTTTCAACTGCAGGGTTTTCCCTGATTGTACCTTTCACTAACTTATGTAATCAGATTGCCATCCTCTCTGCTCAGCTCAAAACACAGTAGCATGCTTCACTCACCCCTCACCTTAACCCTCACAAGGTCAGCCTCTGAGTCCTTTTGGGTTTTTGAATTGCTCTCACATGATCTGTAGCTCTTGCTTTTCCTCATGTTGTCTCCTTCACGTGGCTTAAATCCATTTGTATTTGGGTCTCACCTTGGAAGTTATTTTTTCCTAGAATCCTTTACTGATAAGTGCAAATGTTAAAGATGAGTCAAGATGGAGAGAGATCTACCAATGCAAGTAGATGAAAACTATCTGCAAATAGAGGGTACCCAGAATAATGGAAAATGAGTGGGGATGGAACAGAAGGTTCCATGCTGGACAAACCAAAACCAACAGCCTGTTTTTTGACTGTCACTTTTCTTTAGATTATATAAAGGAATAAATATGTAAGCAAGCCAAATGGAAACGCTTTGATGACAACCTTTTAAAAAATCACTGGATTAGATGAAATATGAGATTTCTTCTAGAGTATTACTGTGAAAAATGATCATAAAAATGAATTATTCAAGTTGATTTGCAGCTCACTCTTTTGACTTAATGTCTCCAGACTTCTTTGCTTGTGGTGCAAGTCAGTGGATGAGGCGGGAGATGGTGGTGCCAAGAGAACCCTGAGGAAAGCTACGCAGAAGGAGGGCTGCTTCTCTACACCTAGAAGCCTGAGATAGTCTTTGGTTCACTTCTGAACTTTGTTTTTCTGACTATGTTTCTATTCTGCTACCCATATTATCTCAATTATTGTAGGATTATGTTTTTCTTTTAAATGTCTTGCAGTACAAGTCTTCTCCCACTTTTTGTAGATTTTTATGCTTCTACCTATTTATGCTTCCAGATTAAATTTAAAATCTGATTCAGCTTAAAAAAATGGAATTCCAATTGGGAGCCCATTGATTTCAGAAATTTTTATAGAGGTAGTTTTTTCATAGTCCCTCTTTTTTTGATCATCAGGTACAAAGAGCTGAATTTATACTTCTTAGTTCATACCATATTATTATTATTGTTAATCCATGTGTTACCTCTGTTTTATTTTGTGCTTTCTTTTTTCTTTGTCCATTCCTTATTGCCCCCTCCACTTCCTTCTCTCAATATGTTTGATATATGTTCTCAATCAAATGCATGCATATCCTTGTGTATTTCTAGAGATTTTGTGGGTGAATGTGTTTTTAATTTACATAGATAGTAGTATGCAATAGATGTTTCTTTTTCCATTTACCGTATTGCCTTGGGGATCTCTTCATGTTGCTGAATGTACGTCTATTTTGCTGTTATTAACTGTAGGATGTGTAGTCTTAACTATTGTATAGTATTTTGTTTTATATATCTAGCACATTTTACTTCTCCATTTTCTTGTTAGTGGACACTCAGGCTCCTGAGTTTATCTGCTGTTTAAAGTGCATTCAGTGAACAACCATTTATTTGTCCCCTGATGGAACTCTTGAGAAAGTATTCATCTGCAATATACAGGTAGACCCGGAATTGTTGAGTCATAGGGCAAATAGTTAATATAGGTAAATACTGACAGATTGTTTTGAGTGACACTTCTCTGACATGAGGACTTTACTTCTTCTAGTAGCTTTGTCAACCCTTGGTATTTGCCGCCTTCAAACCTTTTGCCAACCCTAATTGCATAAATTGGCATCCCATTGTTTGAGTTTATATTTTCTGGTTATTGATGAGTTTGTCCATCTTTTCATTTATTTGTTAGCCATTCAGGTTTTCTTCTCAGGGAATTGTTTATTACTTTTCAGAAATATATATTTTTTTCTTTTTTTCTGCTTGGGTACAAATATTCCCCATATATCCTCTATGTTAATCCATTATTGGTTTCCAATGTTGCATTTATCTTATCCCAGCCAATGTTGCCTGTGAAGTTATTTGTTAAATATAGTCAGATCTATCTTTATAACTGTTTGGATTTTTGTTTATAGAATCTCATTTTAGAGACCTTTCTCTATCATTAAGTAACATAGATATTTATTATCACTTCCTTCTAGTATAATATTCATGTTTTACATTTTTATTTTTGTCTTTCACATTTAGATCTTTGATCCATCTGAAGTTCATCTTTGATTATGATATAACCATGGGATCATTTTATCTATAAAATTTCTTCTTTAATTTTTTTTTGTGGTTACACCAATTTATATTTTCATTAACACTTTAACCTACATGCTGGTCAGCATTTGGTGTTATTTAAAAAATGTTTTTATCAGTACACCAGAAGATGAATGATGTCTTGTTGCAAATGAGCATGTTTTATATGCTCATTGAGCATTTCTAATTCTTGAGGGTGTATGATTTCCCATTTATTTCTTTTCCCCATTTTTGTTTAAATGTCATGTTTCTCATGGGATGCATCCATAATTGTGAGAAGATGAATTTCTGTTATTGAAACCTCTTGGTTTGTATACTTTGTCATGTGACCCTAACAAAAGAATGCAGTGCTCACTATATATCATTTGAGTTGAATAATATACTTTTAATATTGGTATATTTGCTTTCTATTTTTTGGAGCCCTTTATGTCATAAGAATATTTTCTTGTTTTTATGCTGAAATTTAAGTGGCTTTTATTTTGAGTTTTTAAATTTCTGTTTATATTTAATTACTTTTAACTTTGTTTACAGTGGGGTTTTAAAGAACTGGTGCACAAATTTTTAATATCAATGTAGTAAAATCAATCATTTCTTAATATAATATAGTTATTTCTTTTTTTATTGTGTTCATTTCAGGTGTTTGTTTATTTTGGTTCAGATATCATGATTTTTAATTATTATAAATTTACAGTATGTTTTAGTACTTATTTCCATTATTTTCTTCTTTCTAGTTGCAGTGTTTTCAAATTAGCATGAGAATGATAAGATTTAATAATGTCTTTTCTTTGCTTCAAATATGCTTCACAAAAGTGTGTTTGCTGTTATTCCTGCGTATTGATCATTTTCATTCAAACTATGAAATTCTCTCATATATATATATATATATATATATATATATATATATATGTGTGTGTGTGTGTGTGTGTGTGTGTGTGTGTATAAATATCTTGCCTATATATAGGCTGCCTTTTTAAAAATTGCTTATTGTTCATTTAGTCATAGATGGTTGTATTTCAAGTGTATAGAGCATATATTTTGGTCCAGTATTGGAATTTATGTAATTTCTCATAAGGAAGAAAGAAAAATAAAATTACTGTCATTTTATTTAGCCATATTAGGTCTGACTACTTTTGAAGATATAGAGAAAGAGTAGGAAGCAGTCTTTTGGTAGTAATCTCACCTATATTTTGATAAACATTTGATAAACACATTTTCAGAATATTTTTTTTTAATGTAACTCAAATAGTTGGACACTCTAACTATGAGGGAAGTGGTTAGCTAAGTAGACTTACAGAAACCTGAGACCGTGTTCTTCAGTTATTCACTCAAGGAACTTCTCTTGTCTCACTTAGGGTTCTTTTAAGGGGAGGTGAGGAATGAGTATCAAGGCCCAAGACTGTTGGGCCTTGTGTGGGAGCAATTCCTTCCCTTGGGAGCTGCTGGCAGAAATGGTGTCGACATTTAATGTCACAGTCCACTCTCACCTACAGTCTCTGCCTCCTAGGGTTAGGGATTTGCTAGTAGGGGTTCTACTTGTGGTATCAGTAATACCCACTTTCAAGTTAGGAAATTTCTTTATTCTGATCTCTTCTGTGATTCTTTACAAAAATTCCTTGAAATTTCCAACAGGTTTATATTCACCTTCTTCATCTGAAACTGAAATGGATGTAAGTTTGTTTATGTTTACTCATTTCAATTTGAAAGAGGGTAAATACATTTTATCATTTTAAAATCCTGAATACTGTAGCTAATACTCTGCTGTATTTTTTCATTCTTTTTGATATATATTTTGAAACAGTTGAAATTAAAATTTTATGCAATTTTCTTCTTCATCTAATATTATATCAGAAAATTTCTCTAATATTTGAAAAATAAAATTTTAATAGCTGTATAATATTTCATTAAAAAGATTTGTTGAGTTTTGCTCTGCCTTTTTACTTATGAAGTAAATCAGAACAATGCCCTATGTCACAAACATAAGATCTTGTGTGGGAGCAATTCCTTCTTATAGACTTATTGACAACTAAATTTGCTGTAAATATGTATCTATTCTAGGTAGCACTATGTTTCTGAACCTAGTAGTAGGGGAGGAGAGATGGATAAGTGGGATTTCAGATTATAAAATATAAAGTATAAAAAATATTCTTAGAATACTGGGGAGAAAATAGTATGTTTGGTCTCGATATTACGCAATATAGCTTCACTAATGAATGGCATTTGAAATGGCATTGAAGGCTTAGTAGAATTTGCTGATTTGCTGTTAGGAAGAATGAACATTCAAGATAGAATATGCAACAGAAATAAAGGCAAGGTGTAGAAAAAATAGGAAACTCAGTCAACTTATTTATCTGTCAGCTGTTGGCAGACTTTATCCTGGCAAATATTTTAACCATACCCCTTTATAATGCCCCTTTCTATCTTTATAGATGCTGATAAAAAATCTGGTGAATTATGTGTAATGTTACATGTTTTCTCTCCCTTTCTTTCTTTGATGGTAGCTGTGAAAAAAACAGGAAGAAACTGGTAAAAAGGGAAGCAAAAGTTTTTTGTGTGTCTTTCATTTTTCTGCATTCTGAGTTAAATTTACTAGTTTTGTAAAAACCATTTTGAGGAGGGATGATGGCCTTACGAAGATAGAGACCAAACAGAAAATGTCCACAGGGTTCTGCGTGGAGGTTAATGGATAGTTTTTCAAGAAATAATCATGGTGTTTGAAATTAGTGTGAAAAACTGCAATATCAATAGAAGAACATAACTTTTTGACTTCTCACCCTTTCCTATATATAGTTCTCCCAACATTGAGAAGATCCAGGCACTGCTGAGAAGGAGGGATTCTAAGAACAAAGGGTTTACATCATGTATATTGTCTATTGTGAGTTATTGTGAGTTGCAAGTGTTCCTATATCTCTATCTTATCTCTCTTTATATATATATAACAACTCTCTCTTTATATATATATCACCAATTCTGGAGCCACGGATGCTTTTTTTTTTAATCAAATTAACAAAAGGGCAGTGAGATTTGTTGAGGCTAGAGATGTAACGATTGGATAATATGTCAGTCTGTGGAGAGCACTAATTGCAGCAAGAGATTAAAGTCTCTGTTGAAATCACTTAAAGCTCTGAAGATTTGTTGAAGTAAATCAGAACAATGCCCTATGTCACAAGCACTATCAGCACCCGATGAATGAACATCATGTTCTCCTGCCTTCTGCCTGTTTTCCCGATTGTCCTCAGGACAGTGGGACTACAGTTATCATACTGAGGAAGATTAAGAGCTTTGCACCTCTATTAACAGACCTACAATTACCCAATGGGGGCAGACATAGCAGATTAAGTGCAACAAAAGGGAGATTGGCATCAACTTAATTTATCCAAGCCTCCAACATATTGTACTTAGTAAAATAATTTTGAACTTTACACAAGATGAAACTTTATGGAAGTCATCCTTTAATTTGAAATTTAGTAAATTAGCACTTCTAGGATACCCATGGCTGTGATTCATATATTTGAAAAGTTAGGCTGGGGATGTGGCTCAAGCGGTAGCGCGCTCGCCTGGCATGCCTGAGGCCCGGGTTCGATCCTCAGCACCACATACAGAAAACAAAGATGTTGTGTCAGACGAAAACTAAAATAAATAAATAATTCTTTCTCTTTCTCTCTCTCTAAAAAAAATAAATAAATAAAAATAAAAGGCACTTATTTAAAAAAAAAAAAACCACGAAAAGTTAGATGACCTGTTTTTAGTCTTTTAATGATGACTTCTTCCTGCACTCTATATACATGCACACACATATAAACTTACGAATGTATACTTAAGCATGTAAAAGTCACTTGAGGTATTTTAATGTCTTTGCTTGCTTGTGCTTAATTCAACACTGATAGCCTCTTCCGAAATTATATACAAAGAGTGTTTTTGTTGTTGTTTTTACATAACTCAGTCTAGAAATTTTTTAGTGACAATTATGACTAATATAATACTGTTAGCCTTTAGGCTGAAATCAGCCCACAGATTTTGTTCAGTAAATTTAATGTCTTCTTTAGGATTGCCATTGTCTTAAAATTACTTAAATGATCTAAGTGCAGCACAATAAGAATACACACATGGGGTAAGGTGTGAGAGAGGGAGGAAA
The DNA here is from genome assembly GCF_047511675.1 of Marmota flaviventris. Lineage (NCBI taxonomy): Eukaryota > Metazoa > Chordata > Mammalia > Rodentia > Sciuridae > Marmota > Marmota flaviventris. Next base: position 15,481,543 of record NC_092511.1, read on the forward strand.
AAGGACTTCATTCTCTTACCTTTTCATTTTGAAAACATGAAGATTTTACTTGAAGTGTCCACCTTGTTTCACTGCACTAAATTACTACCAGCAAGTGAAATTTGTTACCTGTGTGAATAGACTACACTTGTCTCAAATATCATGATTTTAAAAAAGATCTTGTTCTTATAGCATTTTCCTTGGGGACTCAGAATTGATTCATTCTACAGATATTTTGGTGTGTCTGCTGGATGCAAATCATTCCATAAATATTTATGCAAGATCTATGTTTGAAACACAAATGAATAATATCATTCCTGACCTCAAGGAGTTTATTTCTGATAGGGGAAATGAGAAAATTACAGTTATCTGTAATAAAAGGTGAGCTAGACTAAATTCTGCATTAATATCCGTTTAATATTTACGGATTAGGGCAGAGTAGGATTTAGTGTCACAAACGTATTTTAATTTTAACTCATACCAACAAAGAGATTTTTTTCATTCTTGTCCATGGGCATATAGCTGAATTATTTCCAGAAAGAACTCTGTCATTTTGCTATTAACAGACAAAGCAATTAGATCAAGAGTATGAATTCTTCTGTGTACTTTGCCATATCAGAAGTTATCTTGCTCTTCCCACTCAAATAATGAAAGCAAACAAAGGAAAACACCTGCTTATTTCACCTCTAATTGTGTTTTCCTTCATCCTGGCCCCCAAGGGCCAGATTTAGTTCACAGCTGTGCGCCATGTGTGCCCAGAATCTGTGGAAATGTGTGCCATGATCTGCAGAGCATTCCCTAATTCTCTTTTTTCATGAAATTGTTATGATTGAGGTTTATTTTTTCATATTAGTGTTTATTTTAAGTCATGCATAATAAACAATAATACACAGGCACAAATAACTAAGGTTATCCTTTAAGACATAATGGACATACTATCATAGCCGTCTCTTCTTATTTGGCAGCTACAAAGGTATGTGAAGAAGAGTCCTCCCAGTGGCCTACTTTTTCCAAGGAGAGGAAAAGGTCCAGCTGTTTTCACAGTGATTAATCTGCAGACTTACCTAGGGAATCCTATGCAATGGAGTCCTTTGTGATTGTATAGGGAAATAAGAAAACTTCATCTTTGTAATTAGCACATGGCTGAGGAAGATAGCACTATGTGGGGGGTGGGTCACAATTTAATTTTATTTTTCCTGGAAAAATTTGTGCATGCAAGAGCTAGTATTTAGGTATTCCTCATAAAGGATTTTAAAATGTTAATCAGCTTTGTCACTATAAATCTGCTTGTTTCATATGGAGATACAGAGCCAACTAGTCAATTTAACATACAGGAAAAGAGAAACATAACCTCTGTGAAGATTCAGTGGTGACTTCATCCTTATTTGCAATTCTGCCTTGTTGCTGGAGGCTCCCAGTAGTGTTCAGATGCTTGGGGAGAGTGATAGGCAGGACACTTTTGCTATGTTGTAGATAGGAGTGTGTTTATTTTAAATGTGCTTTGTTTTATGGCAGCCTAAATTTGTTCTTTAAATAATGCCTCCACACCAAATAAATTAAGGTATAAGTAAATGAGTGCTCAAGATGATGTCAGTCCAGTTTGTTGAAGTTCTGGTGTTTTGTGGATTAAAAAAACAGCCACAATTTATGATGATACATGATAAATTACAAGTAAGTGGCCAGATTGGTTAACTTTATCCCCTTTTAAAATCACCTTTAAATAAATTCATGTGTGGGATAATATCCTCATGGGAGAGTAACAGAACCACTGTGCCACATGGATTCATGTTTTCACCAAGGAAGAACTGACAGTCTTTGGAATTAGTAAGAACATTCTTGGTTTGTTCTATAACAGCATCATAAAACATTTTCTCTTTTTAGTTTCTGTTCTTCATCTTTGCTTTTGACTGATGTTATACAGTCTTTGAGGTAGTTTTTGTAAAGTTAATTTTTGAGTTTGTTCTTTAAGTGATGGTTCACGACTATACCGACACTGGTGAAGACTGCAACATCTACCTGTTTTCCTTCTGGACTTGAAACAGAGGCAGCCTGATCAATAAGCAAGACATTAGTGTTGCCCTCTGCCTGCTGATCATCTTCCCGCCAGCCAGGCACAGCACAGTAGAGATCTCTATACATGATCATGGGGTTGATGAGGGAGACAGTGGGGTACAAACTCTGTAGATATTTTTCCTGTTATAAATTATGTAAAAAAAAGATATAATAGATGTGAAGACTACTGGCTCTATTAATCAGATATTTCAAAGTGTCAAAATAAAGTAAATGGATTTGAATTTTGATTAGACTATGGCCTGTTCAATTAAATGTAGTAAGGAAGATTTACAGCAGGAGTAGAAGTCTTTTTGGTAGAGGTTTCTAGATGACTTACATATGAATAATTGATACAACTCCTTCCATTTCTTTGCTAACACATGCATTGTTCAGAAAGCTGTTTTAAACTACCAGGGCAGCCAAAATGTTGGAATATCCTCTAGGTTACTACAGTACCTATGTTTGTGATTTGAACGATTTCATATCTTGATGAGATGGAATTAATAACCATGCAGGTTTAAGGGAATCTGTATCAGTGATATGTCATTACCTGTTCATGTTCCTATTTATAAAGTTTGGTACCAACTAATTGGCATTGATTTGAACTTTATTACTGTTTTCATTTCCATATTAGCATGTTATTTCTTTCAAATTTCAATATATATATTATAAAAAGAGTTTTTTTTAAATATTTTGTTTTATCCTTTTCTAGTTGCTGATATGTCTCTGTTCTCAGGTTAGGGCAACTCTATGCTATGTCTCTTTGTAGTTTCTGCTAAAGGAATGTCTTCGATAAACAGATTTATCTAGAATCTTTCCCTTGTCAAATTTAGAGAGCAACCTGTTTAGTAGGATACACTTTTGTAGTTGTGGCAAAATGAACATGCTGAGCTCATTTCTCAGATTCTCTTGAAAAACACAGTTATAAAAAGCAAGCCATATTGAACATTTCAACATTTCTTTTTTTTAATTCATGGAATTTTATGACTAATATTAAAATGAAAGTTCAGCCTCTATCATTCAAATATTTGATTTCTCTTATCCCTATTTATTTTTTCATATTAAGTAGGTGCTTTGGGTTGACAGAAAATGAAAGTGTACCCATACAAAAAGGGATTCTGAATGAACAATATTGCCAGCGCTGAATCTGTCATTCATTTTACAGGTTTCAACATTCACATATTATTTCAGTGGTGCATTTGGCTAATATGTGTTAGCTCTCACTGCAAGAGAAACAAAAGTATATTTTAAAGTCTGTGCTGTTAGACTATTTATAGGAAAACTTTATGGTATGGCAAGAGAAGGAAGAAAATTCAACTAGCCTTATCCTTGGGTAATTATGGGTATATTTTGGAAGTTTCCCTGAAAGTTATTAAGCTTCTGTTAACAAATTTTGGAATTAGAAAATACAGAGGGCTTGCTAGGCATGGTGGCACACTCCTGTAATCCCAGTGACTTGGGAGGCTGAGAGTAGGTTTTCAAGTTCGAGGACAACCCCAGCAATTTAGTGAGGCCCTCAGCAATTTAGTGAGACCCTGTCCCAAAATAAAAAATAAAAAAAGGCTGGGAATGTGGCTCACTGTTAAAGCACCCTAGGTAAAATCCTCAGTACTAAAAATAGAAATAAATAAATAATCAGGTTTATTTTTGTTTAAATAATTGGGGGAAGGAGATTGATTTCCTCCAAACACTGTGAATAAGAATGAAAAAACTCACTCATGCCATTTATCCAACCTGAGAAACAAAAAAGCAATATCTATACCTGTGAAAGCTTTTATGTATGCTTGATCCTAATCACATCATCCATTCTCTTGATTAAGATTAACAAATTCTTGATTTTAGTGATTGTTTTTCAGATGCTTTTCTGTATAGTTTTACTACATGTTTTTTCTATGCTAAAAGCATGTTTATTTTTATGTTTTTCATTTTTTATATAAATGACTTGTTTTTTCCATTAGATAGTATATTGTAGCAGTTGAACCATTTTGATGAATGTAGCTGTACTTAGTTCATTTCCTAATATTGATCATTTGTGTCTTCTCTGTTTTTCTTTATCAGTCTGCCTAAAGGGCTATCAATTTAATTGATCTTTTCAAACAATCAGCTTTTGATTTTTTTATTTTCTCCATGTTGTTTTTTGTTTTTCAACTTCACTGATTTCTTGCCTTTATTGTTTCGTTTCTTCTGCTTATTTGGGCTTCTTTTGCTTATATTTCTCTAGTCTTTAGAGAGTGAGACAATTAACTTGAAACCTCTTCTTTCTTTCATATGCACATGTAATTCTATGTTTTTCTATATAGTTCCTTTCTAAGTCCTATTCTATCTGTACCCCATATATTTTGTTACCTTGTATTTTCATTATAGTTAAATATTTTCTTATGATTTCTTTGTTAACTCATTAAGTTCTACATTTTCAATTCTGTGAATATTTCAAAAAATTGACAGAAATGCATTGAAATAAGTTGAAAATCATAATTTAGAGTTTATATATCCCTTATATTTTCATATATATATATATATATATATATATATATATATATATATATATATATAAACGTGTACATTTTCAAACACTTATTATCCACCTATTACTTTTTCCCAAAGAAAAGAACTCTGAAAGCATAGTATTTATTGCAAAAGTTACCTAAAAGGGGTATGTTTGTTGCTCCATTTAAGGTTTTATAGATGTTCCACATCTGAGATGATGGTACTTAATGGGTTAATCTCTGAGTTATGTAATAATATATTTTTAACTTCCACATATTTGGAATTTTTCTAGATCTTCCTATTAGCTGAATTCCTTTGTGACCTCGTGACCAGTGAACATGTTTTGATGGCTTCAATCCTTTTAAATTTGTTGAGATTTGTTTTGTAGCCCAGAACATGTTATCTCCTGGTCTGGGTTCCATGCACACCTAGTGAGAACTTGTGTTCTGCTGTCCTTGGTTGACTGTTCTCTAAATGTCCTCCAGGTCAACTGGCCTTAGGGTTTTACAGTTCTTCTGTCTCCTTTTGGATGTTTTATTTCCTGCTCATTAGGTAAAATATTGATGTTTCCAACTGTAATTTTGGATTTCTCTATTTCTCCTTCTAATGCTATCATTTTTTTGTTTTATGTGTTTTGAATCTCTATTCTTGGGTGCCAAAGTATTATAGATCATCATGTCCTCTTGAGTTATCCTGTTTAAACTTGATGATATTCTTTGGGTTAAGCTCTCTCTCTTTTTTTTCTTTTGGCTTGAAATAGTCACAAAAGTGACTCTTGCTTTCTTTTGATTAGTATTTCCTGATATATCTTTCACCATCTTTTTCTCTTCACTTGTGTAATTTAATAATTGAAGTTTATTCATGGCAGACAATAAATAATTTAATCTTATTTTTAATACATCATTATAATCTGTATGATTGCACGGTTTAAGCCACTGTTACTTAGTGTTTTCCTCATATGGTAGGATTTAAAAGTTGTCATTTTGCTAGTTGTTTTTCATTTATGCCATCTCTTTTTTATCCTCTATTTTCTCTTTTTATGTTTTTTTTTGGATTATATGGTGTTTAGTATGAATCTTAGTTCTCTTCCATTGTTGGCCTATTAGTTTCATCTCTGCATTTACTTTTTTCAGTGGTTGCTGTAGGGTTTGAAATATATATTTTTCAATTGAGTTAAATAGCATTTCATATTTCTATTTCACTTAATATTTTTATTAGAACTACTTGGATTTTGAAAATTTGGGGGGTGTATAGTGATATAAATACCCATTTTCTTAAGAAAATAGTTGGTTTTGTAGGTATTTGTTATTCTGAAAACCATTATATTATACATATTCTTTTGCATCTTGTTTTTTTACACTCAACATTTTGTTTTTGAGATTTAACAAAATTGGTACATGAAGATTTACTTATTTTTAACTAGTTCATAGTATTAATAATATGAATAAACTACAGTTTTATGCATCAGTTCCTATAGTTCTGGACAATTAATTACTACTTTTTTCTATTAAAATTGAGTGAATATTTTTATATAAGTCTTCTTATTACTTTGTTGACTAGAATCACAAGAAGACAATTTCATTCTATAAATATCAACTAGGTCAAGTTGGTTGACTATTGTTCAAGTCTTCAATATCCTACCATCCTGAATACTTACGTCCTTAATAACAGTATTTCATAATAAATGAAGCAAAAATCCCTGTTAAACTACAAGGAGAAATAAACCCACAATTGTAATAGGAGATTTGAATACCAGATACCAATGATTAATAGATCATAAACAGAAAATGAGTAGTGTTATAGAAGAGCTGAAGAATATAATCAACCCATTTTATCTAGTTGACACTTATAGAGAACTCTATCCAATAGCAGTAGAATATATATTTTTATCAAGTGCACATGAAAAATTTACCAAAAGAGATTGTATTCTGGCCCATAGAACAGGCTTTTTATATTAACAAGAATTAAAACGCTAAGCTTGTTTTCTTACCTCAGTGGAATTAAAATAGCAATCAATAACAGAAAGACACCTAGAAAAATCTCCCATACATAAAAATTAAACCAAGCTATCCATGAATCAAGAAGGAAGCTGCATTGAATCTTATTTCTTTTAACTTAAAATACAACATATCAAAACTTGTAGGATGCAGTTAATGCAGCTTTTAGAGGGAAATCTATAGCATTAAGTATTTGTTTTAAAAAGGGTTTGGTCCTCAAATCAATGATTTTAGCTTCCACCTTAAAAAACCAAAAAGAGCAAATATAACCAAAGCAATTAGAAGTAAGGAAATAATATAAAAACAGAAATAAATGAAGTTGGTATCAGAAAAATAGTTAAAGAAAAAATCAGTGAAAGTAAAAGCTAATTTTTGAAAGAGCAATAAAAAAAAACTGAGGTAGACTGATAAACAAGATAATAGATAATATATAATTTGCTTGTATCAGGAATGAAAAAAGGGATATCAGACATTTAAAATATTCAAAGAATAATAAAAAAAATTTATGTAAAACTTTATGCCAATAAATTTGACAGTTTTTTATATTTTAGATCAGATTAAATTTGACAGTTTAAGTGAAATTGAGAGATTCCTTGGAAGACACAAACTACAAAAGCACCTTCAAAAATAAAATAGATAACCTATAGATCATCCATTAAATAAATTGAACTCATAATTAATTAAAAACATTATAATTGCATAAAAACTACACACCCAGTCAGTTTCATTGGTGAATTATGCCAGACACCTAAGGCAATTCTACATAAATTCCTCTACAGAAAATACAAGAGAATGAAATAATTCCAACTTATTTTATAAAGGCCTATGTTACCATTGATATTAAAACCAAAGGAATTAGAAGGTAATAAAACTATAGACCAATATCCCTCATGTACATTTTCTGAAATTGTCATCCAAGTGTATACTGTCATTTTAGAAAGTGTCTGCTGTCATTCTCACAAAATGTGTACTGTCATCCTAGCAAGAATTTGGGGATGCAAATTTAAACAAGAACATTTTTAGCATCCCACATGTTAAATTTGTTTTGCTCTATTTAAATCCTGTCTCAGATTTTGACATTTGGACTTTCAATTAAAGTCAGACCTTTTGTTGAGTTTGAGTTGATTAACCTTTTGCAGTAGATAACTTTTCTTTCAATAGTGCCAAGAGATCCTCTGAGAAAAGAATCCCATGAATACTTATTTATAGTCATAACATTATAATTCATTAGCCTTTAGTTTTTATATTTTAAATCAGATTAAAGTATTAACTATCAAGAAAAATTAAGCTTGCTTTGAAGATTTTTTAAAAACAAAAATACTAAAAGTTAAATTTACTTGATAAGTTTAGAGAATTTGAGATTATGAGATATTTATCTGAGACAATGTCTACTTAAATTGGGACTGAGGTATAATTTTGTGTTTGACTTTACCCTTAGCTCTGGCAGTACATATAAATATATTCTGTTTTTAGACCTAAAACAAAGTCTGGAGTATAAATGACTTTTCGGTTTTGTCCATAGTCACAATCATATTAGCCATTACTCTAATTAATAAAGTATCTCCATGACCAACCATTTTAGTTTGATTATGCTTGGGGGAGTTTCTAGAATGTGACACTTTCAGTGCTAGATAAGTTGGTCAGCCATATAATGCTAAGTTCTATCATGTCATGGGTTACTTTTTTTATTTTGTTTTGTTTTACGTTGCTTGCAATGATTAATGCATTCTCTTCTATGTGGTAGGTAAGAAACAAATCTTATTTGAATCATTGACATACCTCTGCCCAAGATTTTCAAGTGTAATAGAAAATCACTTTTGTATTGCCAGCAGCATGCCTTTCAGTGGCTGAAACAAACCTTCAGGAAACACTCGTGCATCCATGTGGACACGGCCAAGAATCTGTAGTTGCCCAGGTATAAATACACCGCATGACCTAATTTCTTGAGTAGGAGAAATATAAAGCATATTTATCCTTAAAGTTTTCCCTCATTTTTCTTTTGTTAAGTAGAATATACATGTTTCTCTTCCAACAGATACAGTTAGAGTAAACTACCAAAATGTTAAAAATTAAAATCAGGAAAATTATTATAGCAAAAATTTTTCACAATTGAAAAGTAGGAGTAAAGTTGATCTTATAAAGTTGAGCATAGAGTGTGGGTTAGTCAATGAGTACTAAGTTACAGTTGGACAGGAGTAAGAAGATTTGGTGTGGCATTGTGGGGGGGACTATAAATAACGTTCATGTATTGTATCTCAAAAAGCTAAAAGAAAGGATATGGAATGTTTTCACAATGAAAACAGAAGAAGATTGAGGAAGTAGACATGTATTTAACTTGTTTTGAACATTACACAGTTTACTTATATAAAAACAACACACATATCCCACAGTTATGTACAATTTTTATGTATCAGTGTAAAAAAAATTTTTAAGGTGGTTAACGATTTAGACAAAAGATTTTTCAATAAATTAAATAAATAAATATGGGTGTCTGTGCTTATTGAACATATTAATGGGAGCTTCATTTCACCATGTACTTATAACAGTGGATGTTATAGAATGATCACTTGATAAATTACCTGTGAATTAAGCTTTGGCCTGGAAGATATTGCTGAAGATGTTACTTTTCTTTTGCCTCCTATGAGAATCTGTACTTTTGGTGTATTTCCCAGAGTTTGTTTTTTCTAGTACTTTTCTACAGTGATGAGTAGAGCAACAGGAATGGGGCTGAAGAGGGAGGGACTGGAATAAGGAAGCATGAGCAAACACAGGAGTTGAGAATAACAGAAAAATAGAACTCAGCCCTCATGAGCCCAGTGTTGACTCCTTTCTCTACTTCCATCTTGAGGCATGTCTAACTGTTTGGAGTGTTATAGAAAAAAAACAGTTTTAACCCTTTAAGAGCTGGCCCATTCTTTGTTATCACAAGAGTGAGCTGTTGCCTCTTCCTAGTTTATGGGCCCTTTCCTACAGTGATATATCTATAAGTTTTCTAACAAATGAGACAACATGGACATAAGTTCTTTGCTCTTTACCTCCATTAATCTGACCAGATTCAATCCAGAAGTAGATTCTAGAAGTCTTTAGCAGTTGAAATCTTCTAAAGGGCTCAGACCCAAATTAAATCTTTTATGCCTGACCTCAAACTTTCTCCTTTCAGTTCTTGTTATTTGGTTGTACAGCCCATTCCAAAACATACTCAAACTTTCTATTAACTTGGAGTAAACTAGCCAAAATATTATCCTCCCTTAATCAGTGTTTATATGCATGTAATTTTTCTCATTAAAATGCCATTTTTAATAAGGCAAGCCATTCTATTGCCAGGATAATTTTAAGTAGAATAATACATGTTTCTCTTCCAACAGATAATTTTTTGACAAGTTCCTACTGTGGTCTTGGCTTTCATTCCCTGTGTGGTTTAAAGAGGGCAAAATAAGCCCTCTTGATTGGTATTGTCCACTGCCCTTAGGATACTGTGTAGATGACAGTAAAGCATGATGTCTACCTTCAGTGAACTTAAAAATCTCTTCATGGCTTCAAGAATAACATTTATAGATGAATAAGAACAAAATTAAGAGGCAAACAGTATAATCCTATTTTTAAGCATCATTTATAGTTAATGAAGCTTAGGATGAATATAGGTTGGAACTGGATAGATTTAGGTGGTGTTTGGGTAAGGAAAAGAAATGTTAAATATGCAAATAATTCTGGGAGCAGAAGTGAAGATGAGTCTGTGTTGTTGGTGAGGGAGATTTAATGAATTTTTCCCACCAACAGTGGCAGATGGGAAGGAGCAAGTGAATGGGGGAGGTTGAGAATGCTTGTTAGGGGTGGGGAAGGATCAGGGAATAAGCACCACTTACCAAAGGCCCAGAGTGCCGAGGGCAGGGTTTTGTATTCTATATGATAAATTCAAGGAATAGTTATAGAATTTTTAAAAAGGAAACAACAAGTGGGGAATAATCTTTTGTTATACCGGAGATGGCTTCACAAATAACTTTTCAAGTTTAATGTTTTGTTACAAAACTAAATGATTTCAAATATGAAATTTAAGCTACAGAGACATATCTGATTTTCTTTTTCTTTTTTTAATATTTATTTTTTAGTTGTAGTTGGACACAATATCTTTGCTTTATTTATTTATTTTTATGTGATGCTAAGGATCAAACCCAGGGCCTCACATGCACTAGGCGAGCTCTCTACCGCTAAGCCACGACCTCAGCCCCATATCTGCTTTTCAACACAAATATCTGAAGTTATATGCAACTCATTTGTATATCTTCCTCCAGTTTTCCACACTTATACAGGTTCACACGCACGTAGAGTTTAAGCAGAATTGGGATCTTATTAAGGCTAAGAGGATTTTAGTAAATTTTATTCTTCCATATTTTGCTAGAATCTATGACTAGGATTAACAAAGTAAGGGAAGGTACATTGTGGCGCATCAGGAAAGATTGGTTAATGTGATTAAAATTTCCTTAAGATGTTTGAAGAGATAATAAAGACATGCCACACGGAACATTATTTCACTAGGCTACAATATTAAGTCATATTTATTATGGAGGAGAGAAAGAATTGTCAGGGTTGGATGGTAGAAATAAAATGAATTAAGTAAATTAGGAAAAATATTCAGGTTAATGAGACCTCATGGAAAAAAGGCAAATTAAGAATGTTAACATTTTTATTACCTCAAGAGTATAATGAAACAAAGATACTGGTTTTGTTTGACCAAGTGGGTAAAAGAGGATATCACTAAAACCGAACTGTACAGCAGAAGATTAGCTCATAAGGGGAAGAATTTACATTAAATCAAGAAGTGTTGAACTTCTTGGAAATTCTGAGGCCACTGTAGATCTTTTATATCTCCTGATAACATTGTGGTCGGAATAAAAACTGTGAGATTTTATTCTGGTTGCAAGTTAAGAAATTAACTTGTTGCTGTTTCATGGATGCTAGCAGAAGACATGAGATTTCAAGATCAGAGACAGATTTATTTCTTGTGGCACACCAGTCAGCATGAGCACTTCTGTAGTGTTCCTTCTTGTGCACCAAGTCATTCACAGGCAACATGGAGAGTCCAAAATGAATACTATGCATGCAGGTCATTTCATTTCAGGAAGGAATGGCCACATAATTATTAGATCTCATGCAAAATAAAATGTAGTGTGCTTCTTGAAGGCCTCAGGATGAGATGATGGGGCGGGGAGAGCATACGAGTTCAGCTTAACAAAGACAAAATATATACCTGAGTCACACCCCAGGGACTCACCTCCTCAGGCACACCCTACTTGCCTGTAGTTTTATAAATTCCATATGCATATGTATTCATATCAGAGAGTAGAAATATCACACAAAACTGATTCAGTTGTCTTATTTATTGATAAAAATGCATGATCAAATTCTCTACCTTTGGCCTATAATGATGAGCAGCAATGACTGAAATGAAAAGGAACTGAGTTTCCCTGTCTTTCTCTTCCCTTCTGTGTCATTATTTTTAGGAGTAATTGGCAGGTTAACCAAGGAAGTAACATGAAAAAGAAAGGGTATGAGCAAAGACAGGATCAAGTTCCTTGTGATTCTTGGAATGCCACTGCCTTTTTCCTGTGGTTCTAAGCAAGTTCTGGTATGGTAGAAACTGGTGTCTTGGGAATGTCAGAACCCTTATGTGATGGTTTGGATGTGAGGTGTCCAGCAAAACTCATGTGTGAGACAGTGAAAATGGTTCAAAGAGAAAAATGATTGGGTTATGAGAGTCTTAACCCACTCAGTGAATTAATCCCCTGATAGGGATTAACTGAATGGTAATTGAAGTGATGGGGTGTGGCTGGAGGAGGTGGGAATTAGGGCATGGCTTTGGTGTATGTATTTGTATCTGGTGAGTGGAGTCTCTCTCTGCTTCTTAATCACCATGATGTGAGCTGCTTTCCTCTGTCACACACTCTGCCATGATGTTCAGCCTCATCTTGAGCCCCAAGAAATGGAGCCAGCCTTCTATGGACTAAGACCTCTGAAACTATGAGCCCTCAAATAAACTCGTCCTCCTTACAGTTGTTCTGGTCAGATCCTTTTAGGAACAGCAGTGAAAAGCTGACCTTACTTATTCAGTTATAGATATGAAATACTTCCTTGGACTTGCTTTGAATTTCATTGAATTTCTAGAATTCACACAGTATGGGAGTGGGACAGCAAGGAATCTTTTGTACCAAACAGGATAATTCTTAAGTCAGGCTGGCACACATGAATAAGAATCTCTAGACACCAGCCCCTCCAGTTAATTTATGGGTTTGTTCAGTCTTTAAATACTGATATATGCTGTGGTGGGAGCCTTAGAGATTCCATATCTTCCACTACGATGGGAAAGTTCTCCTAAAAGTTAAAGAGAGAGCTACCCCCCCAAACCACCATCATAATAAACAAGGAGAGAGACAGAGAATATGCCATAAAGCCACCTGTAAGGAGCATCTACCTACCATAAACATGTAGGGACATGCTGGGACTCACTAAGTTGCTGGCCATAAGGAATAGCAGCCATAGGCATCCTTAGTCATGTGTGGTTGCAATTGATAAGGATCTGTAAGGGGCACTAGCCATAGGCACACTCAACAATGACTGGTTATAATCGATAGGGAACACAGTTCCATGGACATGCACAAAGAACATGTCCTGTTACAATTAGGTCATCTCACTGGACATAACCAATGGACATTGACTTTTACTGGGTATAGCCAATCACCAACATATACCACCAACTTGGAACTATGTTTAAATTACTTGTCCTGCCACATCAATGAGGTTGCTCCGATGACATCAGTGAGACTGGTTGCCTTGCTGTCCATGCCCAGATGGACTCCACCATTCCCTGACATCCAGCCGTCAGCTGGAGAGAACCAACAGATAACGACAGAGTCTGCTCTTCGGCTAGTCTCGTAGCATCAGAGGTATTTTGGGACTGGTGGTTGCCCTAGGCTTATGTGATTTTCTTGTAGTGTTAGTGTGCATTAAATGCTAGTTGGGGTGATCCAGCACACCCAACACTTTTTGCATTAATTGTTTATGTTTGATGATTGGTGTGATCGAATATACGCTTGCATTTAAAGACAATCTGCCTCCAAGTAATTATTAATAGCGACTCTTGCGACACTACTACAAAGGATAACCTTGCAATGAAACCAGCACGTGTTTTGTGGAGGGTCCATCTCCTTCTTCAACCCCTTCCTTCTCTCTCAGTTACCATGCTCGAGCCATACTGACTATTGAGCAAATCTCAGGAAAGGAAAAGCTCCTTCCTAATTGGGATCATTGCACCTGCTGTTGACCTTTGCCTGGAGTGCTCCTCCCTTGGCTTTTATCTTTCAGGTGTAGGCACATTATCTTCCTAGAAATTCTTGTTCTTTGGTAACATGCACATAAAGCTGTTTCAAAGCTTTGACATGTGTTTCAGCCTGACTTAAAATTCCCTATGGTTTTAAAGTGACAAGAAAGGAGAGAGTTAATTGCAAACGAACAGAATGGTAGGAAATATATAAAAGTAGTTGGCAAGAAAATGTGTTCTTGGTCAACATAACCCAATATTATAAGAAGATAACTGGGAGAACAATTCCATGAGAAGATTAGTAAGGAATTATTTTGTTTGATGCAAAAGGTGATTTTTTTTGTAAGAAGTATAATCTAGATGGGATAATTTTTTGCAGTAGTTTTGTAATATGGTTCTGTCATGTTATCTCCTGATCCTATATTTCTATTTTTGAATTTTTCTCCTTCTTGGAATCATTTATCTTGTCTATTGACCTAATTTTACGGTCAATCGCCACTTTGAACCTGTAGTTTAGAAAGGTGCTGCTGTTGGATTTGAAGTGCTACAGTGAAAACTCCCAATCACTTCATGTAAAAACACTGGCTTTCCTCTGCAAGTTGGGGTGTAGAGAAAATCTAGGACAACCTCCATGAGTGAAAGAGGTGAGGAAAGGATGCTGGAAAGAGAGGAGACTGCATCCTTACCACCACCTTCATGCTCCTGGAAGTATTTATGTCTTCTGCATGTGTGAAACTCAGGTTTTCCAGATGGTGGAGTTATCTTGTCCTGAGAACTCAGACCAGTTTTGGGGAATAGTTTTCTTTGTCAATTTCTTTGCACTTATGTAGTAGCCACTGGTTTGACTTCAAGGGGTGCCTGACTATGAGCATTAGCTTCCTCATCTGTGGACTTATGAATCGTATCTACCAAGATTATAGAATGAACTAACTTGAAAACCGTGAAAATCCTTGATGAAAGTGCATATTTGACTTGAACCTCTTATATTTATTGAGCATTTCTTGTGGGCCCGAATATAGTCAATGTTCTGGGGGCACTCTAAAAGAATGTATTCTGCTGTCACTGGGGGGAGTGTTCTATTAATGTCAGTTAGGGCAAGTTGGTTGATTGTGTTTCTCAAATCTTCTGTATCATTCATGTTTTCTATCTCCCTGTTCTAGCAATTTTTGAGACAATACATTGAAATCTCCAGTTAACTTTTGCATCATACATTTTGAAGCAATGCTACTAAGTACATAAAAATTATTATGTCCTTTTGATAAGTTGATCCCTCTATAATTATGAAATTATGTTTTTATATCTGGTAACAATCTTTTTTTTCTGATACACGTCTGCTAATATTAATATAGCCACTTTCTCTTTCTTTTGCCTCATGTTTTCAAGGTATACAGAATTTTAGCCTTTTGCTTTTAACCTGTGTCTTTACACTAAATATGCATTTTTGTGGTTGGCATGTAGTTTGGTACTGCTTTTATATCCAATCTGACAACCTCTGGTTTCTAATTTGGATTATCAGAACATTTATAATTTTTTTTTGATACTGGGAATTGAACCCATAGGCATTTTACCACAAAGCTGTATCCCCAGCCCTTTTTATTTTTTATTTTGAATCAGGGTCTCACTAAGTTGCTTAGGGCCTCACTAAATTGCTGAGGCTGGCCTCAACTTGCAATCCTCCTGCCTCAGCTTCTTGATTACAGGCATATGCCATCATGATGGCCAGACCATTGACATTTAATATGGTTATCAAATGTGGGTAACTTTAACATGATTATCTTATGTTTATTTTTTGTCCCATTTTTCTTTGTTCCCCTTCTCACTTCTTTTGCCTTCTTTTTTTATTCTATTTTATCCCTTTTGTTGATTTATTAGCTGCAACTCTTAGTTTTATTAATTTAATGGTTGCCTTAAGGCTTATAACTACATAGTTAGCTTATGTATTTTGTATTAAGACATATTTAATGTACACATATTTAGCTTTTATATGGACTTACATATTTAACTTGATTTCAAGTGATATTTTACTTTTTCATATGCAGCTGTGTATATTTTCTTTCCTTTAGCATATTGCTTTTGTACGCTTATTTATTTGGTATAAACCCCACATTGAATTGTTACTATTTTTATTTAAACAGTCAGTTATATTTTAGGTAGATGTAAATAATAAGAAAGACAATCGTATGTTTACCCATTTCCAGTGTTCTTCCTTCCCATATATGAACCCATAGTTCTATCTGTTATCATTTTTCTTCTGCCCAATGCCTGTCTTTTCTTTCTTCTTCCTTTATCATTTCTTGTAGTGTGGGTCCGCTGGTGATGAATTCTTTCACCTTTCCTATGTTTGAGAAATTCATAATTTAATCTTTATATTTGAAATATATTTTTGATGGACACACAATAATAGGTTGATGGATTATTTTCTGATTTCAGTACTCAAACATATTGCTCCATTGTCTATTCATTCATAGTGTTTCCAATGAGAAATCTGCTATTACCACGATCTTTGTTCCTTTCTACTTAGTGTGCTCTCCCAGGTGTTTTTAAGATTTCCTTTTTATCACTGTTTTTGAGCAAGTTGTTAATAAAATTTGTGGTATAACTTTCTTCATATGTTTTTAGGCATGTGAATGCACACTTGAGATTAGTTGGAGTTGTTGGATCTATTTGTAGGTTTACAGTTTTCATTAAATTTGAAAGTTCCTGTCCATTATTTCTTTAGCATTTTTTTCCTGCTCTAGTTATTTCCTCACTGACTCTGGCTGAAATACGCATTGGGTCGTGAACCTACCACTGCTCTGGTCCTTGAGCTCTGATCTAAGACTCCCATGTCCATTTTGTTAAATTAAAGCATTTTTAAAGTTGGAGATCTTTTGTCAATGCCACCAAATTTGCAGTGCTTTTGCAACTTTCTCTCTCATTCTGAGATTTCTTGTGCATTTTGGTAAGTAGATCAAGGGTAGATGAATTAAATGCTGCTACGAGACTTAAATTTTAACTCTCTGGTCATTTTTTTTCTCATGCTCTGATATTGTTTACTTAAAATTAGAACTGTCCATTTAATTTGAATTTTGTTGACCCAACTCACGTGGAGCTAAATTTAGAAGAAGGCCAGAGTAGAGAAAGCTGGATAGACATGCTAGCCAGTGGATTTTAACACTGTAAAGTATGGCTTGATTTTTTTCTAATTCAAAATACCTGATTAAAATCAAATAATCATCTTTACCTTCCAAATTATGTGATAAAATTAAACTAAGTTCCAGGAAACATCATCCCCTCAACTGGAACAGAAAGAGGGTATCAGTTACTTAGGAGTGGGAGTCACTACTATGTACATGGTGATTTCTCATTAACACCAACAACATCAGAGCTGCTTTCACATTTGGTTAAAATAGTAATTTTGCTGCTTAGGAAATAATTAAATGCAAAGAGTGTTATATAGTCTGCTGACTAGGAATTGGTAAATGTTGCCAATTACCAATGATTCATTTCCTCAATAATGCAGGAAGTACCAGGCCATACATTTCTGATAACGAGATTGTGTCCAGTCTGGACGCATGGTCGGTGCAGAGGCAGCTCACTCAGTGGGAAGAACGTTGGCGTGTGCAGGCCTAGTTTTGGATCCTGGCTCTGCTTCTTAGTACTTAGGTAACTGTGAGAAAATTAGCCTCCCTAAATGTTGGCTTTCCTTCTATAAAGGGGCCCAGTTTAGTAGAATCACTGTGAGTAAGTAATAACATAAATCTACATTGAATCTTCCTGTAGTATTATTAGGGGCTGTTCTGGCATGTGCCTGGACATTGGTTTCTGTTGTGCCTAAGATGGTATTTTTCTTAAGAAACGATACTCTGTAATAAGACTGGAAAAGAAAAACCAGTGAGTTTGAATCCATCCCATTTATTGATTCTTGATTTTACTTCTTGTGTTTTAGGAGTCTTGTTAAGGAAGTCAGATCCTAAGCCGACATGGTGAGATTTGGGCCTACTTTTTCTTCTATTAGGTGCAGGGTCTCTGTTCTAGGGTCTGAGTCTTTGATCCACTTTGAGTTGATTTTTGTGCAGGGTGAGAGAGAAGGATTTAATTTCATTTTGCTACATGTGGATTTTCAATTTTGCCAGCACCATTTGTTGACTAGGCTACCTTCTCTCCAGAGAATGTTTTTGGCGCCTTTGTCAGGTTTCTTGTCACCAAAGGAAACAATCAAGAATGGGAAAAAAATCAGGGGTGGGGATGTGCCGTTGGGATTTTGATTGGCATTGCATTAAACCTATAGAGAACTTTTGGTAATATCACCATTTTGATGATGTTAGTTCTGCCTATCCATGAACAGGGTATATTTTTCCATCTTCTAAGATCTTCTTCTATTTCTCTCTTTAGGGTTCTGTAGTTTTCATTGTATAAGTCTTTCACCTCTTTTGTTAGGTTGATTCCCAAGTATTTTATTTTTTTTTTTGAGGATATTGTGAATGGAGTAGTTGTCCTCATTTCCATTTCAGAGGATTTGTCCCTGATATACAGGAATGCCTTTGATCTATGCATGTTGATTTTATATCCTGCCTCTTTGCTGAATTCATTTATTAGCTCTAATAGTTTCTTTGTAGACCCTTTTGGGTCTGCTAGGTATAGAATCATGTCACTGCAAATAGTGATAATTTAAGTTCTTCTTTTCCTATTTTTATGCCTTTAATTTCTTTTGACTGTCTAATTGCTCTGGCCAGTGTTTCGAGAACTATGTTGAACAGAAGTGGTGAGAGAGGGCATCCCTGTCTTGTTCCAGATTTTAGAGGGAATGCCTTCAATTTTTCTCCATTCAGAATGATGCTAGCCTGAGGCTTAGTATAGATAGCTTTTACAATATTGAGGTATGTTCCTGTTATCCCTAGTTTTTCTAGAGTTTTGAACATAAAGGGATGCTGTACTTTGTTGAATGCTTTTTCTTGTTGCAGGATTTTCAGGGGAAGATTGAGATTATCTTACAGAAATTTATTTTGATTAGTTTTAAAAATTTCTATTATTCATTTCAGTGATGAAGAAATCCATATTAAAAAAACCCTAGAAACAAAACATCTCACAAATATTTGTGCAGAAACAGTAAAAACTTAGATCAACTTATTTTGTGTCTTTAAACTCGAGAACTAAATTTTCTCAGATGGTACCAGAATTAGAAATAGGTTTAGTTTTCTCTTTGGATCTAAGGTCAACATCTTTTCTTTATCATTTGGAAAGTTAATGGATGCAGGTTAGATCATTTGTGTTCATGAATGAATAGAAGGTAATGGAGATAATCTGAAATTAAAAAGTGAGAAAACCAGTTTCAAAAAGTATTTTTTTCTTTAGTAGAAAAATAACAACAACAAAACCCAATGAACTATTAAAAAAACAGCACAAGGAAGATGAATGAGAAAAATGTGGTTTTGGTTCTTGTGAAAGTAATAGATAAGGAATATTGATCTCTATGTTCAGAAGAGAAACATAATCTCATGTTCTTTCACGGGCACCAGGTTGCTCTCAAAGACTGTCTATGGTGGCTTTGGTGCTAAAGCCATGTAGTCTGTACAGTGGTAAAACCATTGTGCACACTGACTGTATGTGTATGCCCACAAGTACATAATGGGCATTTGTGTCATTCTTTTA